>NW_028258142.1:19375000-19682500 GCF_053883595.1 Heterocephalus glaber | reverse complement strand
TATGTTATGTTTTAGGATGAGAAGAAGGGATGCCTTCTCTGTCCTTTGGGCTAGGCTACAAATGGGAGAATGGTGGACAGCTTTATGCTGAGGTAGTAGCACACACTGTATAACACAACAGTAAGATTCTCCCCAGGCTTTTTCAGTGTCTTTAGAGGTGTTCAAAGCACTTTTTGTATGAGGATGAAGCGTACTGGTATCTTTATTTGGAAGAGAAACATTCAGTTCATCCCTTCTGGCTTCCCTTCATGACCCCTCCCTCCATATACTGTCTGTTTAGAGCCTCTGGGGTCCCCCTTTCCTTTGGCCATACATGCCTGTAGGTTTTGGATTACTGTGTCTTTTCTCTGATTATCCATCTTCTAGGTATTTGCTGACTCATATCTGCTGATGGGTCTTCCCTCATTCTCTTCACTTTTCCTAGGTATGTGTATTTTATTGGAGTCTTGATAGGGAAGAAAAATGATAAATCTTTTGGTCTGGAGTTCTCATCCAGAAATTGGTGGATCTAATTCACTGTAGCAATCCAGTACCATATCCTACCAGTGAAACTGCTCTAGCCCAGGCTCTTCAATGACCACTATTGCTTAACTCTAATGCACAACTTTCTGTCTTAATCTCTAACACTGGGTACTCTATGACTTTCTTCTTTCCTGAAACACTCTTTATTTATACAATACTACTCTCTCCTAGTATTTGGCTTTTTTTCAGTCTCATTTTCATACTTCTTTCTCTCTGTTCTTCATCTCTCACTTTACATATTCTCCCTAGGTAATGTGACCCAGTGGACTCTTCCAAACTCCATACTTGCAGTATTTAGACAGCTCCTCTCCTAAGAAGCATTTCCTTAGCTTGCAAGGCTGAAGAGGTGCCCTAAAAGTCCCCATAATATCTACCAGACTCCTCTGGAATTTCTTACATGGTACAGACTGCCTGCTCGGGGATGTTTCCTTCCCTGGCTGTAAACTGCCTGACTGTGTGTTTCCATTTTCAGCATTTCTTCTGACATATAATTGGTACTTGATAAATATTTGCTGGATTGAATGAGATCACTGATATGAAAAAGTGCTTTATGTTTTATACATATTATCGGTGTCAATAACAACAAAAATTTGTACTTTGAAGAAAAATATGTAAAGATAAGCCTCAAGCTAATCATAGAAGATATAAAATTCTTAATTAATATAATATAAATTTTTAATTTGTGTAATGTAAATATAATGCATATCTTCATGTGAAAATTTTATCCTTCTCATTTCTTGGCACCTCTTCAGAGCCAAACCAACGTAGATTTCTCTCATCCAAAAAGTCTCACTCTATGTTCATAGCAGCATTATTCACAAAAACCAAAAGCAAGTGTTAGATGAATGGATAAATAAAATGTGATACAAACACACAACAGAATATAATTAAGCCATTAAAAGGAAGAGAATTCTGACATATGCTACAATGTGAATGAAACTTGAGGTCATTATACAAAGTGAAATAATCCAGTCAACAAAGACAAATACTGAAGGCTGAGGCAGGAGGATCACAAGTTCAAACCTAGCCTGGGCAACTTAGTGACTTAGCAAGATATTGTCTCAAAACACAAATCAAAAAAGGGCTGGGAGTGTAGCTGGTATGAAGGTTCTCGTTTCAGTCCCCAGTACTGGAAAACAAAAGAAAAAAGGAAAACAAAACAAAACAACAACAACAACAACAAGAGGCAAATGCTGTATGATTCCTTCTATACAGGTATACAAAGCAGTCAAATTCATAGAAGTAGAACACAGGATGGTGATTGCTAGGGCTTAAGGAAGAGAAAATGGAGTTATTGCTTAATGGGTTCAAAGTTTCAGTTTTGCAAGATGTAAAGAGTTCTGGAGATGGATGCTGGTGAGTTAAAAAATGGTTATGAGGGCCGGGGATTTAGCTCAGGAGTGCCGCTGCCTGCCTTGCAAACGCAAGGTGCCGAGTTTGATCCCCGGTACCAAAAAAAAAAATGGTTATGATAGTAAAGATTATGTATATTTTACAATTAAAAATAAAATAAAGTTTCACAAAAAATGCTTCATCAGACTATTTTTCAAATAAAAGTTTTCTGACCTATGTCTAAAATGAAAATTAATCAAATTATGGAGTATGTAAATATATAAAACACTATAAAAGATTAAAAACAGAACTAAAGAATAATAATAGTAGTAATAGAAGACATTTATTGATGTTTATTACACGCCAAACACTGTGCTAAGTATTTTACGTGGATTATTATTTATTTAAAATGACTGTGAGAAAAATGAGATTTTTCAAGAGTTTAAGTCACCTACAAATGGTCTCATAGCTAAAAAGTGAGAACAGGGATTCAAATGCAGCCACACTAAGCCCATGCTCTGGCATTCTATCTGCCCGAACACTTAAGCATGAGAGGGCTGGTGAGAAGGTGTCAATACATTCCTTTGGTTTTCACATTTAAGAGACAAAGGAAAACAAAATTGGTGATCTGCTTCTACATATCAAGCACATATGGCATGCATGAGATTCTAATCAGATCCCAGATCTGAGGGAACCATTATCACGAGCGGTGGATATGTACACAAAGAAGGAAATATAAGCCATGAGCTGCCAAAGAGAGAGAATGTCGTAGTCTCATGAAAAGCTACACAATTCTTGGCAACAGAAAGTGAGAACAAATATTGACTAAGTGAAATAAAATCAGTCTATAAAAGTACTTCATTTCAGAATACATGTGGGAAAAAGGCAAAAAGACCAACTTTACTTTCTTCTCAAAGAAAGAAATGTAACAGACTATGGCAATTGACATTTGTATCCCGATAAAGAGGAAACTGACTCTTCATTCAGATTACATTTTAAATAACAATATCATTGTTAAAAATATTCCTGTATTAAAGATTCTAATAGGCATATAATGATTTACATGAAAAAAAATTTTTTTAAACAGAGTCTTGCTATATAGCTCAGGCTGCCCTTGAACTCACCACATAGCCCAGACTGGCCTTGAGTTCACAGCAATCCTCCTGTCTTGGCCTCCCAAGTGCTGGGATTACAGGTGTTTGCCACCACGTCTGGCTGACTGCATGAAATTTAAACCACCACATAAAATTTCTAGGGCAACTCAAACAGCCTTATTTTTCCAGACATTGTGAATTTCAGAAAAAATACAAGGACACTGGAGCAATCTACTTGAAACCTCAGATTTAATTTTTTTTTTCTATCTTCTTATTGCCCTTTAGTTCTCTCCAGACTTAACATCTATCTTCTTCGCCACAACATTCCAAGAAAACACTCACCAATGTGTAGTTCCAAGAACTGCAAAGATGTCTTGGTTCCAGAGGCTTTAAATAATTGTTATTTTCTATGCTTACCTCAAAATCATATTGATACCTTGTTTACTAACATACCGAGTTTTCCTGTTTTTTTTAACTGCAGTGTCAATAACTTCTATGTGAATATACACTATACCTTGTTCCAATATCAAGCCAGCTGCCATAATCCTTGACCAAGAAGAAAAATTGCTGTAAAATATAATAAAAGATGGTTCTAATTTTTAAAAAGCCTATTTAGATTCAATCTAAAAAACTTGTTTTAAGACTGTATGTTACATATTTTTGACTCCTCTGAGTAACTCTGTTTAGGATCAACAAGAATATGCTTTTTACTAAAACTTTTACTTGGATTAAAATAAGCAATAGTCTAAATGCCTGAATTACAATTACAATTCAAGGAAATGAACATAACATTTTTGTGAATAACTAGAAATAAAAAAGCAGCCAACTTTAGTAAAAAATACCAGACATAAATGAAGAGAAACCATGTTATTCATTCAGTAACAAATATTTACTGATACTATTATGTACTAATAATCACTATGTTAGGTCCTAAAGATAAGTTCCTTCTCACAAAGCATATAATCAAGTGAATGATTCAAATTATCAAGTGTGTGTGTGTGTGTGTGTGTTTGTGTGTGAAAGTGAGACACAAAGACAGAGAGACAAGGAGAGGAGCAATATCCTTGGAAAATATATGCAATCATGGAAGCACTGAAGAGGTGGTATAAGGGAAGGTTTCCTTTTGAAAGATGAAATATAAGTGAAAAGTAGGAATCAAATGAAAGAGATTTGGGAGACAGACTAAAACTGTTTCTGGCAGAGAGAATAGCCTGTATAAATCCCACATGTCCAGATGGTTTGGTAGGTTCAAATTGAGAGGTAACACCAGTCAAGTAAACAGAAGTTAGATTACAAGTGGCTTTGCAAGTTAAATTGAGTGATCTTACTCTTCATATAAAATTAATCAGAGAATTTCAATTCTCTTCTGTTAATATGTCTTGCTTGTTTGTCACTCTGTGAGCAAAACTGAAAGCTGATTTTGTCCTAATCTTATGTGTGGTCCATTTAAAAAATATATTGGATATATAGTTCAATACAACACAATTATGCTTTCATTTAAAGCAAATGTTTAGGAATCTGATTTAGGAAGTTACCCTAATCTATGTTTCTAATCACTTTTAGCATGGGATGTTGTATAGTAAAGCATTAATTTTTTTTTTTTTGACACCAGGGATTGAACTCAGGACCTTGCACAGAGCCACTCAGCTAAATTCCAGGCCTGTAAAGCACTACTCTTTAACCCCCAAAAGAGGTGTGGCCTTTGTTCTCAACTACTGGGAAGTGATTTTAGGCCCTTGGAATGTCATGCCTAGTAGCAGTGTTTTACCTGGAGCACTATGCACTAGATAGTCTAACAATATGATTTATGATGAGGGTTTTGGGCCTCATAATATCAGTTCTACCCATGGAAACACTGAAGATTAAAGATTAACCATGTGGGCAATATGTGATTGAGCCTCAATAAAAAGTCTTGACATCAAAGCTAAAGTAAGTCAGGATGGCAATATTTTAGGTGTACTGTCACACCTGAGCATAACACACACTGTCCTGCCTCCACAGGAGGAAAAGAACAGAAGCTCTGCATTTGATGTCCTCTCAGACCCTGCTCTATATATCATTTCACTGCCATAAACCACAACTGTGAATATACCAGTGTTCAGCAAATTCTGTGAATCCTGGTTTCTTCTGTTAATTTCCTACGGAAGGTTCATTTCAGATACAAAGCAAAATGGAAGACTAGGTATAAAATGACAGAGTTGAATAAATGAAATAATGAGACTTTTGACACTTTATGAAGTTTAAGTAGCTTGTCTTTATGAGAGCATTTTAGAACTCAATATGTAAAGATTTCACATAAAGAAATGCATTCATATTTTTCTTGCTTAAATCAACTCAGCACTTAGCTTCTTAATCTTATTTATGCTAAATATCCAATAATACCTTACCAAGGCCATAATGTCTGATATGATGAGAACAATGAGAAAAAGGCTGGAAAAAAAAAGAGAAAAATTACATATAATACAATAGGCAGAGTTTTCAAGTACATTAAAATCTAAATGAGAATAATCAGGTAACTCATGAGGATAAAAGCAATATCCTAACGAGGGGAGAGCAGAAAGCTAGCATTGCTGATGCCATCACTGGCTTTATCCTGCCATCTCTAAACTTCCCATTATGTGAGACAAATCTACCAGTTAGATTTTTATTACTCACAGCCAAAAGCCTTCCTAGCAGATTATCCATCAGGAAATCTGCAGGCCCTAAAACTCCTTTTTAATGGTCTTTACCCAAAATGTACAAGGTTTTTCTAATGAACCCAATTATAAGGACTGAAAAATTAGACAAATTATTGATACTTAGAAAAGTTAACTTTAAATCATGGAAAATAAACTAAAGTGAACATAGTTTTTCTACATCACCTTTGCTGAATACATATTTTAGGGAATGAAACAGAAGAAATCCAGTTAGAATCATATCCCTGGTTTGTTATACTGAACTTATCCTTGTCATTATGAATCTAATAAACAAGTCTTTAGTACAAGCCAACATTCCCATCTTAACTCCTATCCTTTAAGAGTTGTAAGAAAATGTTCAGCAATGTAAATGAGACTGAAAATGTGGACATGAAAGAGAAATGATATGTGATATTTAACAAATGGATATGGCAATGAGGGAGGGACGGACTTTGGCTTGTATGATTAAGGAAAACAAAATGAGAAACTAGTTGACAATAGGAAGAAAGGGGATCACTGGGTGTTATGGCTTGTATCTACATGTCCCCCTAAAGCCTCACGCACTCAAAGGTGGGGCTTTTTGAAGGCGGCTGGATCTAGGTGTGTGAATATGAATTAAGGATATGTGAATATAGATTTATGTTGTGGTAACTGGATTAGTCCACTGATTGGTTTAGCACGGTTCCTTTTTTTTTTTGGTACCAGGAATCGAACTCCGGACCTTGCACTTGCGAGGCAGGTAGCAGAACCACTGAGCTAAATCCCTGGCCCTAGCACTGTTCTTGGTGTGGGTAATGGGAAGCCCCACTCTGGGTGTAGGTAGCACCACCCAAAAGGCTTGTAGCCTGGATGAGATAAAAGGGAAAGGGAGGCTTGCTGCTGCTGCTTGCTGTTCGCTGCCTCTTCCTGCCCTGCCATGAACTGTTTCTTCTCTGTGATGCCCTTTTGTGATGCACTCGGCCTTGGAGCCAGCCAACTGTGGACTAAAATTTCTAAAAACCGTGAGCCAAAATCTTTCCTCTTTTAACCTTGGATGTCAGGGTAGTGTCTCAGCAACAAGAAAAGTAGCCAAGACACTGGGTTCAGTGTGTGACATAGTAAACCTAAGAGTCTGTGATATTAAGGGGGAAATGTTAATGTCTTTATAAAGTTTAAAAGTCAAAAGAGAAGACTTTTATAAACCCTCAGGTTAGCCACTTTTGACTCAATTCTCTCCCTTTGCATTTGTTTTTCATTGCATTTAGTCTCAAGACAGAATTACTACATATACATGCACACATACAGTCATGCATAAATATATGTATATATACACATATATACACATGGACAACCCTTCTACTTCTCATTCTACTTGTTCCCAGTTTATAGTCAAGAGTTAATCAAAATCCCTTCTACAAAGTTTATACACTAACAGAGATGCAAGAAAGTGTATGTCATTCAGTAGTTTTTCTCACATCTAAATAACTGTTTTTATGTGAAATTTAAAGGCAGAGATGCCTTCAATATTAAATTCATGTAAATATTCTGCCAAAGTATACTAATATCATTTCAAACTAGACACAAGACTTTTACTATTTTTAAATAGTAGAAATAAACACTTAAAATGATGGCATATGTATAATAGTATGCTAAACCCAGTTCTACTTTAAACTCATCAAGAACAACATGCAAATTTATGTTACAATTAGTCATTTCTTTCAGCATTGAATATGTCAACTTGTCCAAAAATAACAAAACTGCTAAGAAGCTTCATATTTATATCAAGTGTTTTTTGGAGAATCCCTGTGCTAATGAGGCAATTTTATTGGTTAAAAAATGCAAATAGATGAGTTGATAGCTTTTCTTCCAACAATCTTGATTGCTTAAGACTTGACTACTCTAGAAATTCCTCCAAACTCAGAAAGAAGACTTCCTACTCCACTTTTCAAATGTGTAGAAATCAAGACTGTGTAAATCATTCATATTTAGAAAAGTTAATTTTATGCCATATACAATGTTAACAAATTTATCTAATATATATTTAGAAAATAAGCCAAAAAAAAATTAGAATGATATCCTTTTACAGAATCTTTCTTTTTTTTTTTGGTACCAGAGATTAAACTCGGGTCCTTGCGCTTGCGAGGCAGGCAGCAGAACCACTGAGCCTAGAATGATATCCTTTGTTTTACATATGCATAGTTGTAGTTGTAACAAATAAGTAATTAACTACAATGTTTAACATTTATGTTTCACTATTTGCTGGGGAAGCTCTTCACTAGCTTGAATAATATCCAACTAACATTTTATTGCTGAGAACGCATATTTGTCTGCTAGAGGTCCTAACCAACTAATTTCTTCTAAAGATAACTGAACTGTGACTAAAATGGTGAAATATTTCTCATTTTTATAATAAACAATCTAAACTACAGGGTCTTAATAACAATTACATGAAAGATTTTCAAATGTTTACTCTCATTTATGAGAAGATCCAATGTTTCTTAAACATTCACCTTACCTTTTTGATGATAATTTTGAAGTTAACTGAACTGCTTCGAAAGCACACATCACAAGAACAAAAGGAATTAAAATCTGTTTAAAAGAATAACAAATGATGTCATTGTTAACTGAAGCATTTAAAACAGCTTTTGAAACAAGTACTATTTCTTTTATCTTTTGTGTGTGTGTGAGTGTGTTACTATGGATTGAACCACAGGGTGCTGCTCTACCACTGAACTACACCCCTGACCCCAGTCCTTTTCATTTTATTTTGAGACAGGGTCTTCTAAGTAGTCCAAGTTGGCCTCCATCTTGTGATCCTCCTGCCTCAGCCTCTTGAGTAGCTAGGATTATAGACAAGTGCCAGCAAACTCAGCTTTGAAACAAATACTATTTCTGCTTATGAAAATATTTTCAATTTCTAAAAAAACTTCTATATATACTAATGAAGAGCAAACACTGAAATGCATGATACCAATAGTATAAAACAATGATGAAAGATTTAAAAAGCTATATTAACATATAGAGCATAAACAATAACAAACATTAACATATATTCCAAATAAAAATTTATTACAATTTATTTTTTATTTGGCTCATCTTAAAAATTCATGACAATGTTTAAGGCACAGGATGAACACCCAAATCAAATAAATTAAGCAGCCTGATAACCTGACTCAAAAATCTCTGAACTCATCTGATATGGACACTACAACACTATAAACATGATTCATTTGCTTTATCATTGCTTTTCTTTTTTTTAAAGGTTCTCACTAACAATCAGTCAACAAAGTTATCAAGTGCATTATGTTGTTAAAGTTAAAAGAATTATGCTGAAGATTAAAGATCCAGTATTATAATTTGAGCTTTTCTTTCTTTTTTCCTTATTTCTAGCTAGATTCACAGTCTTTTCGGCGGTTAATAGAACCACCACCATTTTAAAAAATGTGAATTAAAATTAAGAAAACAAAAACATTTTAAAATAATTTGATAAAGAATGGGACATGACAAAATACTGTTTTTTTAACACTTTCTAAATGAGTAGTTGCAGTAGTACTCAAACAAAAAGTAGTAATATTAGTGTAATAACAACACTATTATAAGAGAATACACTCCTTTAACAATTATTATTACTTACATGATCTGTACAGAAGGTAATCAAATTTTAGGCTGGCATTAGTTTTTAAAAATTTAAAAAAATTTTTTTGCAGTACCAGGGATTGAATTCAGGACCTTGCACTTGCCAGGCAGAGATGGCATCGCTGAGCTAAATCCTTGGGCCTAGTTTTTTTTTTTTTTTTTGTATCAGGGATTGAACTTGGGACCTTGGGTTTGCAAGGCAGGCACTGGAACCACTGAGCTAAATCCCTGGCCCTCTAGTGTGTGTGTGTGTGTGTATATATATATATATATACACACACACACACACACTAACTGCATAAAATGTGCCAGGCACTATAGTAGAGAAAATGTGGTAAAGAGAACAACATAAGTATAATGACTCTAGAAAAGAATTGATACCCCCAGAAAGCTAATATGTCATTATTTTTGTATTGTTAGCACCTAACCAGTGCTTGGCACACTAATGAATGGAGCGCTCAATGACATATTTGTTGAAGGAATAGATCAATTCTAGGTACATGGATTATAACATGCTGGCAGTTTTGTGGGTGGGATCTTTAGCAGCACTGCAGTTTTGATCACAGATTCTGTACAGCCTTTAATTACTTCTGATGGGACTTTCTGGAACTAAGATCAAATCCTTACTCTTGAAGCCCAACAGTCTCAAGAGTAAAGCAAGAAAGATCAACCATATTTGTAAGCAAGTGCAAGAGGATTCTGCCTCCAGATCAGCAATGGTGACAATGTCAGGAAAGATGTTTTCTTTCCACTGCCATTTATTTGTCACAATGGCTTTTAATCTTAATGTCATATGTTATATACTTTTAATCTGTCAATATCTTAATAAAATAAAATAAGAAAACTAACCTTCCACATCATCAGGGCTCCCATCATAAAAGGACTAAACACAGTCAGAAAGCAGTAGACAGAGGCAAGATCAAAGCTAGGGAATCACAACATAAAAAGAATTTTAGAATTCATAACGTAGCATTAAAAGATGATTCTGCTAAAAGGATGTTTAATTCTCTGAAATTTTACACAAACCTTACTCTTACACAAGCACATATCAAATCAAGGAATATCATGAAGCTATTAAACAAGGTAGACCTATATGTGACAATACATACCAACCTCCAAAAATATATCATTCAGTATAAATAACATGCAATGTATATATATTGTTTTCATTTTAAATTACCTGTTAATAGAAGCTATGTTTCCAGTTCCAAAAAATGCTGTTACTAAGAAGAATACCTAAGTAGAGTTAAAGAAATGCCAAAGCTGGTCCAAAGTCACACCAACTTCTTTTTCATTTAGAAAAATCATGCCAATTCTACCATGAGGGTAATTTGTTTTTCTTATACATTCAACCTTGAATGTTCTTCCAAAGGACACCATGAGGCCTGGGAAGCTGCCTTCACTTGGCTTCTAGTAATTTGGGAAGGTTAGTTTTCTCTTCCTGAACACAAATGAGTTGGATCATGTCTGTAGTTGACTGATAATGACTTTTTTGAAAAAAGAATGCAGACTTGCAAGATATTTTTAATTTTAATTCATACATGCTTGCTATGTGTCCACTATGTGGGAACCTCATGGCACATTCTTCAAAAGGCTCACAAAAGAAACCAGATACCCTGTTTTAGAAAAATTTAGTAGAGAGACGAGAAAATGTTGAACATCTTTTTGACATTTCTTAATCATAGATTTGTATTAGAATAGCAATAAAAAAGTAGATTTAATCTGATAGTGTCCAAATACCTACTGCTAGTAAAGTACTCAAAATGGTGTGTGGTTTATTGAAAAGACTCAATAAATATTTGCTATTTTATTATATATATATATACACACACACATGATATAGAAACCCTGAAGTAGTATATGTTACGACAATTTCTGGTAAAAAAGGGACTTTTGAGTTTGTAAACTGAGTCATAAATGTATTCATGAATCCATTTATTTAATCAACTAACATTTTTTATCTATTATATGTCAGACACAGAGTGAAGCACTTAGAATACAAATATAACAATCAAAGTATTCTAAGACTAAGATCAGTAAAGAAACAATGGAAAAATTGAAGATATAATCATGAAACAGTAAATAGGTAGGACAGGAGCTTAGAGCTTACTGAAGGATACAGTGAAAAGTGAAGCAAGAAATACAGTTTGGTGGCATAATCAAGAAAAATCAACGTGTGATTTCAGATTAGGGAGACAAATAGTTGGAGGTGGAAAATCCTATTAGAGAATTAATTCAGTAGTCCATGTCAGAGATAAGGAAGTCTGAACTGGTTCAGTGACAGTGGACCTATAGAGAACAAAGGCAGCCCACAGAACCACAGAAGTGGATAAGGAGCAGTTCAATATAAGTTTGGATGGCCTGGGTGACTGAGAACATGGTAAAGCCATTAAATGAGGGGAAGGGAGAGAAAGTAAGACAGGGGAAGGGAGGGGCGAGGAGGAGAGAGGAGAGAAGGGGAAAAGAATGGAGAGGAGAGGGGGATGAGAGGAGAGACAGTTTGGGACATATTTGGTGATGCCCAGGAGAATGCCCGCCATGTAGCTAGTTTGTGAGGTCAAGAGAGAGATCAATGCTGCAGAAGTATGTCTGAAGAGTTCTCTGCATACCGGTTTCTGTCAAAGTTAGAAGAAAGAATGGCACAGAGAGAGATGGTTAATGGTGAAGTTTGGAGCAAAACACACATCAAGACTAGGCAAAGGAAGAGGTTTTAGAGAAAGAGAATAGAGATAATATAAAAAACTAAAAGAAAAACTTGGATAGTATCCCAGAAGTCAAGGGAAAAGAAGAGGAAAATCAATAGAGTTAAATGTTACAGTGTGGTCAAGTAAAGGGAATAGATTAAACATGCAATCTGGACACCACTGTAGACTACTCTTAGTACAGCTTCAGCAAAAACATTTGACAAACATTGATACAGCACAACTATGTGCCATTTTAGCAAGGCCTTGTATCAAAATTAGAAAAGTTTAAAAAAAACCAAAAAGGGCTCCAGATGTAGCTTAGCGGTATAGCACTTGCCTAGTATAAATGAGGTTCTGGGTTCAATTCCCAGTGTGTGTGTTTCTCTCTCTCTCTCACACACACACATGCACAAATTAGTACAGTCATTATGGAAAACTAATTTAAAATCAGTACTACCACATGATGAAGCAAACCCACTTTTGGGTATATACCCAAAGGAAATAAAATCAGTATCTTGAAGAGATAGCTATATTTTAACTTTCACTATAGCATTACTCATAAGTTAAAAAATAGAATCCAAATGTTCAGTGATAGATTAATAGACAAAGAAAATATCTACATATGTGACAGAATTCTTTTTTGCCTTAGAAAAGAAGGAAGTCTTGCCATTGTGACAACATGCATTACTATGGAGGATGTGACACAAAGTGAAATAAACGAGACACAAGAAAGACAAATACTGCTAAAGTAAAATAGTCAATTTTATTTATTTATTTGTTTGTTTGTTTGTTTGTACCGGGGATCAAACTCGGGTCCTTGCAAATAGTCAATTTTAGAGAGCAGAATCATAGTTGGCAGAGGCTGGGAGAAGGGGAAAACAGGAAGACGGCAGTCAAAAATTATAAAGTTTCAGCTGGGTGTGGTGGCACATGCCTGTAACCCCAGCACTAGGGAGGCTAAGTTCATGAGTTCAAGGCCAGCCTGAGCTACATAGTGAGATCTTGTCTCACTCGCTCCACCAAAAAAACCCCCCAACAAATAAAAAAAGGTATAGGGGCTGGGGATTTAGCTCAGTGGTTCCGCTGCCTGCCTCACAAGCGCAAGGGCCCAAGTTTGATCCCCGGTACCAAAAAAAAAAAAAGGTATAAAGTTTCAGTTATCTAAGATCAGTAAGGTCTGGAGGTCTAATGTACAGCAAGGTGGCTATAGTTAATAATACTGTATTATATACTTGACATTTGCTAAGAGTGGCTCTTAAATATTTTTGAAAGAAAGAATGAAAAGAAAAAAAGAGAAAAGAAAGAAGCTATATGAGACAAGGGATATGTTTGTGGTGATCATTTCACAATATATATGTGTATCAAAGCTCAAGTATTATTTTTTAAATATGTAATTTTTATTTGTCAATTACTCTTCAATAAAGATGGAAAAATTAAATTTAAGAAGGAATAGTCTATGAATTTCTTAAAACTAGTCAAAGATTTCAGCTCTAGCTGTAATGGTTTAATTTTTAAAAAATATATGCATATGTGATAAAATCTTAGTTGTTGCTATCTTAAATGGTAGGAATATCCATATACACTTATTACATCATTCTTTATGTAGTAAAGTATATAGTTAAAAAAACTTTAAGATGTTAATTTATATACATGAAAAAACTATAGCTGAGAGAATTAAATGGCCTCTCATGTAATATCACTATTAAGTAATAAGTAGAAACACTTTCCATATCTTCTACCTCCAAAATGGGATGTTGCATGTCATAAAACAAAAGTTCGAACAAAGGATACAAGGAAAAAGGCTCTACGGATGTCATCCAGATACAGCTGTCGAAACTGAGTTATATCAGTATTATAGGAGAAATGGATACTGGTGAGCTGTGAGAGAAGAAACATTATTAATTCACAATAACAGCTGGCTTACATCTACCCTCAAAGGCAAACTTATAAAGACTGTTAATCATGGCTGGAAATATATCCCGTGCTAACACACAAGTCAACAATAAATCTTTTTTTATATCTTAATTATGCTTTACTAAAATCTGCCAAAAGGAAAATATGTCTTGAATAACATACTGAACAGAGCTGTAGTGTTAGGACATGTGTAATAAAAGTGAGAACTGGGTTTTTTCCTATTTGTCATAAACACTTCACTTTTAAATTCCTATATAATTCGCCCCTTTCAAAAATTTGATTTCTCAGAAAGTATCCTGATTTTCTTAAATTCAGGTATGGTATGAATTTAAAAGATATGGTAAAATTAATTCTCTGTTTCTTTGTTCTGTTAATTCTATTTGGAGAGAAATTTTATTTTTCATTAACAAAGCAAAATGCTTCTATCTTTGGTAAAATGGAAAGTCCTCCTAACCACAAAAAAGAATGCTAATGGCTAAATTTAAAGGAAGGACCCCCCACCCTCGTGTAATTTTCTAGTTAAGCTCTTTAGTAATCTTTTCTAGAAAAAAAATAGACTTGGTATCAGTTTAAAAAAGAATGTGACACAATGACTGAGTTCTGATGAAATATATCATATTGAGGACAGTTTCTGACCATTTACATTAATCTGATTAAAATTGTTCTTTGTGTATTAATATTCCAAACCTGAAAGTTAAAAACCAGTCGTTATTCAATATACTTTAATAAGGTTTCTTTTGTGTAAAAATTAGGTATTCTGAATTATCAGTTCCTTTCAATAAGCCTAACTGGAGGCAGTTAAGGATGGATCAACTATGAAAGTGTTTTTCTGTAACATATATTCATTTACCTGACCTCAGTACAATTGTAAATACTCTTATCACCAATTTCTCATTACCTTTAATTCTAAAAAAGACAAGACTTATCAGTTTAACTCAGCATGATAAAGTTGTCCTTAAAATTTGGCTAACTGGAGAGGGGAGGAGAGGGGAAAGGGACATAAAAATAACTAAGGTGTGCTATGTATATGTACCGATTCCCCATGATGAATGCAATCATTATGTACTACAAACATACGAATAAAAACAAAAATTAAAAGAAAATTTGATTGGCTCTTAGCCAATTAAAAGTACTCCGTGTTGCATAAAGTCTTTTATTGTAACAAAAGTTCTTTTAATTAATTTAAACATTCACCCTATTTTTAGATCATACCTCATATTCTGTCATCTTAGTGACTGTGACCTCAGGGCAAATCTTGGACTGTTCACCTACATTGATGTTCTTTATTATCAGTGATTCTCAAGTAATTACTATGAAAAGCCCAACTATATATTGCCTGAAAAACTATAAAATCATAATTGTCTGTGATAAGTGAGAATTTTACATACAAATTGGTTAACTTAAATACTGTCAAATAAAATTTACTAAATGCTAAATTAAATTTTCTTTAAATGTTAAAATTTTAAGTAGAATTTTTGATGATGTAACATTTCAATTTCCTTACAGTTCAAAGAATATTTTAGTATTTTCAAACACAACAATGACTTTGACAAGCTACCTTCTGTTTAGAGGAAACACCAGATTGTTGTAGGGTTTCTTGTTCCATGTATATCCAGATAAACATCAAACATGACAACACTAATGGAAAGAAAGCTTCATACCTAAGAAGTGGAAAGTGAGTGGAGGGAGGATAAAAATGAAAAGAAAAAACATTAAACTAATAAACATACAAATTTACACTGCAAGGGGCCAGTAAAACACATGAAAATATATTTGATCTTATCAATAACTGATATGGAAATCAAAACACTAATAATATCCTATTGACTTGTCATATTTATCAATATTAAAAATATGTTGAAAAAGTACAGTGAGGGCTGGAGATTTAGCTCAGTGGTGCTGGTGCCTGCTTTGCAAGCTCAAGGTCCTGAGTTCAATCCCCGGTACCCCCACCCAAAAAAGTACAATGAAAATGGAACTTTCATGCTCTTTATATACAAATATATACTTTCTAGAAGGCCATCTAATATTATGTATCAAGAATCTCCAAAATATTCATAAACTATCATCCAATAATACCACTTCTAAGAATATACTCTGAGAAATTAATCAGATGTATGCACTTTGATTCCATTGTTAATATATTTGTTGTAATATTGTTTATAGAAGGGGAAAAAGTGAAAAAAACCCCTACACATCTACAGGGGACTGAATAATACATGGCATATCTGCAGACTGGAGTGCAATGCAGATACAAAATACAAGAAAAATGTTCATGAGATAACATGGTGATGGAAAGCTTTCTAAACTGCTTCTATGCTGTAATCTAGAAATGCTCTAATACAAAGAGTACTTCTCATACTCTTTTAATCACTCGTTTGTGTATACTCACTATTAGATTATAAAATCTTTGAGAACTGTTTTGTCACCATGGCAGGTGTAGCTCAAAAGATTTTTGGGCTGGCGTGGGGAAGGCAGGGTTGAGAGAGGGTCTCATTATGTAGTACAGGCTGACCTCGAAGTTGTTAATTTCTCAAACCAAACTCAATCTTGTAATCCACCTCTCTCATCCTCCTGAGTGCTGAGATGACAGGTAAGAGCCGCTACCCCTGGCTAAGAAGTATTTTTGAATGAGTTACTAACATAATTGAAAGTTAAAAAACACGAAACGAAATGCTTTGAATTTGACCACAGGGCTGGGACAGCCCAGTGGTACAGCAACTGCTTAGCACATACAAGACCCTAGGTTCAAACCCAGCACTGGGAAAAAAAAAACCCCACAGAAGTCTACCAAAATTATAAAACTAAAACAACAGAGATTGGGCAGAAATATGAGAAAGCATACACAAATTGGTACATAAGATTAAGAATCCACAAGAATATAAACAAATGTACATGAGAAAATATAACTACAGAAATGTACAAAAGTGGTATTGTTTTCAGGCTATTAAAAGGGCATTTGATATTATTTGATGTTTTATTTTTCAGTACTGAGGATCGAACTCAGGATCTCACACTTGCCAGGCAGGCGCTGTGCCGCTGAGCTATATCCCAGCCCATTTTATATTACTTGAAAATGAAAATACCAAATATTGTTAAGGATATGACAAAATAGTACCCAAATGGTTTCTTAGCAATATTATAAAGTGACACAGTTTAAAAAAAAGTTCATTCCCTATGGCCCACCTAAACTATTGTGAGAAGTAAACAAAGGAAATATATAAACTATGTAAAAAGTTTATGCTTAAAAATATAGCTCAAAATATTATTTATGATAACAAAAGGTACAAACAGTGATTACAAAGAGGGGTGCCTAAGTAAATCAAGATGCATTCACAACAAGAAATACTAAGTATCTATTAAAATGGTGGCTAGGAAGCCTATGATCTATTTTGGAAAATTCTTCAAAAATAATGTTTGTTAAGTAGAAAAAAGATACAAAATAGTACAAGTACTATTAATTATATGTTTAAAAGACATATATTGAGCCAATACCAGAAGGAAATATACCTGAATATCAATAGGCAAAGTTAAAAATAATTTTGTTTCATACCCTTACTTTCCAAAAAGAATTGAAAAATAATATAGAATGCCTATCATCCTGGCCTTTCTTTAAATCATTTCAACTTCTACATGAGAGCTCGACAGCACCAAGCACCTCAAACTCTAGTCATTCTTTATCTCACACAATTCAAAACTTAACTCACAATACATAATTGTTCCATTTTAATTTTTTTTTTTTGGTACTGGGGATCGAACTCAGGACCTTGCGCTTGTGAGGCAGGCACCGGAACCACTGAGCTAAATCCCCAGCCCTAACTGTTCCATTTTAACTGTCTAATACTGTAAAAGTCCTCACTTTACAGCAGTTTATAACTCTACTGTATGCCTCCATTACAGTAATAATTTTCTCTGTATGTGTGTCTTGTGCTTAGGACACCAGATATGTGAAAAAAACAACCGTAGATTAATTAAATCAGAAGGTGCATTTGTGAAGCAAAAAAGGACCATGATTTTAAAAAATATTTGCAGTTATAAATGAAGGTATTTTTTCCTAATATATAAAAACACAAATTCTATAATTCTACAAATAGTGTTATAGATTTGTCTCCTTTCAAAAAACTATACACTATAATCAGTTTCTTGTGTAAAATATAGGTAAATAAAAATAAAGGCGAATAAATCAGAGATAATATTCCTATGGGACTAGACAACATTTTGTATAAAGTCTATAAATTTGAATAAAACATCAATAAAATATCATCATGGAGGAACATAATGACATCCTACTAACCCAGAATTTGTTGGTTTGGTTTCTGTACAAATTGAATAGGGCTCTGGGCCGGGGATTTAGCTCAGTGGTTCCAGCGCCTGCCTTGCAAGTGCAAGGTCCCAAGTTCAATCCCCGGTACCAAAAAAACAAATTGAATAGGGCTCAAAAGGCATTTAGAAAGGCATCCCTTTGCTAAGGGATATTATAAACAAAATTTCATAGGGAAATGTTTATCCAACTTAAGAGAACAAACTATTTTCAAGTATTACAATAGCTTCCATTTGCATAAAAATAAGTGCTGGATTAAAAAGGAATCTTTATTCATTAAATCATGATGCATTGTTAGAATGTAGGAATACTATTACTGCGCTCTATAACAAAGCTGCATTTCTTTAAATGTCCTATATTTCTGAATATTCACTAATTTATATAGACAAATGTCTAGATTACCCAAAATAGTGATGCTGAACCACAACAGGTGGATTATGTTTTGCAAAACTGATTTGACACTGAAAAAACGTACTAACCCACATGATTAGACTGTGCCGTTTCAACATACCCTGTTGAATTTTTTTACAAAGCTAAATATAGGTTCAGATGTTGAATAATTTATCTCTGCATTTATTAATAAGTTCATATTTGATATTAATACTCTGATTTTAGGCATGAGATTTCACTTTTTAGATTTTCTCAAAGTAAATTGAATATGATTATTAAAATCAATTTTGGCATCTTTTATGACCATTAAATTGACAGTTTAAAACACTGTAATACTCCAAGGTAAGTTACATAATTTTATTTTACTTAAAATTAAACCATAATTATTGCTCCTTTTTCTTTCCCTTGTTCATTTCTAATCCAGCAAATCATACCTATATCCGGGTTTGTTTATTTTTTTAATCTACTACACAGTCCTTTGAATCTGTTTATTGTCTTATAATTTAAAGATTCAAAAAAGAAAAGTATTTATTCATTATTAAGTGACTATGTATAAGTCAGCACATATTTCTGGAACTTGTTACTATGTAACCCAGGCTGGCATTGAATTTGGAATTTTCCTGCTTCAGCCTGCGGAGTTCTGGGATTATAGGTGTGTACCTATAATATTCAGCAATGTTATCACTCTTGAATAAAAATAAGTGGTTCTCACAAATGTCATTTCAAAGTTCAAAATCTCAAAGTAAGCCCATCTTATCAGATAAACAGTAAAAATTTCTATGATGTGTATATTACATCTTTATAGGTGTGGTCCACATCTGGTTAGGCAGGCAGAAGGAAGGTGTGGGGAGCTTTGGTGAAAGAAGGCAGTTTAGCGGCTCAATAATCATTTCCTACTGCTTCTTGACATTTTGGCTAAGATCAAGTGTAATAATCATTTCCTAGCTAGGGCCTCATGGGACCTAGGTCCCTTCGGATATTAGTCTACTGTGAAAAAATTTTGAGAGCATCTAATCTCGAGTTAAGACAATTAAACTTTCCAACTAAGCCTGGATCCAAAATGGCTTTACAAAATCATCAAAATTGCAAATAATCTGTTTATAGCACAGTGGTGAATCCCTAGTTTTAATCTAATTTGGATCAAGATCTTATATTTGGGGCAAAATTTGAACTATGAGTAATGTTAATTAGTCTGTTCTAATCAGCATTGTCATAAAGTAAACATTTCTCACCTTCATAAGGACTTAAGCAACAATGAAATAAAATTCAAAAGCAAGTAAAAAATTCTTTCCTTCAAGGTAGAGAGACAATATATAATTCTTCATTGAATTATAAAGAATGCTTCAGGATTCACACCAAATCAAGTTGCTGGATTATTTGTCTTTTACATGGTAAGTAAATTTCAATCTTAAATAAAAATGAATTCTTTAAATTTTTGATAAAATATTCTGAAAGTTCCTTGAATCAAAGAATTATTGGGCCCGTAATACATGTAAGAGTATGAATAAAAACAAAATATTACCTTCAAATGAGAAAGAAATGAAAGTATTTTCTTTTCTTTTCTTTTTTGGTGTGTGAGGGATTAAACCTAGGGTCTTGTGCATACTAAGCAATTACTCTACCACTGAGCTATACCCCAGCCCTAAAGCATAATTTAAAATGCACGAAAAGAATGCAACAAAATTGAAAATCTAAGTCTTTGATACTTAAAATTCTCTCATAATCTATCAGAATTAGGAGTTAAATGAATTTTAGCATTTAGTAAATAAACAGAAAAAGACTAGAGAAAATAGTGTGAAAATAATAAAAACAGAACATTATATATCAAGTTATATACAAAGCACAAATACTTTTATCCCTCAAGATTTAGAAAACATTTCCATTTCATACTAACAGAGAAAATGTCAATACATCATTTAAGATTGCTACTATAAAATTAAATTTTTTAAAAAGGGTATACCCTGTGCTTAGAAGTAAATAGGTTGACATCAAGGAAAGAAGTATGCTAAACAACCGCTGAAAGAGAACCGGAGAACTCAGCAGTGGCACAACCAAGGAAGAAGCTGCAATAAAACAAAGCAGATCAGTGCAAGGGATACAAACAATGTTAGTTTAGAAGTTCTAAATAATCAATTGTCATTTGTGGCATTTAGTATCTTATTACCTTTACCATAAGGCCATATTTGCCCTAGTGAATTCTGTAAGAAATACAAAACTTTACATGTTTAATTAAAATTATATCTTATTGTTTGAACTGTATTGGCTTAAATAACTCTAATTTTCTCAATATATATTCAGAATAGATCACTGTAGTAATATTAATTCCTAAATAATTTGTTATTTTCCAATGAAATAAAATATAATACTTAGGCATTTATATCTTGACCCAAAGACAATTTACTCCCTAGAAACTGATTTTCCCTAATCTCCTACTCCCCTAAGGTTTCCCACATAAAGTATCCATTGCCAGTTGTAATATGCCACCTGGAAAACTAGAATGACTTCATCAAGCATGACAGCTGTAATATGAGTCATAATAACTGAAGCAATCTTCCCCTATAGGATAAGAAAAGCAACTACCTCAGTACAGACAAGGCAGATGAAAGGGAGTAGACCAGTAATACATAACTTCACTCCAAGTCTGTTTTGGAAAGTATAATGGCTTGTATCTGGATGTCCCCCAAAGCCTCATGCAGTCATAAGCAGAGCTTTTTGGAGGTGGCTGGATGTAGGATATGTGATGCTGGGATCAAGGATGTGATGTTGGGATTGATTCATGATGTGATGCTAAAATTAAGGCCACCCTACCTTGGGTGTGTGTGCTACCCATCCTAAGAGTGGGTAGCCTGGATAGGACATAAAGGACAAAAAGAGATTTTTTTGTTTGTCACTTGCTGCTTGCTGCTTTTGCTGTCTTCTGCCTGCCATGAATTGTTTCTCCTTTGTGATGGCCCTCTACCATGCCACCCTGTCTTGGAGCCAGCTGATTATGGACTGAAACCTCTACAAACTGTGAGCCGAAATAAACCTTTCTTTCTTTAACTGTGGGTGTCAGGTATTTTGTCTCAGCAATGAGAAAAGTAACTAATACAGAATTGAAAAGTACTTAATTTCTTTCTTTTTTTTTTTTTTTTGGTACTGGGGATCAAACTTGGGACTTTGGGCTTGCGCGGCAGAGGCCGGAACCACTGAGCTAAATCCCCGCCAAGTACTTAATTTCTTAACTCCCCTAGTGCACTAATGTATGGAGATTTGCGATAGAATCCTACTGAATTATTCATCAGTTGCTTAATTGTGGGGCAAGTTTGTTAATTTATCTAAGGAGAAGCTTACCTGCCTTGCAAACAAGGATAATATTAAAAAGTTGTGTGGTTTAAAAAACAATTTTACCTCTAAAATGCTTCCTGAGCACAGTGCCTGGCACACAGTCCTTATAGTAACTGTTAGCTGTTATTATTACTACTAATCAATATCTCCTAAGTAAAAATAATTTCACTCAAAGTCAAATTCTTGCAAGATTTAACACTGTGCAAGTTATATTTCCGTCAGTTCAAATGAGATCTATTCTGTAAAACTGAATATTTTGTCCTAGTTTTATTTTTATATAAAGGATTGATAAGGTGATAATAGGGGATTAAGAGTTCCCATTCTGAACAATATAAATTGTAATCAGTATTGTAACATATTACCCATTTGTGTATCACACAGCATGTTAGGAAAAAAATGCACATTGTAGTTTGGCCATGTTAGTGCTTGGTTGAGATCTTTGGAGATACTGAAAATCTATCTATGAGTCAACTATTTCATGTCTCATATTATTTAGTAAGTATCCTCTACCAATCTCAAGGAAGAAATTTCATATTTAAAACATATACTCAGAGAGACATTAATGTGATTGAAGAATAGCAGTAGATACAGTCTCAATTTCCTTCTTACCCCTCCAAAACAACAATATATAGGATACTTCAAATAGGGGAAAAATATAGGAAATATTACAGAATATGCACATATGTTGTACTACAACATCAGATAATATGACAGAGTAGAGCTCAAGTTTAAGAAATAAAGGTACTTTAAAAATTGCAGGTTGAGGTTACAAATAACTACATCCTACAATATTCCTTCTATATACTTATATATTCATTTTTGAGGGAACCATAGCTATCATATTCCCTCATTCCACATATAAATACAGATATAAATATGGAATGAAGGAAGGCAAGATAGAAACTTTGTGACTTACTAGAATTAGAGGTATCAATGTAAAACTATAATTTCTAAAATACAGGTGTGTATAAACAAGTTTATGTGCATATATATTAAATATACATATCTATTAAAAAAGATGTTTTAGGCTGGGACAGGCTGGACGATGAGGTAAGCCTAAAACATCTTTTTAATACAAGACAAGAAGAAAATGCACAAAAAATTTGGGAGGGGAGAGAGTTCTATTACAATACAGGTTAAAGGAACCCTTCTTCCAAGTCTGAGGCAATATAAATACAAGATAACCAATAGTAATGAATTAAAAACCTTTTAAAAATGGGAATTCATGAGTCCACATTAATAATAAATAGAAATGTGAACAAATGAATGGGGGATATGAAGAATTTTTTTACAGTTAAATATTCAGAGCCTTCTCATGTATGCAGAGATAGTGTCTAAATTGGGACATCTTCATATCATACCCACAGATTGAATAAGGCAAAGATTGGATCAGGAAACATGGGTGAATGCTAAATTTCAAGAGAATTTTGATTAAAAGGATACTGATCATCTTAGGGGTATCTTCTCCAGAGTTACTGAGAGAGAAGAAAAACAGAAGTCTACAATGGACAACATCTTGATGTGTTAATAAAAATTAACTTCACTAATAAGGTATAGATCATGTGCATCTAGACCTAAGAAGGATATAACACAATTACATCATTACATAGTATATTCTGGCCAGTAAAAAATAACCTGAGAGTTTTTTTAAGACAGGTTCTTGTTCAGAGAGCCTGCAATCCTCCTGCCTCAGCCTCCTAAATGTCTGGGAGTATAAGCATGTGCCATCACACCTGGTTATAACCTAAATTTAATCATAAGGAAACATCAGCCAGCACAAATTAAGTAATAATATATGGACAGAGGTGCTATATATTTTTAAAGTCAATGTAGTAAAAGACAATGGAAGGAAAATACCATAACAGTCATTACTAGATCACTGAAACAATTAAAATAAGGTTGACAGAACAGAAAAAAATTAAATCAAGTGTTTGAAAATTTTATACACATACATACACACAGCTAAAGGACAAGTACAAGCTTTGAGGATGGCTTTTTGTAATTCTTGTTCTATTTCTTGAAGTTTAAAAATGAGATATATCAGGCCAGGAATTTAGCTCAGTAGTTCTGCTGCCTGCCTCGCAAGCACAAGGTCCCAAGTTCGATTCCCGGTACAAAAAAAAAAGAGAGATACACCATAATTCTTCTTTTTTGTTTTTTCATCTTCTTTCATCCTTATTTCTTCTTAAAAGAAATAAGATACATCTTTAAAAAATGCAATACAATGATACTGCAGTTTATTTGGTTAACAAGAAAATGAAGGAACTGAATAATAAAATGAGATATAATAATATGTGGACAAAGTCTGTTTTTCCTTTTTTAAAAAAGTCATCGTTGTGGTTTATTCACAGGTAGCTAAGAAAACTAAGGAATTGAGCATGGCTACACTGCAAATACATGAGGTTATGTGGTGAGCAGTACCTGAGTGGTTACTTATGCATACTGATCTCCAGTTTCTTATTTGTCATGTATTGTTCATCTGCTGATTATCATATATGACTACATATTTGTGAAGTTATATGATATTGAAAGACTTCTCTTAATATTATATCCTCTGGTCATAATATTTTAGTTTTCCATGAATTTCACAACATGTCATATGAAATATCATCACATATAGTCACTTCACTAAAATATTAGCTCCTCTACCCATGCAGAATATAAGCCCTAAGATGACAGAAATTTGGTCAATCTTTATTAACTTCAAGGAACAGAACTTTTCAGAACATACTATACATGAAACACATTTTTTGAATATGAAGTAATCACTGATACTGTTCATGCAGAATCAAAGTAGTAATTTTTATAATTAAGGTGATTCAAAAGATAATTTCTATAGAATGCCCTTAATGAAATGAAACATGAAGTGAAAATGAAAATTTACACGTGTTTTAAATATGTGTGTATAGACAGATAAATAGCAATTATTGACCAATAATAACTTCCACTTAAACAACGACTGAGAAGGTTAGAAAATGGGCAAACCAAAAATTCAGGAGATACATGTCTGCTTCCTATTGCATTTTTTTTTTTCTTATTTAAAAAAAATTTTTTTTTCCTATTCCATTTTTAAGTCAGCTTGGGCTTTAAAATTAATCCTAGAAAAACTATTCCTGTCTCTTAATACTCTTTTCAAGCTGAAGTTCCATTCAAAGATCTTTTCCTTTATAATGATGAACAATAAAAAAATTAAGAAATGTTAAATTGTATGCCAAATCATTCACAGGCATAACAAAGTATCTTTTTCACATGAAAAATCTTGACTTAAAAGCTTGCTCTTGTCTTCCAGTTGGAAGGGAAAGCCTAGGTCCTTAAATTACATGTTTACTTCACGCATACATTCCAATGTTCTTAAATAAGGGCATTTCATAGAGGAATATGCTTTGAAATATTTAACTATCTCTATAAAATGTGTAATTTGTGTTAGAAGGTGAATAACCAATGTTATTTTCAGAAAAGGAAACAAAATTTAACTACTTCCTACTTTCTGTGTAAAAACTGAAAATTTATGAAATGACATGAAAATTAATAATATGATGTCCTTCGTAAAACCTTCTTTTCTAGTCACTTACTAGATTTTTATCAGATGCTAATAAATACACAGCCTTGCTATCAGATTATAAAGATTTTATCAAGTAATTCTAATTAACATGTGTACTCACAAAAGATCTAATTTTTTGTCAAATTCAGCAAAATAGAAATAATAGCTATTATTATTTTCTAGCAACAAAATTATTTATTTCAATAACAATAATATAAACATAAAGGGATCATTTTAAGATATCTGATGTGATGTAAATTATCTCATTTGGTTTGACTGGCTGCTTACCTAATGTTGCCCAGCTCAGAATTTGATTTGTAAGAGGTAGTCCTTGTTTCTTGAGTAGACTACTATGGGTACTGTACACAATATACATAGAAAGCACTGTATTCATCATCTGAAAATACAAACAAAACAGGTCAAGAAAAGAGAAGGTAATGAAAGACTGTATGTTAGAAAAAAATGCTGGGAACAACTGGCATCTGGCCAAAATGCCATTGAAATTGGACAAGGTCACCTTTTTCTGGCCAAGGCTGACAGTACTTCTGTATGAAGCTCCTTTGTAACTATGACAGGAAGCATTTCAAGAGCATTTTGGCATACAACATCACACTGTTTCTATTTATAATATTTGTTGTAAAAATTAAAGGTTTCTTAAATTATGGAAAAAAAGAGGGTAAAATGTATATACTTTAGTATATATGGTGTAGTGCCTTTACCCTAGGGCCACCACCACAGTTATACTGATTTGTTCATTCAAAACATTTTTGTGGTCTAAATATTCGCCTGGTACTGAGAATACACAGAGCATAATTCTTCAGAGAACATTTACAAGTTAGTGTAGAAGCTGGTAAACTACAATGTGTAGGCTGGTGATCTGTTTTTATACATTTGTTTTGTTTTGTTTTGTTTTTGCGGTACCAGGGATTGAACTCAGGACCTTATGCTTGTGAGGCAGGTGGTGACGCCACTGAGCTAAATCTTTGGCCCTTACAAATATTTTTTTTTCTTTTGGTACCGGGGATCGAACTCAGGACTTTGAGCTTGTGAGGCAGGCGCTGGAACCACTGAGCTAAATCCCCAGCCCCTATAAATATTGTTTTATTAGAACATAATTACATTCATTTATATGTTGTTTCTCTTTGCAGTAAATAGTAGAATTGAAAATTTACAACACACTCCATATGATCCACCAATCTAAAATTTTTACTCTCTGGCTCTTTAGAAAAATGTCTGGTTAACCAAAGTAGTAGATCAACTGCCATTTTTAAACAGTAAGGTAACAGCTGGGCATAGTAGCACATTACTGTAATCCCAGGACTCTGGGAGGCTGAGATAGAAAGATTGTAAGTTTGAAACCAGCTTGACAACTCAGCCAGACCTTACCTCAAACTAAAAAATAAAAAGGTCTGGAGATGAAGATCAGTGGTAGAATACCCCTGGATTTAACCCCCGTATCTCTCTCTCACACACACACACACACACACACACACACGCACGCACACACAAATACACCCCAAAGCTAAATTACGATTCTAAACAAAGTTCTCTTAGTTCAGATTAGCAGTTTCATTACCAAATCCTAAGAGCTATATTTAATTACGTTTATATTTTCAGTAAATTAAGAAGCAAAATTGCTGTTAATAAAGCTATGACACAATCTTAGGATTCTTTCAGTTTTAAGACACATTCACTTTAGAGATATTAAAATACAAAAAACAAGTATCTTGGAATCAATAAAAACGTACAATAAAATATGGCACAGGAATTACTGTAAACCAATAAAGCTAAGGCAAACAAGAGCTTTGCAATGGACTTACCAAAAACTCAGGGGTATTTCTAACAAAGCTGTAAGAATTTTAGCACATTGTTTCCTCCTCTGGAGTGAGAGTCAGAAACACTGACTTCTGTCAAAGTTTGCATTATTATAGGAGAATTCTGTCAGAGCTACTCTGGCTTCAAAGTAACCTTGGTCAGTGTACCATTTAAAATGAAACATATGTTTCAGTGGCTTGACAGGATCTTTGACAAAAGTGTTTTTTCTTTTTTATAAGTTCTCTGTTGCTTTCCAAGAATAAATTTAGCTTGTGATATCATCTTTTAAGTATGGCATATTTTTATAACAGACTGTTTTTGGAAATACTGTATTTTCTATTATTCCAGCTTTGATCTGAGGAAATTTTTTTAGAAGACTCATGGATTTTATTTTGGGTCAGTGTTCTAGATGTGGTTATTTATACGTTTTCTTAAAAGTGGTTTCCAAAGGAATTTATAAAATATATATAATTTAATTCTCACAACTCTATTAGATATTATCTCTACTCACAGATTAAAACAAGTTAAAATCAAATTACTGAAAATTGTACATCTAGTATGCAGTATAACTGGGCACTGACCCAACTTTGAAAGATCAGGTTTAAAGTTCTTTTTACTACAATAAAACTACCACCCAAGCTGAAGTTTATTTTCTTGTAGCACATCATCTGAAG
The DNA here is from genome assembly GCF_053883595.1 of Heterocephalus glaber. Taxonomy (NCBI): domain Eukaryota; kingdom Metazoa; phylum Chordata; class Mammalia; order Rodentia; family Bathyergidae; genus Heterocephalus; species Heterocephalus glaber. The sequence continues at coordinate 19,654,596 of NW_028258142.1, read as the reverse complement.
TCTTAAATTGGCTGTTCTTCCAACACCCTAGGTTGTTTTCATTTCAAAGAATCTTGCCTTACATGAGGACTATACAGACACTTGGCACAATGGAAGCCCTTTCATCTTATGTTCTGGTCAGTATAGATGTTTTGTAAGTCTCCCCAACCTCTGCTCTCTAAGCATCTTTCAGTTGCCTCTTGTTGACTGTTTTGTATTTCTTACATTTTAGAGAACATACGTCTATGTAGTAGCTTAAACAGAAAACTTCCTTCTTAGCTGGTATATATTGAGACACATTACTCAATGGCATCCTAAGGACAGATTAAACACAACTATATGATCACTTCTGTATATCATTAGAATAACACAGCATAGAAAAATCTGTAACTGACCTGTAACAGATGTACCAATAGCTCTTCCTTTCCAAAGCTAGTTTTTCTTTTCATGAGAGATGTCATAACAAACAGAGATAGTAGAAGAACCAGCAAGCCTGCACCCATTCTGTTTCAAAATACAATTCACAATTTTAAATTTTCTTAAGATATTTATTGGACACATCATGTGAAAACATGAAGCATTTAACTCTAATGTAGAGCTTCTTAATCATTTTGTTTAATCAAGCAAAAAAATGGATACATGGGCTTAACAGGAAATAATAAAAATCTTGAGATAAAGATACAATTATTTTTAATATCTTTACCTTCTTTCTACAAATAAAATTTAAAAAAATTTTACATAAATCAAGTACTATAATTCTTAGTCTGAATTGAAGAAATTTACATAACACAATAAAAAGACAGTTAAAAATACATTATAGCATCTATAACATACATTTATGACTGTGTACTAACAAGATCTACATTTATAATGTAAATTATTTCTAGCAGGACAAACAGCCCCTTTTCTTCATTGACTTTGGTGCTTTCCTCAGCTATCCTGGCTAAATGAAGGGTAGGACAGTGATCACAAAGGTCGTACGTGGGTGAATACATTAGTATACATTTATTTTATCCAGTGATGAAGCAACAGATAATACTTTTCAAAGACATAGTAAGGCACTCCTTAATCCCAGCACTCAGGAGGCTGAGGCAGAAGGACTGCAAATCTGAAGTCAAATGGAGTACACAGTAAGAATCTGTCTTAAAAAAAAAAAACCCTAGAAATAAAAAGCAAAAACAAAAAACCCCACCAGATACAGAATGGTTCCTGAAGTCAAAGGTGACTGATAGCAAGGAAATGCTGCACTATTGCTGAGCTCTCTCTTTCTTTTTAAAAATGTGAACAGTGTAATACCACTGAAATTCTGTTCAAGACAGAATCTGGAACTCAAAACTAACAGAACTAAGAGGAAAGCAATTGGTTTAAAAGAAACAGAAAAGACCAAAAGTCAGGGCTAGCTACTTAAAGAGAATGCCAAGCAGAAATTCCCAGGAAATTGTTTGGTTTTTGTTTTCAATTCTTTAAATATACTGAGAGTCTTAAGAAAAGAAATATTAATACATTCAACATGGACTATGTTAAAACAGGGAAAATATGATGAAGATTGTTTTATCTTTTTCTTTTCTAAAAAATAATGTGGCATTTTAACTCATTGGCAAATGGGTTTTTTATGTGGGTTTTTGTTTTTTTTTGGTACCGGGGATCGAACTCGGGACCTTCCAATAGCGAGGCAGGCGGTGGCACCATTGAGCTAAATCCCCAGCCCCGCAAATGGGTTTTTTCACTTTAGCAGAGAGGGACATTACAGCTGTGTTAGGCACAGTTTTGTTTTTCCCCTCTAATTTTATCCTTAAATGTCCCACATATGTATCTTTGTAATTTTCTAAAGAATGGAACTGCTATGAGAGATCCAATGGAAAGAAGAAATTTCTCTATAAATCAGAAATTAAAATAAAGAAGTTACAAATACAATTAGTTGGAAACTAACATAAATTTAAAATCACTGAGCAATTAAAATTTATAGAGTGAAACAACATAATTAAAATAACACATAAACTGTATTTTTATATTTTAATATTTATTTGCTTCCTGCATTCATCTTAATAGAACATGCAAGTGGCAAATTTCTATGAAGATCATTTATAAAATTTCTTTTCCTTTTAGCATATGATAAATTCTGTTTATGTCACTGCTTGCACAGGACTGATAGGTAGAAACATAAAAGAAAGGGGCTTCACAGAAACAGCAAAAGAGCTCACAGAGCAATCTGAAGCAAGAAATAAGTGAAAATTTTTATTTGAGTTGATTTTTTCACCTATTTATAGTTTACAACAGCTGTAAATGTTTTAACTTAGTAACACTCAAAGTATGTCTTAGTATGGTTTTAGAATTCAATACAATTATTTTGGGCTCTGCTAAAAAACTGACTTCCTGGGATAGTTCCCTACCTACTTCATGTTGGTTTCCTTGAACAAATGAGAAAGGTGTAAAACATCTTAAATTAGCATATATGTAAATAAATATATAGTTCTTATTCTGTTAAAAGAGATATACTCTAAATCTCTTAAAGATTAAAATGTTTTTAAATGCTTACAGAGTTCAGAAGAAAGTAACAAAGACGTTTATACAGTTAGAAAATAAAAAAATGTTAAATGAAATCAATCACTGAGTACAGTAAGCAGGCACGTGTGTGGTAGGATATTTAACTACCTAACCTATACGTGGTAGGTTATTTAACAATAATTTAGAAGTTGGGTTAAAAACAAAGGTAACTGATTATTTGACAGATTTAGTTCCATCATACTAAGGAGAAATAAATATACCAGCAGAAGGAAGAATGCAGGTGAAGTACACAGTATTTTCATGCAATTTGAATGACTAAACTTGGAATAGTTTTCAAAGTAAATAATTTCCTCCCATGAAAATCTTTAAATTCAGATTAGGATAGGAGAAAATTTTCATTTTTTCTAAGATATTTTGATGTGAACATGCTCAAAAGCAAAGATAGGGGTAACATAATAGTTTTGGCATCTTTTTTATTTTTTTTTTTTTCTTTTCTTTTTTTTCCTTTTTGGTACCAGGGATCGAACTCAGGACCTTGTATTTATGAGGCAGGCAGTGGAACCACTGAGCTAAACCCCCGGCCCCTTAGCATCTTTTTTATATTAGCAATGGTTTCTTACATGAAATTAAAATTTTCATCAATTCCCCAACATGTAAAAGAAAGAAGACATAAGTCTTTTTTGGGGAGGGTGGTATTTTAAGGTATCACTGGCAGAATTTCATTCTTTGTGAAAGCCTAGAAGCATCTCCAAGGAGACTAAACAATGCTCAGGCCTAGGCTAAAATCATGACTAATAATTTGATATTAATATTTTAACTTTCAGTTTATTCATGTGAGTTAAACTCATAAACAAGATTAGGTTCAAATTTCAGGGTACTGAGAAAAAATTATATTTAAAAGAAAAGAAAATACTATTCATACACGAGAGAGATATCTGGCACTCGACCTACGACAGGCATCAGTGGGAATACTGCCAGGAGCAAACAGAAGAAAGTCCAACTCAGGGAGGTGATCTAAAATCAAGAAAAAATGTTATCTTTAGCCAAATATGGTATAAAAAAACTGTTTTCAATGTTTCACCAAGAATATGTAAAATTAAAGGGGAAATGTAAAACTTTTTAGCAGTTTACTTTAAAAAGTAATATGGTTATTTTGTGAAGAGACTCGTATAGTAGTTATAGTATTGGGCTCAATGTGAGCATTATCTTATTTAATTCTCAACAACCCGAAGAGACAAGTTTTATTATTCATAACATGTGAGATGAGGAGACTGAGCTCAGATAAGTTAAAATACAAGTAATACCAGGTCCTCAACTAGTAAATGAAACAGCCAGGATTTAATCTTGGACCTGGTATTTCAAAGCAAATGTCATATTCAATTCATATTATATCATATGTTGATGATGACAGCTATAAGAAAACTGGCCCAACTAATAACATGACTTAGCCAAGCAGGGAAATAAGACTACTTTTATAATTAGATTAAGAAAAAAATGATTAGTAAGCCCATTAACTAGAGATTTTTATAAGTTATTAGGCAGAAAGAAGATATTTTTATCTTCTTGCTATCTTCATCAAAAAGCATCAAAGTGGAAACATAAAAATGTTCTTTGTAGAAGTATATTGTAATACCCTGCCTAGCTAAAGGAAGAAAATTAGAATTATATATTTTATCGGTTTTTTTGGTACCAGGGATCGAACTCAGGACTTTATGCTTGCAAGGCAGGTGGCGGAACCACTGAGCTAAATCCCTGGCAGAATTATATATTTCAAAATCTATTATGAATACATACTTCTCTAGAAAAAAAATGGAATGGCTTAGGGCCAGAAGGAAAGTGAGTCCTCTGACTCCTAAGCCACTGTGCTGCCCTGGGCCTTCTTCATCTAGAAACCTGAAACTAAAGGAAAACAGGGATGTACTTCACAGAAGGATGAATCACTGCTTCTCTAGCATTTCAAGTACTGCATAACAGGCTCATCTTGATATGAAAATTTAAATTAATCATTGAAACTTAAACCGAATCACTGAAATTTAAACCTGGTCTCCCTATCAAAAGCATCAGGTTCTTTATGTAAGAATAAAATTTACCCTTTTGTTTAAAAATAAATAATTCTTTAAATTAAACACATATCAAAACAAAGTAGTTACTAATCTGCCCTATGTCAAAATGAATATTTATACCTTTGCTTGAATCCACAGCTGAGTGAGAAATGGCCAAATCGCAAATGCAGTAAGTCCAGCTGTAAGCATACAGCGGTAGAAAAAACTGAGAACCTAGAGATATATTCCAAAGAAAAATGAAAAATTAGATCATTTAATATATATCAAAGAAATCTGAAAATATTGCAGTTGGTGTATTACTTACCAATACTTCAATTCCCAAAATAAAGACTAACAGATAACAAATAAAACAGCTCAGAGGAAAGGTCAACAGTGATGCAACAAGATCTTGAATAACTTGAAACCTGTTTCAAAAGATTACAAAAAAGAGTTTTATAGTATGTATTAAATTTTTTTTTTGATACCAGGGATCAAACTCAGGACCCTGCACTTGCGAGGCAGGTGCTGTGCCACTGAGCTAAATCCCTGGCCCTAGTACGTACTGAATTTTAAAATTATATATAGTAAAAAATAAAACTTTACACAAAACCAAAAATCGGGAAATTTTCTACTTACAGATTATTCAAAAACTAAGATAATCTAATAGATTTGTTTCAGTAGTTTTACTTACGTTTTTAAAAATAAGTATTTTAGGAAAAATATCTCTGAATTAATATGAAAATCATCACAAAGGTTTGCTTGATTTTTATAAACATTAGTAATAAAAATGTCTTATTTGATCTTCATTTAAATGTATGTACATTAAATTACAAACATCAGAAATAAAATGTAATGAATCCAAAAGTATACAAACTGAAAAATCTTTTAAAATTCACCTAGATAACTTTATATTAAAAATCTCAACAGTTTTAATAAAATAAAAGTAAGTTTTCCTAACTTAGGTAGGGAAAATCTTAACTTCATTTTTTTTTTGTACCAGGGATCGATTAACTGCATTTTTAACTGAGCTAAATAACCTTTTCCAAACCCAATTTAAGATATTACTAATTATATACTAATTGTGAATTTATAACCATAAAAAATGAATTACATACTCGAGTACTTTTTACTTTTCATTATTGAGAAGAAAAACTTTAGCATTTGTAGTACAATAAGTAGGTAATTTTCAAAGGTCAGTAGTATTTGGCTTATGACCTTTTTCTGATTGAGAAAAATGGCTGCAGAATGTTATCAAACTATTAAGGTGCCATGTAAGGAAGCAAAGCTAATACTCATCAAAAGGAGAATGTTTCTTTTGTTTCAACAGTGAAGAGGCCCAGAGGAACAAAAGGTGGCTCTTTATAATCATTTAGAAGATTTTTTTCCTAAAAGAAAACTGAATTTTATGTTTTATTTTCAATATAATCTATCAAGAAGATAAAGATGGAATATAATATACTTTCAAAATCAATCACATGTTCCCTTAAAGTTTAGATAAACATGTTACTTCATAATTAGGATACTGAATAATTCAGGGTGAGTTCTATGTAGAACAGAATTTCTATAAGGATAAAACCTTTCAAAAAATTGTAAAACCAGAGAAAATGACAGTAGAAAAAATATGAATTAAATAAGCATATCCAACAACCCTGTTTTTTCAAATTTTTTCATATGTCCTGTATCTTTTTCTTTATATAAAAATAGTTATTTTAAACACTTTAATACTATTTTTATTTTTTATATTTTTAATATTTTAATTATTTCTAATACCCCTTTTTAAAGGATGGAAAAGTGGTCAAAGCTAAAGTCATTAAATATTAGAATAAAAATATGCACAACATCACAATATACATGTTAGCCAATTTTGAGGATGTCCTTACTTTTGGCTCTCATTCCTTGGTCTGTTTTAGGGGTATAGTTTTCTGAGAGGATACTTTGATGAAAAAGGCTAAGCTTAAATTCTAGTTTACAAATGCAAATACAAAAATCCACAAGCTTTCTAACATGATTCTGGCTGCCTCTGAGCATGAACTAGTACATTTTAATGGTTTTAAAATGTTCAAAACTCACCCAAAAGTCTTACTTTTGAAGCCTTTTACAGTGGTATAAAAAACATTTCGAGTTCAACTTGTGAGAAAGTACTTAAAGGTAGAACTATAATATATGTGAATAATATGGACTAATCTGTCAGTATTCATTATTTGTATTAGACTTGACTAACTACAAAGTTTTATTTATCTAGCTTTACATGAAGACCAGCAACAGAGGAACAAAAATTTACAGAAAAAGGAAAACCATGTAAATTTCTTCATAAAGCATGAAAACATCCTGAAATGTGAGGTGATAAAACAAGTTCAAATTGTAAGTTATGTTAGGCATTGTACAATCAATATTAGATATGTTACTTTTATTCCAGGTTTTTCTTATAAACAATACACAAAGAAGGGAAGAAGGTCGCTGCAACCTCAGGGTAATAAATGAAGTCAAAAGGAAAGGTACAACAAAAAGGATGTTTTTAATTCAACATTTTTGCAGTTATAAATGAAGTGAGAGGGTTTGGAGATTTGAGAGTATTAAAAATAACTTTGATGACATGCTACAGAAATCTAATACATTTTAAATACAGGCTTAACTGTCAATTAAGGGGAAAAATAAGGCAGCATTACTTACTCTCGTAGAACTGCATACCATATTGGCACTGGCAACAAGCAATATACATAGTAAGTCCAGGGACAGGCTTGAATCAGCAGGAAAAATACTACTAAAATGCTAGTAGCTACAAAAATACATGGCAGAAGACGGCTTGGTTTCTGAAAATTAAACAAAACATTGAAACACTTCCAAACCCATGGTAATTGATAGGTTTTTAAAAGAGGCTTTATAAGATGAAAAACACATATTACTTTATTTCAATGGTTCTAAGAACTACATTAAAAAAAAACTTGTCATTTAGAAGAACATATTAGAGAAGGGACTTTTACAAGTCTGAACATATTTTCTCCTAGAAGCAATTTTATAAATATTGACTGAGTTCTCTGGCTAGCTTACAATAAACTTTGAGACTTAATCTTCCTCTAGAACAATGTTTTCCAATCTGACACCCTGCCCAGGCTTCTCTTTACTGTCAACTACAGTAGGATCATTCAGTCGTATCTGTTCCTCCCAACCACTTGTGAAACAAGGGAATTCCTTGGTATAAGACCCTGGTGAGGGGCCAGGGATTTAGCTCAGTGATTCCAGCGCCTGCCTTGCAAGCTCAAGGTCCAGAGTTCGATCTCAGTACCAAAAAAAAAAAAAGCCCCTGGTGATAGCCTTCTTGGGCGAGGCAGGCCAGTGGAGGCTGTAGGTCATGTGAATCAAGGACAGGCATTCCAATGACTGAGAAAAGGACTCATTTATGGGGAGGCTGTTGACACCACGAGTAAGAGTACTAGGATATGAAGTAGGTGTCAGAGGGGAGTATGTAGTATAAGGACTCTAGAAGAGGTGAAGTATCCCTGGAGAGAAGAAAAAGGGGTTAAGAAAAGGAATAAAAAGGGAATGTGGTGCTCTTTTGCTTTCAAGTTTTCACTCTGTTTTTCCCTTGCTTTGTTAGTCAATGCTAAATAAAGTGAGAATTAAGAACTGCCTCTGGATGTAGGGAAATTTAGAGAGGAAAAGGAAGAGCTTCTTTCCTTCTTATAGTTCTTCCCTACTGGCAAAAAGTGTTATAGAAAAGTAAGAAATAAGGATAAATTATGGTATGATTATTAAAAAAAAATGGGCTAAAACAGTATTGTAACTAAGTTTAGAGGCAGACAGATCAGAATACATTTCCTGGATCTGATACCTTTTCGCTGTGTGAATCATAAATAAGTATAAAACTTTTTTGAGACTTCGTTTTACTCCATCCATAAAATGGGAATAATAATCTCATATTTAACAAAACTAAAACAGAGGTTGTCAGATGAAGTCTCTAAAGCTGAAGATGACTGAGGCAGTTATTCATTTTAAGTGCTGAGAACTTCTTTTGAGAATGGTAAAATAATATGAAATGAAAGTATCTGAATGCCTGAGGGTACAACTCAGTGCTAGAGCATTTGCCCAGCATGTGTGAGTCTCAGGTTTGATACCTAGCACTGCTGTACCTTAAAAAGTGAAATGATTATCTAAAAAAATTTTGAAATTTTAGAGTCAATACAATATAGTATAGTTAATCTTTTGATGCACACAAGACTGAGAATTGACATCTATTTGTAGGAAACTACATCATAAAGAATCAGGTTCTGCTCATCCTACAAAGGCAATAAAATTGAAAGGATTTTAAATAAGAGTGAGGATATTTTCCACTTAATCTTGAATTGATCCCTGGCTCCCCCCAAAACAACAAACTATGTCTTGTGAGTATTTCTTTATCCAAAAAACACTTAAGTTACACACTTAGTGCTATCATCTCTACTGAGTTCCATCTTTCAAGGAATTTAAATCATACAGATGGAGACACGAGAATTTAAATCACACAAGTGGAGACACAATAGTTTATGGGGTTAATATTTTTTATTTTTCCAAGTAACATGAGACCAAGGGAAAGCAATAAAGTAAACATGCAAAAAAAATATTTAGTTGTAAAGCAAAAGACGTCAGAACGAGCAAAAGCAAAGGAGAAGCTAGGGCCAGGGATTTAGCTCAGTGGCACTGTGCGCCAGCCTTGCAAGCGCAAGGTCCTGAGTTCGATCTCCGGTACCAAAAAAAAAAGCAAAGGAGAAGCTAAGAGTATATCAAAATTAAATACAAAGCTCAATTACGGGGAGTTGTGGAAAATTACATTTCAAGGCAAGAGACTAGTCATTGTACTTTCCTGTAATAGCAATAAATTAAAAGTGATCTCTAGAATCTGGGGGATACAGTCATGTAGAAGTGACATAAGCTTTGGAGTCAGACCCAAATCTAATTCTGAGGCTGCCATTCTATTTGCTTGTCAATTTGAGAAAACCATTTAGCTGTTCTGAAGCTCTCTTTCCTCATCTAGCAATGGAGGATAATTGTTGTAAGCTCATTTCTCCCTCCCCTACAAGCCCTCTATCCACTTGTAGCTCTTCCAAGAAGATACCATACTCCTTTCCGGGCACATCACATGCTGTTCTCTCTGCATGTTCGTTTGTTCTCTCCCCCTACTCCCCACTCCCTCCTTTTCTTCCTCCCTCCCTCCCTCCTTCTCTGTCTCTTTTTCCCTATGAGGCTGCTCTACCTATCCTTTATGATTGTACTGTGGCAATAACATCCTTTGCGAAGCCTCCCTATACCACCACACTCTAATACATGCATGGCTGCAACTGTCTGACCTTCTAACTGTTCTTCATGCCTCCCTTCAGTTATAGACTACTCCATGTTATTCTTCCTATAGAACTGTTAAGATTGTGTCACTTCCCAAGACTTCAAACTCTCACTGAAGAGGAATCAGAATGTTTTGTAAACAGAACAAAAGGATTCAAAATACTTTAAATAACCTCAACTAATACAGTAAGTTTTATATGTCAACATGACTAGCTATTGTCTCCAATTATTCAAACATTAATCTAGGTGTTTCTGTGAAAGTAGATCCATAATCAGTTGGTTTTAAGAATGGAAGATTATCCTAGATAATCTGGGTGGGCCTGATTTAATCAACTGAAAGTCTTTAAGAGAATTGAAGCTTCCCAGAACAAGAAATTCTACCCACTGAGTGCAGCTTCAGCTCCTGGCTGCTTAGTCCAGCCTGTCCCTCCTGATGTCTGACCTATAGATTTAGCCCTTGCCTAACTAACAACTGCATAAGTCAATTCCTTACACTAAATTTCTTTCTTTTTTTTTTTTTTCTTTTGGTACCAGGGATCGAACTCAGGTCCTTGCGCTTGCGCAGCAGGCAGTGAAACCACTGAGCTAAATCCCTGGCCCACACTAAATTTCTTTATATTTCCTACCTATTCTGTTTCCTGGTTAAGGCCTAAATGAGACACCAAATTTTCATTAAATAAAGTTCAAAGAAAATAGTCCAGCATTTGAGGCCTATAATTGATTTGACCTAACTAATACTATATTATCTCTTATCAGTTCCTTAAAAAAAACCTTCCATATTCCACCCAAATGTATTTTAAAGACAGCACATTACAGTAAGAGCAAGAATTTAAGCGTTAGAAAATATGAGTTTTGTATTTTAGAACCTGTGTATTCTTGAAGAAAACATGTAATATCTCTGAGCCCAAATTCTCCCATCATCCATATTGTAAGAGTAGTAACCACTCAATTTAGGATAATGTTAAACTTAACTGAATAACTTCACTAAAGTACCTAAGACAATGGAGACTCCATAAAATTACTTACTATTGCAGCATAGTAGTATGTTCTCTCAGCTCTGCCTTTGGTTATATCATTCAATTTGCTTTAATTCTCATTCTGTCCATATATTCTATCAAATTCTGCCACCAAGACTCATTTTTTTCTGTTTCCCTAGTTAAAATGAGTTCTCTTGTATTTAAACATAATAGTTTTTATATTACCTCAAACAACATATATTAAGGTTGTCTTGTATAATGTGTAGTATACCACAGACCAGTATCTGGCAAGATGGTGTGTAACTACATTTTTTACTTACTTTATTTAATTCTAAACTCTTTGATGGCAAAATCTGCTTTGGCCCATATAGTAGTGATGGTGAACCTATGGTCCATGTGCTGCAGCAGCAGTGCAGGGTGCTCTCTGTTGGCACTCTAGCCAAGTTGCCCCAGCAGCCGAGCACTGGATATTCAGGTTTAATTGCAGTGTTGGCATTTTGCAATAAATAAGTGGGTTTTGGGTTGCAGCTGGGCACTCGGGTATCTATAAGGTTCACCATCACTGCTGTATAGCATCTAACGTTATGCTGAACACTCAATGAAATGCAGGCTGCATTTTCAGATTGATGAATAACAAAGAAGTATCAGCTATGAAATCTGTTGACATATCAGTCTAAAAACATCATACCTTTTCTCAGTAACCTGAACATCAGGGTAAAGATGAAAAAGCATTTTGGTACAAGACTGTTCTGGATGCAAATGTCAGACTTTCAAACTCTGAGTGGCCTTCACAAGATTCTTCATTCCATTCAGCTGTAGTTCCCTTTTTTGTAAACTAAAATTATAATGTTTACTTCTAATACTGTTAAGAGTCTAAGATGGCAGAATATACTTCTAGTACTCAGTACTTTATGTAGATATATCCATTACCAAAATAGTCCTTTCTGTGTCTCTTTCTGAATGTAGGAAATCATTCCTATTTTAAACAACTTTACATGTATTCAAAGAATTAAAATTACTTGAAGGAAATTATTTAAGATTCACTTAAGCCTTATAAAAATTGAACTAATATTAATTTCTTCCCTCTGTGACAAAAAAAGAAAATATAAAACTGGAAAAATTATCACTGGAAATATTCACACACCACTATTATTAGAAATACAACATGAGAATATATTATTTTTTAGAGGATTTGGACATGGTGATAATTATTACAGAAAATGAAGAAAGGAAATGGAAGTGGTAAATGATGGTTAGCAATATATTTTAAAAGAGTAATGTGTTTTAATGTAATAAAGGCAATATGAACTGCTACAGTTTTCTGTTTAAATAAGTTATTAAAAATTTTGTTATCATTGAAAGCACAGCAAACTAAGAATGCATTCTTAAGTAAGGATACATAGAATCTCCACTTTGTCTTTTTTTTTTTTTTGGTGGGGGGAACTGGGATCGAACCTGGGACCTTCCGCTTTCAAGGTAGGCAGCGGAACCACTGAGCTAAATCCCTGGCCCTATAGAATCTCAATTTGTAATTTGAGATATTTCTGAAAGTTGAAAGAATATAGAAAAACATATACATTATTTAAAAACAAACATTTTGAGCAAGTGATGTTACTGTTTTCTAGCTCTCAAAATTAATACTAGATAAAGTTAAGTATATTGCTTTGAAATAGTTTTTTGATTATGTATACAAGAAAGATATGAAATGCTTATAATGTGTTAAGTAGTTACAAAAAAGAATAAAAAATCAACATCACTGAGACTACAGGAGAATTCAAATTATTTATACAGATATTTTTATAGTCCTGATAAATTATAGGGTCAATATTATTAATACATCTTCCTACCAACTGAAGAAATAAGAGATAACAGAAAAAAGATCCAGTATAACAAAAGCAAATAAAAGATGAGTTAACCTAGTACAATGACTTACACATTCTATGAATTTAATATATGATTGAGTAGATTTATTTCCATAATCTTAGAGATTTTTATACCATCAATTAAATCTTCATTATATTTTTTTGAACCTACCTTAACTTCTTTACTAACACGTCTTGTTAAGTTGGAATGAGACTTGATGATCAACAAAGAAGCGTAAGTTGTCCATCCCACAAAACCAATAACAACACTGGTGCCCAAAAATAATCTGTCGTAAGTGTGATAATAGGACAATCCTTTCAATGCAAGATGAATCAGCTCCTTGCAAAGGGAGATCTATGGAAGGAAAAGAAAAAAATATATACATATATATCTTGCACATGAGAAGATAAAGGAAACCTAAATTTCAGACAGCTGTGGTGCCACTGAGCTAAATTCCCAGCTCCCAAAACCTAAATTTCAAAGAAAGAAAAATGGTAAAGTTCCTAACAGTCAAACCATTGTAGTAAATTACAATAATAATGGTAGATGTTGGATTGAAAATAGATTTTAATTGTCTGAGGATCTTCACAAAAAAGATGAGAAATATTCCACAATAAAGTGAACTTTGTACTCATGATAATAAAGGGCATTTTAATATAAACTATCTATGATATATGCAGCATTTTGAAATAATTCACTTTACAGAAATGATCTTCAGATGATACAATAAAGGAGATGAAGTTTCTCTAACGCAGGTCTCAACCACACAGATATGGTTAGCCATATATGTGTGTGTGTATATATATATATACACACACACATATATATAATATAGCTACATATAACTAAACATACAGTAGGTAACCATATATATTTCATTTCTTACTTTCTCAGATTACCCACATCTGGTATAAAACATTACTAAAGTGGCTTAGTATTTTAAAGGACAATAAGCTTGTCATTTTAAAACCACAATAAACCAGTAGAAATGCATAGATTGGCGATCTTTAGGCAATTTTAGGAAATTTTAGAAAATGAAAATAGAACTTGCTCCTGACTTCAAATTATATGATTATTTGATAAAGAAAAGAATTAGTGAAAAACACAATAGGGTAAGAGCTGGGAAGAAGCAAAGCTTCAGTATGAAACTTCTGATGGGGTAAGTGGCAAATATGTGGTTTTCTAAAATATTATACAAAAGAGGGTGAGAGTATCTTGAAATGTATTTTCTCACTTTAAAAATGGCAATAATATTCATTTCTATTGCTAACTCCCCTAAAGGTATCCATATTACCTAAAATAAAGATAAATAGGTTTGTGGCTAACCCAGCTCGTCAGGAAAGCTCCCTGGCCTGCCCAGTGTGCTCCCCATCACCATACCTGGAGATGCTAATCAGTTATTTCTGTCCACAAGGCCCAGGTACTTACTGCTTCATCAAACTCGCCCTGTTTTATGTAAGATCTTGCTTTTCTTAAAATGTTCATCTGTTTAGAATCAGAAAGCAACCTATGAAAGAAGAAGAAAACAAAGATAAATAGGTTTCAAATGTTCCCTAATTTTATTTTTTTCTTGCTTTTTATTCTCACTTAAAAAAAGATAATGAAAATTGAGATAAGACAAAACAAAAGAAGAAAAGAGCCTCAAGCTAAATTGTATTGTTGCTGTCTATCTGAACTCTTCAAAGAAAGAGCTTATAGTAAAATTTGGTTCTCTTTTTTTTTTTGGTACCAGGGATCAAACTCAGGACTTTGTGCTTGCAAGGCAAGAGCGGTGCCGCTGAGCTAAATTCTCAGCCCCCAAATTTGGTTTTCTTGAGTCAAAGATTCAACTATAAAATTACACTTGAGGAACTCATACAAAATATTATGAAGAGATGTTAAGACTTTACCAAAGAAATTCATGAAATGTATGACATGAGTTCTACTACTAAGTCCCTCTGAAAGATATAGCTAATTGAAAAGGTGTTAAGTTCAGTCTCCAGTACTGAAAGAAAAAATGTTGCTTTGGTTCATCTGGTTCAGTTCTCTGTTCCTTCAGACACCAAACATTTGGAATATTTTCTCAGAAGTCTTAGAAATAGAATTACTAAACCAAAGGGCATAGACATATTTTGAAGACAATATCTAAGTTGAATTCCTCAAATTTCTATAAAAGCCTTCTAACTGACCTCCTCCTTACTCTAATCTACTCACCTTCCTAAAATAGTAATGGTATTATCTAACTCCTTGCAATTGATATGGGCATTGTACTGTCTACTTCATCAACTCTAATCTTTCTGGACTATTGATGATACTTTTATTTACCACTTAATTTCCCATTATTTTAAACATAGCCCTCCAATATATAATGGTTAAACACTCTGTTTTCTCAATGGTTAAATTTTTTACTCTTCACTTATCTTGTATACACATCTGAGTTCTTGCTCATAAGATCTTCCTTTCTCTGTTTTTCAAACTCAAACCTTTGGATGGTCCAGTCCAAATCTCACCATTAGTACTTTAATGTGGTCTAATGATCAGTTTATTTCCCTTCTATTAAATTTGAACCTCCATGTTGCTCCATACTTTCATTAATTTGCACAATAACACTCAGCAAACTGCTAAGCCATAAAATAATTTAATAAATCTTAAATTAATTAAAATGCTATGAAAATATTGGCAGACCTAAAAATGGAAAAAAAAGGATGAAATGTACTGGCATTTAAAAAAATAATTTTATTGGTACATTTTAGTTTTACACTATAATGACATTCATTATTGGAAATTTGCACCTTCACATAATCTCTCTTGGTTCTTATTTTTTCCCCTTCCCCTCCCTCCCTTCAACTCCTCCATCGCTCCCTATTTATAAAGACTTTGTTTACATTTTTTCATTTTCTCATATTAATTCCATTCCCTTCTTTCCTTTCCCCTACCACTCACACTTCCACTTTGCCCCTTTTCTTCCTATTTCACATTATCTATTATACCTTTTAGTCCTCATTTACACTTTCAGTTTCTCACACTAGAGAAACGATTTGGTATTTACAAGTGTGTCCTATTTATTTCACTTAAGAGTACTGCCTCAATGTGCATCCACTTAGCTATAAATGTCTCTAATTTCTCATTTTTTATGGCTGAGTAGTACTCCATTTTATAAAAAAACCAGATTTTCTTTATCCAGTCTCCAGTTGATGGGCAATTGGGTTGCTTCCAAGTTTTAGCTATTACAAACTGTGCTGTTAGGAACATGGGTGCACATATATCACTGTGGTATGATTCTTTTAATTCTATGGGGAAGATACCCAGAAGGGGAATATCTGGGTCAAATGGGACTTCCAGTCCTAGTTCTCTGACATATCTCCATACTGATTTCCACAGCGGTTGCACCAGAGTACACTCCCACCAGCAGTGGACCAGGGTTCCTCTTTCCTCATAGCCCCACCAGCATTTGCTATTGGTTGATTTCAGTACAGCAGCCATTCTTTCTGGAGTAAGGTGGAATCTCAGTGATGTTTTCATTTGCATGTCTCGAATGACCAGTGATGTTGAATATTTTTTCATATGTTTATTTGCTATTTCTACTTCTTTGTCTGAGAAATCTCTGTTCATTTCAGATGCCCATTTTGGATTGGATCTTTAAATTTGGGAGGTCTGGTTTTTCTCTCTCTTTTTTTTTTTTTTTGGTATAGGGGATTGAACTTGGGACCTTGTGCTTACGAGGCAGTCAGTGGAACCACTGAGCTAAATCCTCGGCCCCTGGAGGTCCGATTTTTTAAAGTTCTTTATAGATGTTAGATAGCAGACCTTTGTCTGAGGAAGAGCAAGTAAAACTTTTTTCTGACACTGTGCATTGTTTCTTCACACTGTTGGTGTTTTCTCTTGTTGTGCAGAAGCTTTTTAATAAGAAGAGATCCCACTTGTGGATTGTTTGTGCTAGGTCACGGGCAACTGAGGTTTTATTCATAAAATCTTTTCCTACACCAAAGTCTTCCAGAGTTCTACCTAACCTCTGTTCCAGCAAATTCAGTGTTTCTGTTTTAATATTTAGATCTTTAATCCATTTTGATTTTAGTTTAGTGCATGGTGAGAGATACAGGTCCAGTTTTAATCTCTGGCAAGCTGAAACCCAGTTTTTCCAGTACCATTTATTAAAGAGGCTATCTTTCCTCCAGTGAGGGTGTTTGGCTCCTTTGTCAAAGATGAGATGGCTGAGTGTGTCTGGAGTTGTTTCTGCATCTTGTAATATGTTCCACTGGTCCTCAAGTCTGTTTCTTTCCCAGTAACATGCTGTTTTTATCACAGTAGCTCTGTAATATAGTTAAAGTTGGGGGTTGTGGTACCCCCTGCCATGTCTCTGTTGCCAGAATTGCTTTTGCTATTTTGGGTCTCTTCTTATTCCAAATGAATTTCTGGATTGTTTTCTCAAGGTCCATAAAGTATGCTGCTGGGATTTCAACTGGGATTGCATTGAATCTACATAGCAGTTTTGGATGCATGGCCATTTTCACTATGTTGATTGTTACTACCCAGGAGCAAGGGATGTCTTTCCATTTTCAAATATTGTCTTCAATCTATTTTCACAGTGCTATAGTTTTCAGAGAAGAGGTCTTTGATTTCTTTAGTTAGGTTGATTCCTAAGTATTTCAGTTTTTTGGATGCTATTGTGAAAGGAATTGTTTGCCCTATTTCTGTCTCAGTGAGTCTGTTGTTCGTGTACAGGAAAGCTATTGATTTTTGTGTGTTGACTTTGTATCCAGCTACTTTACTGAATTTGGTTATTAAGTCTAGAAGACTTTTGGTGGAGTTCTTGGGGTCTTCTATATAGAGTATCATGTCATCTGCAAATAATGACAATTTGACTCCTTCATTTCCTGTCTTTATTCCTTTTATTTCTTTCTCTTGCCTAATTGTTATGACTAATGTTTACAAAACTACATTGAACAAGAGTGGTGATAGCGGACATCCTTGTCTTGTTCCTGATTTTAGTGTGAAGGACTTCAGTTTTTGACCATTTAGTATGATACTGGCTGTTGGTTTTTTATAGATGGCTTTCATCACATTGAGGTACAGACTGTCTATTCCAATTTTTTGGAGAGTTATCATAAATGTGTGCTGGATTTTGTCAAATGCTTTTTCTGCATGTACTGAGATGATCATATGTTTTCTGTCCTTGGCTCTATTGATATAGTGTATTACATTTATTGATTTGCGTATGCTAAAACATCCCTGCATTCCTGGGATGAATCCCACTTGGTCAGGGTATATGATCTTCTTGATGACCTTCTGCATTCTATTTGACAGTATCCTATTAAGGATTTTTGCATCTATGTTCATTAGTGAGACTGGCCTATAGTTCTCTTTTTCGGGTGGGTCTTTCTTTGCTTTAGGGATCAAAGTGATGACTGCTTCCAGGAATGAGTTCAGGAGTATTGCTTCCCTTTCAATTTCACTGAAGAGGTTAAACAGTAGTGACAGTAGTTCCTCTCTAAATGTCTTGTAGAATTCAGCAGTGAAGCCATCAGGGCCCAGGGTTTTCTTGGTTGATAAGTTTTTAATTACGTTTTCAATTTCATTGATTGATACTGGGTTGTTTAGAATCTTTAGGTATTCGTTCAACTTTGGTAATTCTTATGTGTCTAGGAATCTGTCCATTTTTTCTGTGTTTTCCACCTTATTGGCATATAATTTCTTGAAGTAGGTATTGATGATCCTCTGGATTTCTGCTGGGTCCGTTGTAATTTTACCCTTTTCATTCCTAATTGCATGGATTTGGGCCTTTTCTTTCCTTTTTCTGACAAGGTTCGCTAAGGGTTTGTCAATTTTGTTGATTCTTTTGAAGAACCAACTCTTGGCTTCATTGATTTTTTTGTATCGTTCTCTTAGTCTCCATTGCATTGATTTCTCCTCTGATCTTTATAATTTCCTCCCTTGTGTGAGCTTTGGGTTTGTCCTGCTCTTTTTTCTAGAAGCTTGCGGTTCAGCATCAGGTTGTTTAATTGGGCTCACTCTGTTTTCCTAATATGAGTATTCACTGCTATGAATTTCCATCATAAGACTGCTTTCACTGTGTCCCATAGATTCTGATATGTTGTACTGTCATTGTCATTCAATTGAATGAACTGTCTGATTTCTTCTTTACTTTCCTCTGTGACCCATTGTTTATTCAGAAGTATGTTGTTCAATTTCCATGTGTTTATGAAATTCTTGCAGTTTCTTTTGCTATTTATCTCCAATTTCATCGCAGTGTGGTCTGATAATATACAGGAGATAACTTCAATTCTTTTGCACTTACTTAAACATGTTCTATGAGTGAGTATGTGGTCTATTTTCGAGAATGACCCATGTGCAGCTGAAAAAAATGTGTATTCTGATTTTGTGGGGTGGAAGACTCTGTAAACATCTGTTAAGTTCATTTGTTCAAGAGTTTAATTGAGTTCTAGCATTTTGTTACTAATTTTTTGTCTAGTTGATCTATATATTTGTGATAGTGGGGTACTGAGGTCCCCCACTACTATTGTATTAGTGCTTATTTGATTTTTCATATCCATTAGTATTAGTTTTATATAATTGGGCACACTAGTGTTTGGTGCATATATGTTTATGATTGTCATCCTTTACAAGAATGTAGTGTACTTCTTTGTCTCTCTTCAACAGTGTTGATTTGAAATCCATTTGATCTGCAAAGAGGATGGCTACTCTTGCCTTTTTTTGGGTTCCTGTCACATGGAGTATTGTTTTCTACCCCTTAACTTTCAGTCTGAGTTTCTTTTTTGAATTAAGTGTATTTCTTCTATGCAGCATATTGTCAGATCTTGCTTCTTGACCCATTCTGCCAGTCTATTTCTTTTGATTGGTGAATTGACACCATTAACACTGATGGTTATAACTGATACCTATTGACTTATCATTGTCATGACTTTTTGTTTTTGCTGGATTCTCCCCCTTTGCATTTAATTTCTTGTTGCACCCAATGGATTCATTCTGCTGGGCTTCCTGGGGTTGTGATCCTCATTGTCTTTTCCTACGATATTGTCTAAAATGTTTTGGAGTGCTGGTTTGGTATTCATGAAGTTCCTAAGGTGCTTTTTGTCATGAAAGTATCTTATTTCTCCATCAATGTTGAAAGACAGCTTTGCAGGGTACATCAATCTGGGTTGGAGGCTATTTTCCTTTAGGGCTTGAAATAAGTTACTCCAAGCTCTTCTTGCCTTGAGGGTTTGCACTGAGAAGTCTGCTGTGATTCTGATGGGCTTTCCTTTGTATTGATTTGTTTCTTTTCTCTAACTGCTTGGAGAACTTTGTTCTTCTGTTGGGTTTCTGGAATCTTAACTATTATATGCCTATGTGTAGATTTTTTTTGATCAAGGCTAATTGGAGTCCCATATGCCTCACTTATCTGTATGTCAAGTTCTTTTCCCCTGCTTGGGAAGTTTTCTGCCAATACTTTTGCGAACAGGTTTTTTATGTTGTCTGCACTCTCTCCTGTGTCTTCGTTGACTCCGATCAGTCTTATGTTATTCTTCTTTGCATCGTCCAGCAGCTGCTGGATTGATTTCTCGTGGTCCCTTACAATTTTAAAGAGATTTTTCTTTGCCTGGTCACTAATTTCAATCTTATCTTCTATATCTAAAATTTTGTCCTCACATTGGCTCATTCTGTTGCATAAACTTTCAATGGAATTTTTAATCTCCTGGAAATCTGTCCACATCTGTTTTATTGATTCCATTTGTTTCCTACATTGGGATTCCATTATGTTTCTTAGCTCCTCTATTTTTTTTATCTGTGTCATCTCTAGATTAATCGTGTCTTGCACTATGGGCACAATATCTGCTGTTATCTGATAAATCATTTCTGATTTCATTTTTTCCAGATCCTCTTTTGTTGCCAGTTCAGGGAGTCCAGGGGGTTGAGTATCAGATTGTTCCATCTCTTTTCCCTTTGGGGTTGCTTTAGGTGATCTGGAATTCTGGTTTTGAGACTTGTTTAAGTGTCTTCTCATTTCATTGCAGGGTGGGGGTGCAGGTGTGCTGCTGGTGCCCTTGTGGCTCACCTCCTCGGTGCTGGGGCCAGTGACACGGTGGGCTGGAAGGTTAACCTCTGTTTTGGGGGCAGCTCTGCTCTTCGGCACTGGTGGTGGTGGTACGGCGGCCTGGAAGGTTCACCTCTTTTGCACTCGGGGCAATGGTACAGTGGCCCAGAAGGTTCTACTGAGAGTTTTGGAGGCTTAAAGAGGCCAGGTAGGCAGCCCTGGAAAGCTCCAGCAGTGGCCTCTGCTTTTCTCCAGCAGATGTGGAGTCCAAATGTTGAATGGTCTGTGCCCTCCTCCACTCCCCAGGGCCTTCTCCTGTACCCCAAGTTCCCACCAGAGCAGCAGGGCACAGCCTGTGGCCTAGAGTGGAGGTTCTTAATTCTGTACTGCCATTTTTAAAGTACTTAATGCCTTGCTAAATTAAATAAAAAGATGAGAAGAAAGCTTGTCCTACCCCAAAATATTTAGGCCAACTTAATAAGCCTTCCAAGGAAAGCATTAAGAAGGAGGTGAGAAGAAAAACTGTAAGGAGAAATATTTATGTTACATTACATAATATTGTATTCAGAATAGTCCAATAATGAAACAGAGATCAAGCTAGGTCACAATTTATCCTAATTTGGTTATTCATAAACCAGAGGATATATCAAAGGCACACATAGTAAAGGTTTGAAATACAAATGAAATTTATCAAAATATTCTGTACAAATCTCACTGTGGTACCATGACATTGAGGACTCATAAATTTGTCCTCCAGTATAAAATCTTTTAAAAAAATTTTTTCAACAAGTTGAGATGAGATGCAAACTAAAATTTCTTAGTATTACATAATTTAAATCTAAAGAGGTTTTGTGACAAGGTAAATTCCAGAATAGATTGTACATGTTCATATTTATGTAAAAAAAAGGCAAACAAAACAAACACCAACAACAAAACAAAGTAGGTTGGCAGGTAAGTAATTAAAAGGACAGCATAAAAAATTAAAATAAATAAGAGATATACATATATATATCTTTATAAAGATAAAACTTTAAAGCTTTGCTGAATGGAAGAAAATTTGTAAAAATGTAGATTTTAAAAATACGGATTCAACTGTATCATATTTTATTTCTTTCAAAAGAAAGGATCTAAAGAAACAGTGAAATGTTAAATAGGGATATGTACATGAATTTTTGGTATAATTCATTTCTTTCAAAATGTTTGAAATATTTAATAATTAAAATATGAAGTGTTAACAAGTAGGATACATGTACACACGCAAATATGTATACATGATTTTATATACATAGACAGATGCATAATAAGCTAATACTTTACATCCAGACACAGACTATAGAGTAGAACATGATAAGAAAGGCAATTTCTTTATATTACTGTTAATGCACACATGTATTATTTTTTTCTTCCTTTTTAAAAATTTTTTTCTAATTTTTTGAGATAGGGGTCTCACTATATATTATTGAACTCACTATGTACTCTAGGCTGACCTTGAGCTTGCAATGATCTTCCTGTCTCAGCCTCTTAAGTGCTGGGATTACAGGTGTGCACCATCACATCCAGCATTAATGTTTTACTATCCAATTTTTTGAAATAATATAATTAAAACATTAATATCATATCTCTGGGTATGACAGATAATCCTGGGCATATCAATATTCCCACCAGGAATAACTAGAAAATCTGATAAAATAAAACTGGAAATAAATTTGAAGGTACCAAGACAATTAGGAATTAAAAGGCCTAAAATCCTAGGGAGAAGAAAACCACAGAGAAGTGACCAACATTTTGTAAGCTGCAAACCCTAAGGACATCTGCCATCCTTATTTTTGGCACAAGGCAAAAGGCTGAGAGTTGTGGTATATAGCTGCTGTGAGGAGTCAGAGAATCCAATAGGGCCTTTGACAATCTTATAAGACTGGAGAAATAAAACTAAAGCTTGTCTTAGCCATGACAGCCCAGACTTAAGGACCTAAACAGCAAGAAAAACAAGAAAATAATACACATTTTAATTCTGAATTTAAAAAAAGATCACCTAGAATTTAACTTTGCTAGATTCTGAGGTAAAGTCTTAAGAGGATGAGAAAGAACTTCTATGAGAAAGAAAGAGTGTAGTATAGTATACAATTTGGAAAACTCACGCTAAAGAAACAAGGGCTAGGTCCTCATGAGATCAGACATAAAAAAGGAGTTAAGTCTGACATCTATGGAGGACAAGGGGAGAAGCTAAGAGTAAAGTCTCTCAAGAGCAGGCAAAAGTTTTAGTAGTCTTAAAATGTATAAAGGACAAAAACAAGTATACAGGAACCACCAGAGAGGCAAAGCTCTAAATAACCCAACAAGCTCTCAGTTGGGATCCCTAGGAGGCTATATACTGTAAGAGTAGAAACAGCTAGAGGTCAGGGGCATCTTAAAATTTGACAGAGCCTTTGGTCAATCATTCTTTGCCTGAGGGAGAATAAGATGAAACCTCCCTGGAGAAAAATGACATCCTCTAGAGCTTCTAGAACTTTTAACATATAATGATAAACATTCACCTATAAATTACCAGGCTTAACAAATAGGATTAACCAATAAAGACAATAAAAATAAACTCACAAAAATAATCATGAATAGAGTTCAATAATAGAGGATGAGATAGAAAACTGTACCAAAGAACTGAAATCTGATTTCATTTTTTTTTTTTTTTGGCATGATGCTTTTTCTTTTTCTTTTTTTTTTTTTTTATTCTTTTATTGGTACATTGTAGGTATACAACACAATTACATTTCTCATTGGGAATTGTACCTTTACATAATGCATCTTGGTTCTTATTTTTTCCCCATTCCTAGCCCTCCCTTCACCCCCTCCACCCTTCCCTATTTACAAAGACTTTATTTCCATTTTTTCCGTTTCTCATCATTTTTCCTTTCCCTTCTTTCCTTTCCCCTGCCCCTCCCACTACCCCTACCCCTTTGCACCTTTTCTTCCTATTTTGCATTATCGATTATTCATTCTAATCATTAGTACATTTTAGGTATACAATATAATGACATTCATCATTGGAAATTTGCACCTTCACATAGTCTCTCTTGGTTCTTATTTTTCACCCTTGCCCAGCCCTCCCTTCAACCCCTCCATTCCTCCCTATTTACAAAGATTTTGTTCCTATTTTTCCATTTTCTCATATTAATCCCATTCCCTTCTATCCTTTCCCCTAGCCCTCCCACTTCCTTCCCCTTTGCCCCTTTTCTTCCTATTTCACATGACCTATTATACATTTAGTCCTTATTTACACTTTCAGTTTCTCACACCAGAGAAACTATTCTGTATTTATACGTGTGTCCTATTTATGAAATCTGATTTCTTAAAACATCAAAATGGACATTCTAAAACTGAAAAAAAAATCTAATAACTGAAATTAAGAACACAGTAACAGCCAGGCATGGTGGCACATGCTTGTAATCCCAGCACTTGGGAGGCTGAGGCAGGAGGATCACCACAAGTTCGAGGCCAGCCTGGGCTACCTAGTGAGTTCAAGGCCAGCATGAACTGCATTGTGAGACCCTGTCTCAAAAACAACAAAAAAAAACCACAATAAGAATAATATAGACATAGCAGAAGAGATTTAATACGCACAAAGATACATTTAGTAGAAAATATTTTGTTTGAAGCTTGAAGAACAAAAAAGAATAGAAAAATCATAAAAATATTTTATGGTGAACAGATCTAACTTGAATTCCAAAAAGAGAAAGGAGGGAGAATTTGGCAGAGGCAATATCTGATGGCCTTTAATCTGAAGGCTAAGAATTTTATAAAACTAGTAAAAGATATCCACAGATTTAAGAACATATGTAAGCCCAAAAGAAGAGTAACTACAAAGAAAATCATACATATGCACATGATAGTAAAACTGCTAAAAACGAAGAACAAAGAGAAAATCTTAAAAGCAGCTGGGGAAGGAGAGTAAGACAAAGGAATAAAACAGAATAAAACAGTTGGTTACTCAGCAGAAATAATGGAAGCCCGAAAACAAATGAAATGACATTTCAAACTCCTGAAAGGAAATAATGAGCAACCAGAATTTTATGTTCATAGAAAAGATCTTTCAATAATGAAGGCAAAATAGGGATATTTCCAGACAAAAACAGAAAGTATCTTTCACTGGCAAATATCCATTGAAGGAAATATTAAAGAAAATGATTAGCAGGACATGATGGCAGCATATGAACATAATCTCAGCACTGTGGGAGGCTGAAGCAGTATGATTGCAAGATCCTGCCCACCCTGAGCAACTTAGTAGTTCAGCAGGATTCTGTCAAGAAAGAAAGAAAGAAAGAAAGAAAAAAAGAAAAGGAGAGAGAGAGAAAGAAAGAGTGAGTGAGCAGGCTGGAGATGTAGCTCAGTGAGAAGGTCCTGAGTTCAATACCCAATACTGTGTAAAAAAAAAAGAGAAAATGATTATAGATGGAAATACAGAAATGTGTAAAGGAATAAGGAGTAAGAGACACAGTAAATACATAAGTATATCAAAAAAATACTGACATTACAAAGCAATGACAAGTTGAAATATATAAAATATAATTAAAATATATGACAATAGCTTTAAAGTATTGAGAAGAATAGACCTTAAAATATTCTAAACTCCTAGCAATGACTGGGAAGGAACAAAATACTAATTTATACTGAAATAATAATGAGCCAAAATGTTGTTATAATTTTTAATTTTGTCATTAAAAGGATATATAAACAACTAGCCAATATAGTGGGGTGGAGAATTAAAATAGCTGCAATCCTAAGGAAGATAAACTAAAACAGAAAACTCATAGAATAGAAAATAAACCCAAATACAGCAGGAATTACAGTAAGTATAAATACACTGAAAAGGCCAATTAAAAGAAAAAGGAAAGAATACTAGATACAAAAACAAAACAACAATAAAAAGTCAATTATGTGCTACTTAAAAAGACATTTTAAATATTAGAACACCAAAATATTAAAAATAAAAGGATAGCTTAAAAGATATATCATACAAATACAAGAACGCTGCTGAGCTGGGGATTTAGCTCAGCGGTTCCACCACCTCTCTCACAGCAAGGTCCCGAGTTTGATCCCCGGTACCAAAAAAAAAAGAATGCTGCTATAATCAAAGTAGATTTTAAGACAAACAATGCTACAGAACTAAACAAAGTAATGAGGGGGGCTCCACCTGAAAGATACAAAAATTATATATTTGGACGTACCTAATAATGTAGTTTCAAAATCTATGAAGCAAAAGTTGGCAGAAAAAAAGTATAAAGAAAAGTAGATATAGCCACACTCACAGCAGTAAACTGGAAAAATATCTCTCAATAATTGACAGAATTAACAAAATATCAATAAGGATTCAGCAGATCTGAAGAAATAGTTAATCTACTTAACTGAAATAGTGTTAGGAGCAATACTACATAATTTTAGGGAAAAATCACTTGATTAGGCCTAGTTCTCCTGCCTACAGGCCAGCTATGGCATTTTGAGACATAATTCCATTTTGGCCTCTGGTCACAACTGAGACCTCAATGATCCGGTGATGCTATGATGCTCCAGGACAAGATTACACCAGTTGAAGACATCGTGGGAGGAATAAAATCTTCATCTACTCAGTTCCTCATTGTTCTTGGATTTCCACAACCCCCCAGTCATTTGTATATGTGCTGCCAAAGCGAGAACCCCCTAGTCATTTGTTACACCTTGTTTATCCCAATGCACTGAACTCTCTGTTAGTCATTTGTTACATTTGTTTCTCCCCGACTTATTGAATAAAAGGTGCAGTAAGCTCCGGGGCTTTGTCTTTGCTACCCAGAGCAGCACTGAGCGGGCCCAAGGCTCAGTTTCTTAGAAGTCTCATTTTTTCTACCTTTCCTGAATAATAAGTTAATTCGTCTTGTGCTGCCGTGGCTTGCAGGACACTAGGACTTACTGCAGTGGTTCTAGTAACGTCCCCTTTCTCTGTTCCCTACAAAATAGCATACATACAATACTGCAAACTATAAGAACCAAATACATGTCCAAGTTTAACACTTTTCAAAATTAACCACATGCTGGTCCATGAAGCAAGTCTCAAGAAATTTCAAAGAGATTGAAAGACAGTATTTTTCTAACCATAATGGAAATTAGCTAGAGCTCAATAGGAAAAGATAACTCTAAAGCTTCAAATGTTTGGAAAATAAGCAGTGGACTTCTAAATAAGCCATAAGCCCAGAAGCCACAAAAAAACCAAAAGAACAAAACCCAGAAAATATCTCAAACTGATAATGAAACTGAGACATACAAAAAGCTTTTAGTATGTAGATAACTCTATGCTTAGAGGAAGATTTTACATGCATAGGTAAGAAAAAGACTAGAAATCAATTATCTAAGTGGCCAAATCAAGAGATCAGGAAAGCACAGCACATTAAACACAAAAATAAAGACAAAATAAGTGCAGTAGAAATTATTAGAAAATCAATTAATGAAATCAAAACCAAAGTTGATTATTTGAAAAGACTCATAGACCTTGTTACTGTTTAAGTGTAAAATATCCCTCAGAAGTCTCACATGTTCAGAGGTAGGAGTTCTGGAAGATAACTGGTCTAAATCAGCAGATTAATCCATTGATAGATTCATAATTTGAAGACATTACTGGGAGGTGATGAGGCCTAGCTGAAAGGTGTGGTCAGGCAGACAGGGAGACTACATCTTGGGACTGTATCTTGTCCCCAGCCCCTCCGAGGGGTGCTTCCCTTCTCTCTCTGTTTTACGGCTGCCATGAGACAAGCAGCTTTCCTCTACCATGCAGTTCCACCATGATATTTTGCCTCAAAACAGACCCAGCAACAATGGAGCCAGCCAACCATGGACTAAAACTTCTAAAATTAGGAGCCAAAGTAAATTTTTCCTCCTTTAAGTTGTTTTTCTCAGGTAGTTTGTCACAGCAATGTGAAGCTAACATAGACCTTTAACAAGAATGATCAAGAAAACAAGGGAGAAAGCACAAATTAATAATCCTAGCAAAGATTTGCTAGTCTCCTACACTAAAAACAACAAAATACTGAGTGCAATCAAAGAAAGCTCTAATAAATAAAAATATAGGATAAATTTACGGATTGAAAGAATCTACATCACAGAGGTATCAATTAAACTGATTCGGAGTCAGTACAACCTCAATCAAAATCTCAGTAGATGAGGTGCATGTGTGTGTGTGAAATTGAGGAAGTGATTGCAAAAACAGAAACATAACAATTAAAATTTTGAAGAAACAAAAGCTCAAAGATAACAAAACTCATAAAATCACAGTAATTAAAATTATTGTACTTGTCTAAGAATATACAAATAAGCAGAATACCAGGAAACAAACTTCTAATACAAGTTGTTTGATTAATGATGTAGTGTAATGACTATCATAGTGGTGTGTAAGGGCTTTTCAAAAAGAGATAATGTATCAAATGGATATACACATGGAAAAAAATGACCTGACCTCACACTATCCACAAAAGTAAATGATGGACTGTAGGTCTCCGTGTGTAAGGTAAAAACGATAAAAATTTCAGAACGTAACATAAGAGAATCTGGGGAGGTAGTAACTTCTTAAATGGCACTAAAAGTACTAACTGCAAGGAAAAAAATTAATAAATTACACTAAAAGACTTCTGATCATCAAACAATTCCACTGGAGGGCCAGGGATTTAGCTCAGTGGTTCCGCTGCCTGCCTTGCAAGGGCAAGGTCCCGAGTTTGATCCCTGGTACCAAACAAAACAAAACAAAACAAAACAAAAACAAACCACTGGGGAGAAAGAAAGATAATCCAGTGGGTATGAGAAAATACTTATAATACATGTAGTCAATAAAAAACTTTCTTCCAGAATATATGAAGAACATCCACAAATCATAAAGAAAATGATAGATCAACCAGAAAATGGGCAAAAGTGACTTTGAGCAAAATGGGCAAATGGGACTTTACACAAGTGGATATCCAACTGCTCCCTAAACATATAAAAATGTGTTCAAGTTTTCTAGTTCTCAGTCCAAATTGAAATCACAATGTGGTATTACTCAATACCTACCAGTCTAGCTACAATAAAGACAATATCAAACCTTAGTGAAGATGTGAAAGCAATTGAATTTTCATTTATTGTTGGCAGGAGTGTAAGCTGGTAAACCACTTTGGAAAACGATTATACTTAAGGTTAACATACACATGTCTTATGACTGACTGCACAAATCTTGGGTATACAACAATTAGATTGGCATGTATGTTTTCAACAAAAGGCTTACCTAAGAATGTTCATATGGGACTATCTGTAATAGTCTTCAACTAGAAAATATTTAAATCCTCAACTACAGTCGAATGGGTAAATTCACTCACGTATATTCTAGAGAGCAATGAGAATAAATGAATATAACAAAAAAGCAACATGGCCAAATATAACAAACATATTAAGCAAAAATAGCCAGGTGAAAGAGTACTTGATATATGAACTCATTTATATAATACTGTAAAATAAAATCATCACATGATTGAGATCAGGATAAGTTAGTTCCCCTTGGAGAGAAGTGATTTTTGGTTATACAGACGTCGGGTTGGGGATTTAGCTCAGTGGTTTCAGTGCCTGCTGCGCAAGCGCAAGGACCTGAGTTCGATCCCCGGTACCAAAAAAAAAAATTCAGTGGTTATACAGACGTGTTAAGTTTGCAAAAATTCATAAAGTAATAATACTATGCTTTCTGTATTTTTCTGTATGCATGTTATTAAAATATTTGCAAAAATTCAATGAAGTATCATGAAACAATCAGTGAAATGGCCAAAGTTTAGAATATCAAGTGTGAGGATATATAAAAATTGGAAGATTTAAATACTATTGGTAGGAACTGAAGGAGTTAAAAATATGTTATTCTAGGATATTGACTACTGCGAGTTAAAGGCAGATGAAAGACAGCAGATGTAAAAAAGATTACTCTGAGCTTCCTTCCATTTGTTTCTTAAAAGCAGGAAATGAAATTCCCATGTGAAAAATGTCCTCCCTATTCCAGCAGGAAAACTAAAGACAGGGAAAGCTATCAAGAACAGGAAGCTAAAAACAGGGAAATATGTACAAATTTTTTTTTTTTTTCCCCCAAGACGGGGTCTCACTACATAGCCCAGGCTGGCCTCAAACTCAGTAATCTCCTGCCTCAGCCTCCCGAGTGCTAGGATTACAGGTGTGCAGCACTGTGCCTGGCAAACATACCTTGTTAGATGAATCCTTACCCTCCTAGACACTTTTCCACTTAGCCCAAGCCCCTTTGTCTTCTTACACTTTCATAATTTTCTACTATCTAACTCATTTCTAAGAATTCACCTCTAATTGCATCTTTGTTTCATTTCATATGAAGATTTCTATATTATGTAAAATTTTTATTAAAAATATTCAGTTTTTTTCTTGTTGATCTGTCTTATATCAACTTAATTCTCAAGCCCAAACTTAAGGAAGGAGCAAAAATTCTATAGACTATACATTGTTATGACCACTGTGCCAGTTAATCTTTTTTTTCCAATTTTTATTTTTTATTAGTACATGTTTGTAGTACATAATGACCATATTCCTCATTGGTACATGTACATACCACATCTTAATTCTTTCTTTTATCTGCAATCTTAATTGTCAACTTGACTGGATTAAGAGACTTCTGGAGAGGTGCTCAGATCATGGGGGGTGCTACAATCATTAGTGGGCTATCAGCTGATGTTCACAGCTGAATGTGCTGTTAGGAGGCTAGGCCTTCTTGGTGGAGATGGTTCACAGGAAGCATGCCTGTGGAGGGTGTATCTCTTGCTGGTGCTGTTCCCCTGTACTCTGCTTCCAAGCTGAACAGCTTTACTCTGACCATTCCCCTCTGCCATGATGTTCTGCCTCACCTTAGATCCACAGGATTAGAACCATCCCATCATAGACTGAAACCCATGAAACTGAACCAAATAAAACATTTCCTCCTTTTAGTTGTGTATGTCAGGCATTTTCCCCAGCCACCCAAAAGCTGACCAATACTACCATTTCGGAAATGTGGGAGTGCAATAAAGCCAAACATATATGGAGAGTATGACCTAACAACCTATTCTTAAGTATATACCCCCAAAATATGCGTGTATATATATATATCTTTATGTGTGTGCACCAAAAAATACATAAATTATACATAATAAAAACTAGAAGCAATTGAAACGTACATTTGGACATTTATCCAGTAAAATGGATAAATTATAGATTCACATAATCTTACAAAGCATTAAAAAATACTACCATATCAAATAATCAAAGATAAACCTTACAAGCATAATGTTAAGGAAAACAAGCCAAGCCCAAATGAGAACATACTACAAAATTCTTTATGTAAAGTTTGAGAATAAGATACACTTCCGCTTTTTTTGTTGTTTTTTTTTTTTCAGTACTGGGGATCAAACTTGGGACTTTGCGCTTGCAAGGCAGGTAGCAGCACCACTGAGCTAAATCCCTGGCCCAAGATACACTTCTTTTTTTTTTTCCAAGATACACTTCTTGATGACCATTAAGGCTGAAATCTGGAGGAGCATAAAAGAAACTTGCATTGTTTTTTTTTTGTACTGGTGATCGAACTTGGGATCTTGCGCTTGCGAGGCAGGTGGTGGAACCAATGAGCTAAATACCCTGCCCATTATTATTTTTTTGATCCAGGTTCTGGTTATAAAAATGTGTATATTTTCTAAGAATTTACAGCTGCACACTTAACAATTTATATACTTTGCTTTGTGCATATTTCAATAAAATTCATTTAAAAAACTAATCAGTTTAAAAATAGGCCAGATAGAGGAAAAGGAGTCATGGAAGACAACATAGAAGAAAAGGCATTTTCTTTCACACATTAGAATGTGGAAACATGGTTTAAAGTACAACTTAAAGAGAAAAAAGTGCTACTACGACAGAAGTGTCATCCTGGTCTAAGGAAAAGTTATTACATAGAGATCAAGGACAAAATGCCCATTTTAAACCTTATTCAGGCAATAAATCCAAGCACTTTATCACACCCTATCACTAAAGGCATATGTATTTGGATAGTATTTTATTATTATAAAGAATACAACGCAGATCATTTATTCCATTTCACAGAAAAGTATCTACTGCTGAAGGTTACACCTTTTGGGTGGCTTCTATTTATCTGGATGGTCAGAAAATTTTCAACCAATAATTCCCAGAATATAAAAATTTCTACATCATTTCCTTAACACTGTACATTATTTTCATTTCACTTTTTATAATACACTTACAATCTAGTAACAGACTTTTATCACTTTCTTCTTAGTGAGTGCATCTACTTACCACTTCCTTGCTTCTATGTTAATGGCACAAAAGTGACAAGGACATTTGAAGAGGATTCAGAAGAGTAGAAAGATCAATTAAAGGATTGAAAATTAACTTTTCTTAAGGGAAGGCTGAAGAAACTACATAATTTAATATAGCAAATACAGCAAAGAGAGGGATTCAGGAATGAAAGTATGTTCTCGGATGCTAGTAAGGACAAACTTGATCAGCTGTTCTTTTGAAAAATAAACTGTCTTACATGGAATAAGAATTTTTGTTCAGAGAATAAGGTTTCATTTAAAGAAAGCAGCTTTAACACTGACATTTAAGAGTTTAGACATTGGTACAGACTATATCAAGTTCCCTCTCCATCTGTAGTTCTATTTTTCCTGAAACAATACAAGTTTTAGATACAATACCGCATAATGATACATTATTCATTTATTCTTTAAAGTCTCTGGAATATTTAAAGCATTAATTAGTACTTATGCCCTTAAAAAATAAGACAATAATGAAATGCACATTTTTGATGAATATAAAAGATGTGAACAGAAAAAAATCTTAACTGCTGGGATGATAAAAATGTACATATTGTCAAATGGAAGGACACTGCAGTATTGATGACAGAAAACAAACCATGTCTTGAGTAAAAGAAAAGGCACATTACAAACTAAATGTGCTGAAAAACTATCCTAATATTAATATAAACTTTCAAAGATTATTACTATTTATTGCATAAAACCAGTGGAGTTTCTAAAATCAGGATAAAAATAAGAGTTAGGAAACCAAGGGATAGTAAAAAGTACTGCTGTACCCTGAATCCAGTTCTATTTCATTTCTTTTTTTTTTTTTTCCAGATCAAAAAGAACATATTTTATTAGGATTATGACAAATATTTAATTTAACTTAGGGAGAACTGACACCTTTCAAAATAATGTTGAATCCTGTCCAAAAACATTATATGTCTTTTTTATGTTTCTCATTAGCATTTTAAGGTTTTCTTCCATCGTATCAACTGGGTAACAATAATTTTTTAAAAGTCCCTCCTACTTTCCACTTTATTTTCAGTATCTCTATCATTTCTCTTATTTAAAGACAATGGCTATTAACTTTCAAACAAAGCTAAATAATACCACACTGTCACCTTAGTTCATGTTTGGTTCTTTATTCATATCATGAACCCACCAACCAGCCTCAAACAAGATCATTAATCAATAACTTTCATTTACTTACTCTACTTCCCTGCCTCCTTTTACCTTTCACTTGGTAAACAACCAATTTTAGTTTTTTGAATTTTTAGTTGTGTTAGCTTTCTGTTACTGTGGCAAAATACAAGATGGCCAATTTACAAGGATGAAAGTTTTATTCTGGCTCGCGGCTCAGTCCATGGTTGTTTGACCCTTTTGCTCGGGCTGGTGGTAGCAAGTGGTGAAGGCTTGTTTACCTCATGGCAGTCAGGAAGCAGGGAAAGATGCCAGGGTATCAATATCCCCTTCAAGGGCCTGTTCTAGATAATCTAACTTCTTTCTTCTCTTGGCTCTCAAGACAAGTATTCTTTTCACGGTTTACTTCGTGCTGTTTTTCCATTTCTGTGTTGATTTTACTGCTTAAAACGGTTCCCAAGCATGTTGCCTAGTGTTCTTGTGCAAGAATGCTCTAACGCGGCTTCTGGAGAAAAGATAGACTGGATAAGCTTTATTCAAGCATGAGTAATGAATGGTGCTGTTGGCTGGCCCTAGGCACACTGTTAATGAGAAAACTACATATTAAATAAGGTTTTATAAAAATGTTATGGTAGCTTTACTCCTAACTGCTATAGAGAATTTAATTTTTTTCTTTTCTTTTTGCAACGCTAAGGATTAACCCAGGGTTTTTCACATGCTTGGCAAGTGCTAAACTTTCAGCCCCTGAATACTTACTATAGGTAATAACAATCACCTGCATATACATGTCTAAATAAGTTTAGTTTCACTTATTTTTCTGTTTTATGAGTACCATAATGTGCATTGCTTTCTGAGACTGTTCTGTTTCATTCAACACTATTATTAAAACTCATTCTTATTGTTACTTATAGCTGCAAGGACAACTTTTTTGTTGTTTTTTTTTTGGTACCAGGGATCGAACTCAGGAACTTGCACTTGTGAGGCAGGCATGGCACCACTCAGATAAATCCTTGGCCCTGCAAGGACTTTTTATGTGCTGTTTAAAATGTCTCTGTAAACAGCATATGGCTAGGGTTTGTTTAGCTTTGATATTCTCCCCCTCTGGCTACTTTAATACTTTTACATTTACTGTAGTTATTGATGGATGTAGTTTAACTATTTTGCCATCTTATTTTGTTTCATGTACCCTATGTTCATTTCTCAATTTTTAAGAAATTTTTTGCTCCTTTTTCTTATTCTACATCTTATTACCTCTTAGAGATAATATACTGTATATATTTCCTATAATTAATTTTGAAATTTTAACATGCATTTAAAAAGATTATGGTTGACATTAACTGCGCACACACAAAATGTAAAAACACAGAAACATTTTTGTTTTTGGTACCAGGGATCAAACTCAGGTCCTTGCACTTGTGAGGCAGGCAGCAAAACCACTGAGCTAAATCCCTGGCCCCCAAAACACAGAAACATTTTAACTATCATCCTCTTCCCACTGTGTTCTATTTTTAACCTCTCAATTTGCTATAAACATTATTTTGCGATATGTTTACACTTCCCTACACGTATATCATCACTATCCACATCTGAAGATCTCTACAACTCACCATACAGTATTTCTTAGAACCAGAAATGAGATCCAGGGTTGGGTTCCTGTTGCTCCTTATTTTCAAACTATGTTTAGCCTTAAAGTACCTATCACTTATGTACGTTTACTATACATCAGGCACTATTCTCTGCAGGTGTTAAACTGACATTTATTAATTCATTGATAACTCATGGACACCCTAATGGGTTATGTATTAAGAGCTACATCTTGTGACTCCTAGAATTTCTCTCCTAGTTATGTATCTCAGAACCAGAATGAGGATCCCAGGCCTTCTTGATTCCCAGTTGACTTCACTTACCTTTCACTCCATTATGCAATAAACCCTTCACTCCCTGAGTAATGACTTCTTTTATTCTAAGACATCTCGAAGTGCTCACGTACAATCCCAGGATATCTGCTCAAAGGGATGTTTGAGGTCACTCTGGCAAATACTGAACCCTACAAGGTCTCTGCAAAATGTCACCTCGATGTGTTTAGCCTCAGCCATTTAAAGACCACAACATAGCCCAAGGCTGCTCTTGAGTTACAGACAGTACCTAAGCACTTTCTGAGGTTTTGGAGAAATTATTTTAAACTTTCACCCACAAATTCTAATACTGTCTCCCTGAGTCAAAGTCACAAACAGCTCTACATTACTATTCCACATACTCTTTTGTTGAGTCAAATTAACAATCCAATTCTCAACTGTTTTTCTCTATGGATTCTCATTTTCATTTCCTGGGCAAACCAGACACTGTGAGTGGACATTTTTCTAGTTATTCCTCACCATGGAGAAAGCTGTCTTTCTACCAGCACAGACTCACAGGTCTCAGGACTGAGGTCTTTTCTTTTTCTTCTCCTCTCACTTAAGACCACATTTCCAGGCCCTTCAACATGGTGCAGAAGGCAACAATGGTGCCACGTTTGCACTGTCATCCATGTAAGATGCTATAGAGAAGTGACAAAATAAAAACATTCTGGAGGTCTAACTTGTACAGATCACAGGCACAAAGAGCAAGGGGAAAGTGCCACTATAAAACTGGTGTGCCAAGTAAGCTGTCTGGTGTGGGGTTGAATGAGGCTAAAGTGGCTTGGGCTGCAGGTGCAACTACTGAGGACAAGTCCTGTCCAACACATAAACAGTTTTACTTCCAGTGTTCACTCTATGGTTTCTGTGTGAGCTCTAAAAGTTCTCCTTTCTAACCAGGAATAAACTCATATCAGATGAAATTCATTTACAAAAGGTAGACTATGTTTATTTGGAGTCACAAGTAGTTAACTTACTTTGTGACTCAAGACCACAAACCATTTCTCCTCCACTTTGTGCTGGGCCTTACAGTTGAGACTCAAGATAGGTAGGTGTGCTGGCTGGGACCCATTCACAGGTTTACAAGTTTCTCATTGAGGGCAATCTGTGACTGTGTGAGATTGGCCAGGTAGGTCACCATCAGCAGGTCATTGATGTTGCTGTTGAGCATGGTCTCAAAGTCCTCAGGAACTATCTTGGGTACTTGGTTAACCAGGCTCATTAAGAAGCGGCCCACAGTATTGCCAGCTGACACTTTTCCAGACAGTACATCCTCTGCATATTGCAACACTGTGCTTAGGGCATCCTGGATGCGAGCCGATGCTCCCCCAACTTGCTGCAAGTCACTCAAGAGTCCAATCACCCAGTTGGGGCTAAAACAGGTCTTCATGATTAGGTCAACTCCAATGCATTCAGTGTCATAATATGCATATTTCACTGTCAGTGGTGTGAACATCACTCCCATGGTCCTCCCTGGGACACCCATTAAAGTGCTGACATAGGCCTTGATGCTCAGATGGGGTTTGGGGCCTCCCGGCTGTAGTACTCATGGATCAGCACAGAGTGCTCTGTGATGTCATGGCGCGTGGTGTACCAGCCCAGGATGAGCTCATTTGGAGAGACTTTTTTGTGCAATTCATACGTGTTCTTAGCAAATTCCATGTCAACAGCCACCTCATCTTCTGACTCACTGTGTGGCACTGAAAAGCAGTTGGTGACCTCCACTGAGTGCTTGTCAACAGTTCCCAGCAAGGTTCCGATAACTCGGGCAGCACCCTGGTTGCGACGCTCATAGCTGTCCACGATGGAGGCCAAAATAACTGGGTGCAGCCTGACCACGCGGCAGCCGGGGAAGGGCCCCGGGAGCGCCGGACCCTGCAGCGCGGGGTGCCGTGGTCTGTGTTGGGGTCGGTGCTGAGGCTGGGGTCTGGCCCAGAGCTGCTGACGCGAAGACGAGGCCGGCGCTGGAGCAGCGGCCAGCGCTGGAGCCGGCGTCCGCGAAGGAGCCGGGTCCGGCACTGGGGCCGGAGTGGCTGGAGGAGCACTCGTGGGCGCCGACTGCGTAGCCATCTTGAAGAGAAAGAGCTCTATTTCATTTCTTAAGACATCAAGAGTTTAATAGAGAGTGACTTTAATAAGGAATATTATCCAAATCTATTGTTTTTTTAGTTTTAGATACCAAGAAGGAAGACTTGAGAGAACGAAGGATATCTAAAAATTTATAACTAAATGTTTGTTTCCTATGTTAGGATAATTAGTTGGGATGGTGAGATTTCAGATAAGAAAGGATACTTCAGTGGAGACAGGAGGAAACTTGAAAGGACATAATAAAAGAAACCTCATGTTTTTGTTGCATGTTAAAATTCGTCACGTATTTTGTGAGTATAAGAATGGGAGACAGTAAGCCAAAATTCTAGAGGAAAGTTTTAAAATTCTACTTCTATGAACTAATTATGAATCCTAACACATGCATCATTCTAGAGATATTTACATATTCAAAATACGTTTTCACAGGGCTGGGTGTATAACTTAGTGGTAGAGACTTGTGCAGCATGTCTAAGGCCCTGGGTTTGATCCCCAGCATGGCAAACAAAAGAAAACAAAATTTTACAAAGTTGTGACATAAAAACTGGCTTACCTCACTGACAACTCTTTATTCAGAAACGGAATAACTTTTTCACAGTAAAAACTTGGTATATCTACATTACACTGAACTGTTACTAAACTCAGACTTGGGGAAAATAAATAAACTATAACAATCTCAACAATGGAAGACTGGCACTGTAAACAAGTATTCAGCTGGGTGCGATGGTGCATACCTGTAATCCCAGCTACTTGGGAACCTGAGGCAGAAGGACTGCAAGTCGAGGCCAGACTGGGCATTTTAACCAGACCCTGTCTCAAAAAATAAAATAAAAAAAAAAAACCAGGAGTGAGGTGGGGTGGGGGGAGTGGCTAGGGGTGTAGTTCACAGACAGCTTGCCTAGTATGCACAAGGACCTAGGTTCAATCCCTAGAGTTCCCCCTCCCCCAAAGACCAAGCATACCACAAAATTATACTGGTATTACTTTGTCTCCTTCAAGAAATACTAATAAATTTACTCATTTACTAAAAAATCTAATAGCACTCACCTCTAAAAAAAAAAAAAAAAAAAAAAAAAAAAACACGATACTAACTAGTACAGCATTGGAGGAATGATGAAAAGAGCACCAGATTAAGAGATAGAACATCTGGGTTCAAGTTCCAGCTCTACATCTTACTAGCACAGTAACTAAAAACTTGAAAATCTGTTTTATTATCAATAAAGCAGAAAAACCCAGTTTCACTCAACTCACTATTGTGAATGATAGTTATAAATACATATATGATCATGCTTTATAATCCACTATTTTGAGGATAAAGTACAAATCTTTAACATACCTAGGGGACTTAGTAGGCCTCATCTCAAAATAAAAAAAATTTTTTAAAGCTAGGGATGTAGCTCAGTCAGTGGTGGAATCCTTACTTAGCATGTACAATCCCTTATACCACCAAAACCAAAACCAAACCAAAAAATCTCCCATATAATTTTTTTAATAATTGATAAATACAAGAAAGTACAAGTAAGAAATACAAATCTCCTACAGAGTATAAATCTTACTACTGTTAGCCTTTGGGTTTAATTTCTTTCTCTCTCACGTACATAAATTTTTAATGTAGTTACAATTATACCAAATATGTATCTTCATAACCTGTATTTTATTTATGATTAAATTATTCCAAGACATATCTGCATCTGAAAACAGAATTTTAAAAGATTTTTATAGTCTACCTAATAGACACACTACTCTTGTTCAACTATATGGCTTTCCATCTCTTTATTATAAATAATCCTGTGATAAATATCTTGGGGCAAAGACTTTCCACACTTAGTTCCTGAAGAGATGTATCACAGAATGGAATTACTGTGGTAAAGATAGTAAGTACTTTAAGATTCTTTATTGTGTGGAATTTACTCTCCAAAAGAATGAATATATCTATTTAGATTGCCAAATGTAATTTGTGGAAGTATCCACTTAGATATGTCATCATATAACAAAAGTTTTTTGGTAATTTCAAAAGTGGAAAGGGTTTTTCTAATTTGAATTTATTTTTCTTTGATGATAAATTATGATTTCATAATTTCTATTATGAAATAATTTTTAAAGCTTTTTGGCTTAAAATGTGATGTTTAATAAAGCTGTAGAATTAAAATTTAACTGTTTAGAACAAATACAACTTAATTAATGTGTTATAACCTGAATGTCATTAATTCTCTAAAGGTATGACTCAAAATCTTAAAATTTCAAAATGGTGAAATTTTTCTTGTAAATGACTTATTCCAATCTCCGTAAATTAAAGCTTATTAATAAATCCCATTTTAATTATATAACATTCTAGTAGACTAGCTGCGTTGGGGATCCAACCCAGGGTCTCACACATTCCAGGCAAATCCTCTACTCCAGGTCCCCAGTGAGATATCTTGTCATGAGTACATTAAAAAATCAGTGTTTTCATTCCATTATATATAACTGAGGAAGAATAATCTGGAGAAACTTAACAATTCTGAAATACAATAAAGTTAACAAAGGTAAAACCTATCTCCCCTTTTTCCTCTATTTGTTTGATTTGAGACAGGGTCTTACTGAATTGCTCAAGTTGGCTTAGAACTCCTTGCTCAAGTGATCTTTCTGCCTCAGCCTCCTCAGTATCTGGAATTACAAGTGCATGCCATTACACCCAGCAAGGATAATATTTTGTAATAGTATGAGAAGGACTGGGAGCAGAGCTCAGTGGCAAAGCACTTACCTAGCATACATGATGTCCTGAGTTTAGCCAGCACCACAAACAAAGTAAAATAAAGCAAAAACAAAAAACCCTCCCTAAAAACAAAAAAACTACACACAAAACAAAAAAAAATTATTATTATAAGAAAAAAATTTAAATTTATGAATTTCAAAATTTGCAGGGTTGAGAGATGGAATTTGATTATTTTCTTCTCCTACTGTCCATTCATGTATTTTTTTTTGTATTAAATTCTTTCATTGGTACATTGTAGGTATACAACACAATTACATTTCTCATTGGGAATTGTGCCTTTACATAATGCATCTTGGTTCTTATTTTTTCCCCATTCCTAGCCCTCCCTTCACCCCCTCCACCCTTCCCTATTTACAAAGACTTTATTTCCATTTTTTCCATTTCTCATCATTTTTCCTTTCCCTTCTTTCCTTTCTCCTGCCCATCCCACTACCCCTACCCCTCTGGACCTTTTCTTCCTATTTTACATTATCAATTATTCATTCTAATCATTGGTACATTTTAGGTATACAATATAATGACATTCATCATTGGAAATTTGCACCTTTACATAGTCTCTCTTGGTTCTTGTTTTTCACTTTTGCTCAGCCCTCCCTTCAACCCCTCCATTCCTCCCTATTTACAAAGATTTTGTTCCTATTTTTCCATTTTCTCATATCAATCCCATTCCCTTCTATCCTTTCCCTTAGCCCTCCCACTTCCTTCCCCTTTGCCCCTTTTCTTCCTATTTCACATGACCTATTATACATTTAGTCCTTATTTACACTTTCAGTTTCTCACACCAGAGAAACTATTCGGTATTTACACATCTGTGTCCTATTTATTTCACTTAAGAGTATTGCCTCAATGTGCATCCACTTAATTATAAATGTCTCTAATTTCTCATTTTTTATGACTGAGTAGTACTCCATTTTATAAAAAAAACACATTTTCTTTATCCAGTCTCCAGTTGATGGGCATTTGGGCTGTTTCCAAGTTTTAGCTATTACAAACTGCGCTGCTATGAACATGGGTGCACATATATCACTGTGGTATGATTCTTTTAATTCTTTGGGGAAGATCCCCAGCAGTGGAATAGCGGGGTCAAATGGGATTTCCAGTCCTAGTTCTTTGAGGTATCTCCATACTGATTTCCACAGTGCTTGCACCAGTCTACACTCCCACCAGCAGTGGAGCAGGGTTCCTCTTTCCCCACAGCCCCGCCAGCAATTGTTATTGGTTGATTTCATGATAGCAGCCATTCTTTCTGGAGTGAAGTGGAATCTCAGCCTTGTTTTCATTTGCATCTCTCGAATGACCAGTGATGTTGAACATTTTTTCATGTATTTATTTGCTATTTCTACTTCTTTGTCTGAGAAATGTCTGTTCATTTCAGATGCCCATTTTTGGACTGGATCATTAAATTTGGGAGGTCTGATCTTTTGAAGTTCTTTATAGATTTGAGACAGTAGACTTTTATCTGAGGAAGAGCAGGTGATGATTTTTTCCCACATTGTGGGTTGTCTCTTCACACTGCTGGTGGTTTCTCTTGCTGTGCAGAAGCTTTTTAATAAGAAGAGATCCCACTTGTTGATTGTTTGTGCTAGTTCACGGGAAACTGAGGTTTTGTTCATAAAATCTTTTCCTACACCGATGTCTTCAAGGGTTCTACCTAACCTCTGTTCCAACTGGTTCAGAGTTTCTATTTTAATATTTAGATCTTTAATCCATTTTGATTTTAGTTTAGTGCATGGTCAGAGATACAGGTCTAGTTTTAATCTTTGGCAAGTTGAAGCGCCATTTTTCCAGCACCATTTATTAAAGAGGCTATCTTTCCTCCAGTGAGGGTGTTTGGCTCCTTTATCGAAGATGAGATGGCTGAGTGTGTCTGGCATTGTTTCTGCATCTTCTAATCTGTTCCACTGGTCCTCAGGTCTGTTTCTTTGCCAGTACCATGCTGTTTTTATCACAGTAGCTTTGTAGTATAGATGCAGGTTGGGGATTGTGATACCCCCAGCTATGTCTCTGTTACCTAGAATTGCTTTTGCTATTCTGGGTCTCTTCTTGCTCCAAATGAATTTGTGGATTGTTTTCTCGAAGTCT
This sequence comes from Heterocephalus glaber, assembly GCF_053883595.1. Taxonomy (NCBI): domain Eukaryota; kingdom Metazoa; phylum Chordata; class Mammalia; order Rodentia; family Bathyergidae; genus Heterocephalus; species Heterocephalus glaber. The sequence goes on along the minus strand of NW_028258142.1, from coordinate 19,612,619 downwards.
ATGAAGTATGCTGCTGGGATCTCAATTGGAATTGGATTAAATCTATATAGCAGTTTTGGAAGTATGGCCATTTTCACTATATTAATCCTTCCTACCCAGGAGCAGGGGATGTCTGTCCATTTTCTGATATCATCTTCAATCTCCCTTTCCAGAGTGCCATAGTTTTCAGAGAAGAGGTCTTTGATTTCTTTTGTTAGGATGATTCCTAGGAATTTCAGGTTTTTGGATGCTATTGTGAAAGGAATTATTTGCCCTGTTTCTCTCTCAGTGAGTCTGTCATTGATGTAGAGGAAAGCTATTGATTTTTGCGTGTTGACCTTGTAACCAGCTACTTGACTGAATTTGGTTATTAAGTCTAGAAGACTTTTGGTGGAGTTCTTGGGGTCTTCTGTATAGAGTATCCTGTCATCTGCAAATAATGACAATTTGACTTCTTCATTTCCTATCTTTATTCCTTTTATTTCTTTCTCTTGTCTCATTGCCGTGGCTAATGTTTCCAGAACTATATTGAACAAGAGTGGTGATAGTGGACATCCTTGTCTTGTTCCTGATTTTAGTGTGAAGGATTTCAGTTTTTGACCATTTAGTATGATATTGGCTGTTGGTTTTTCATAGATGGCTTCTATCAGTTTGAGGTACAGACCATCTATTCCAATTTTTTGTAGGGTTTTTATCATAAATGCATGTTGGATTTTGTCAAATGCTTTTTCTGCATCTATGGAGATAATCATATGGTTTTTGTCCTTGGCTCTATTGATATAGTGTATTACATTGATTGATTTGCATATATTGAACCATCCCTGCATCCCTGGGATGAATCCCACTTGATCAGGGTGTATGATCTTCTTGATGATCTTCTGCATTCTGTTTGCCAGTATCTTAGTAAGGATTTTTGCATCTGTGTTCATTAGTGAGATTGGCCTATAGTTCTCTTTTTCAATTCGGTCTTTCTCTGCTTTGGGGATCAAGGTGATGCTTGCTTCCAGGAATGAATTTGGGAGTACTGCTTCTCTTTCAATTTCATTGAAGAGTTTAAACAGTAGTGGCAGTAGTTCCTCTCTAAATGTCTTGTAGAATTCAGCAGTGAAGCCATCAGGGCCTGGGCTTTTCTTAGTTGATAAGTTTTTAATTACATTTTCAATTTCATTGGTTGATATTGGGTTGTTCAGAATTTTTAGGTCTTCTTCGTTCAACTTTGGTAATTCATATGTGTCTAGGAATCTGTCCATTTCTTCTGTGTTGTCCATCTTATTGGTGTATAGGTTCTGGAAGTAGGTATTGATGATCCTCTGGATTTCTGCTGGGTCTGTTGTAATTTCACCCTTTTCATTCCTAATTGCATGGATTTGGGCCTTTTCTTTCCTTTTTCTGACAAGGTTGGCTAAAGGTTTGTCAATTTTGTTGATTTTTTCGAAGAACCAACTCTTGGCTTCATTGATTTTTTTGTATCGTTCTCTTAGTCTCCATTGCATTGATTTCTCCTCTGATCTTTATAATCTCCTCCATTGTATGAGCTTTGTGGTTGTCCTGCTCTTCTTTTTCTAGAAGCTTGAGGTTCAGCATCAGGTTGTTTAATTGGGATCGTTCTGTTTTCCTAATATGCGTATTCACTGCTATGAATTTCCCTCATAAGACTGCTTTCATTGTGTCCCATAGATTCCGATATGTTGTATTGTCATTGTCATTTAATTGAAGGAACTGTCTGATTTCTTCTTTAATGTCCTCTGTGACCCATTGGTTATTCAGAAGTGTGTTGTTCAATTTCCACGTGTTTATGAAATTTTTTGAGTTTCTTTTGCTATGGATCTCCAATTTCATCGCACTATGGTCTGATAATATACAGGGGATAACTTCAATTCCTTTGCACTTAAACATGTTCTATGTGTGAGTATGTGGTCTATTTTCGAGAATGACCCATGTGCAGCTGAGAAGAATGTGTATTCTGATTTTGTGGGGTGGAAGACTCTGTAAACATCTGTTAAGTTCATTTGTTCAAGAGTTAGATTGAGTTCTAGTATTTCATTACTTATATTTAGTCTAGTTGATCTATCTATTTGTGACAGTGGGGTGTTGAGGTCCCCCACTACAATTGTATTGTGCATATATGACTTTTCATGTCCATTAGTATTTGTTTTATATAGTTGGGTGCACTAGTGTTTGGTGCATAGATATTTCTGATTGTCATCTCTTCCTCTTGGATTTTTCCCTTTACAAGGATGTAGTGTCCTTCTTCGTCTCTCTTAATCAGTGTTGGTTTGAAATCTACTTGATCTGCCAAGAGGATAGCTACTCCTGCTTTTTTTCAGGTTCCTGTCGCATGGAGTATTGTTTTCCACCCTTTAACTTTCAGTCTATATGAGTTTCCTTTTGAATTAAGTGTGTTTCTTGTATGCAGAATATTGTTGGATTTTGCTTCTTGACCCATTCTGCCAGTCTATTTCTTTTGGTTGGTGAATTGAGACCATTAACATTGATGGTTATAACTGAAACGTATTGACTTGTCATTGCCATGACTTTCTTTTTGTTGGGTTCTCCCCCTTTACATTTAATTTCTTGTCCTGCCAGTTGGGTGCATTCTGCCTTGCTTCCTGGGGTTGTGATCCTCAATGTCTGTTCCTTGGATATTGTGTAAAATTCTTTGGAGTGCTGGTTTGGTAGTCACAAAGTTCCTAAGGTGCTCTTTGTCATGAAAGTATCTTATTTCTCCATCCATTTTGAAAGATAGTTTTGCAGGGTACATCAATCTGGGTTGGAGGGTGTTTTCTTTTAGGGCTTGGAATATGTCACTCCAAGCTCTTCTTGCCTTGATGGTTTGTGTTGAGAAGTCTGCTGTGATTCTGATGGGCTTTCCTTTGTATGTGATTTGTTTCTTTTCTCTGACTGCTTGGAGAACTTTGTTCTTCTGTTGTGTTTCTGGAATCTTATCAGTTATATGCTATATGTAGATTTTTTTTTGATCAAGGCTATTTGGCGTCCTATATGCCTCACTTATCTGTATGTCAAGTTCTTTTCCCCTGCTTGGGAAGTTTTCTGCCATTATTTCTGTGAGGAGATTTTTTTATGTCATCTCCACTCTGTCCTGTTTCTTCATTGAGCCCAATCAGTCTTATGTTATTCTTCTTTGCATCATCTAGCAGCTGCTGGATTCATTTCTCATGTTCCCTTAGAATTTTGAAGCAATTTTTCTTTTCCTGGTCACTAATTGCAATCTTATCTTCTATATCTGAAACTCTGTCCTCACATTGGCTCATTCTGCTGTGTAGACTTTTTTTAAGTCTCCTGGAAATCTGTTTGCATCTGTTTTATGGATTCCATTTGTTTCCTATGTTGGGATTCCATCATGTTCCTGAGCTCCTCCCTAGATTTATTAATCATGTTGTGCACTAGAGGCACAATCTCTGCTGTTATCTGAGAAATTATTTCTGACTTCCTTTTTTCCAGATCCCCTTTTGTTGCCAGTTCAGTGGGTCCAGGTGGTTGAGTATCAGAGTGTTCCATCTCATTTCCCTTTGGGGTTGCTGTAGGTGATCTGGAAGTCTGGTGTTGAGACTTATTTACGTGTTTTCTCATTTTGACTGGGGTGGGGGGCTGTTAGCACCTGCATAGATTACCTCCTCTGAGCTGGGTGAGGTCGGACAGGGGCCGGGAGCAGTGGTAGGGATGGTGACCCAAAAGCCCTTTCCTGTGGGCTGGGAGCAGTGGGAGGGATGGTGGCCTGGAAGCCCCTTCCTCTGGACCAGGAGCAGTGGGATGGTGGCTCAGAAGCCCCTCCCTCTGGACCAGGAGCGGTGGGAGGGATGGTGGCCTGAAGCCCCTTCCTCTGGGCCAGGAGTGGTGGGACAGAAGGTGGCCCAAAAGCCCTTTCCTCTGGGCTGGGAGCAGCGGGAGGGATGGTGACCGGGAAGCCCCTTCCTCTGGACCAGGAGCAGTTGGACGACGGCTCAGAAGCCCCTACCTCTGGGCCGGGAACAGTGGGACTCAGTACCTTGGTCTGATGTCTTCTGCGTCTTTGTAGTGTGGAACCAGGAGGCTGCTTGTCTGCAGCGGGGTGATTCGGTGTCTTCCGTGCGACTCAGGACCTCGGTAGGGCGTGCACAGACCTTCCTGTGTGCAGTGGGCTGATTCGGTGTGTTCTGTGTGACTCAGCATTCATGTATTTGTTAATGTGTGACAAATTGAGTGCTTTCAGAGAAACCATCTTTGGAGATGAGATTTGCTCATGGTACAGTGTTTAAACAAAGAAATGGCTGGTCAGGAGGAATGCCAAAGAAACTCCTAGTCATCAGATCACAGAGCTAGAAACATAATTAAAACCATTGGGCCAAGGAGAGTGTTTTACATTTAAACAAGGAACTTTGGAACAGATGAGGTCCACCATGAGGAAAAAGTATAAACTCAAGAATCCTTGCATAGATAATCCTTAGAGAAAAAAGCTTTGGCTCAGAATACAGCTGGGACTCACATGTGACAAGTGCAATATAGTAAAGGAAAAAGAAAAGAGAGGAGAGAAAATTTCATTTAGGCCAAATATGGGGGAAAATTCTCCTTTGTTTTTGCATTACCAAACTGGATTTTGCTTGTTTTTCATTTTGTTTTTTTTTGTTGAGTTTGGGGAGGGAGTCTTATTAAATTGCTTTGGCTAGACTTGAACTCACAATCCTTCCATTTCCCAAGTAGCCAGTACTACAAGCATGTACCACTGTGTGTGGCTCAAGGTAGGTTTTAAGTCACTAAATTATTTTAATAAAATGTTTAAAGTATTCACTAAATTCTACAACTCTGTTATTTCTGCAAGCTATAACATTTCATTACTGAATCTAGATATACTGTACTTTTACTACATTACTTTTTATAATATATTTAACATGAAAAACATAAGGCACAAAATATTACATTTCTTCTATTTGATTTTTAAATAAGTCATCATAAAAATATTACTAAAACGTAAGTATGCAATGATGTTTCATTTAAAATGCAGATCTCCCCTATTCACTGCAAAATTGCCTTAAGGGTAACCTAAAAGTAACAGTAAGAGAACTTTCTACTATAATAGCTCCCTACTCTATCTTTCTCTCCTCTTGCTTCAACTTCTTACTTCCCTCTGTCCCTCCCTCAGTGGGATGCTTTAGTCTGCTGAGGCTGGCTCCCAAGAGCCAATGCCATAGAATTCTTCCTGTTTCCTTGTGGCATCTTCTCTAAGGCTTGAGACTGTTCATATTAAAAATATTTACAGCATGGAAATTGACAGATTCTACTAATCAGATGTTTGGTGGCCACTTACCTCAGAGCTACTACAATCCACAGCAACTAGTGTTAAGTTAATTGGAGTAGGTACAGTGGCTGTTACTACCTCAGAAGTATGCTGAGTGATGACTTCTTGCATCTCCATCTCACATTCCTCTCAGAGGTAGCAATGAGAAATAGAAAAATCTTCTTCCTGACATCATCTTTACTGGCTGGAATTGTCTTGTTTAACTTTTCTAGTTCCTATAAATTTGCATCCCTCAACATGGTGTTCATCAAGTATTCTTATAAAAACAAACTCACACTACATGTCACTATTCCTTACCATACTGTATTATAATTTTTGTTCTCTTTATTATGTTCCCATTAGACTTTAAATCTGATGCAAGTATACACCATGCCTATCTTCCAACACCTACTCTGATGCCTAGGACACAGTAGGAAAATAGTAAACATTGATTGAATCAGTGAAGCAATTACAGATTAATTCTCTGTAAAGTCTAAAATGATGACAGAAATGAATCTTCTGTTAAAAGCTAAATTATGTCCCCCCAAAATATATGTTGAAATCCTAAGCCTTGGTACTTGTGAATACAATCTTGTTTTGAAATGGGATCTTTGCAGACTGCTATAGTTAAGACCTGGTATGTCCCCCCGATGCCTGGTCCTCAGCTTGGAACTATTATAAGGTAGTAATAACTTTTAAAATAAAGGGTCTCTTCAGAGATTTTAAGTCACTGGAGAAGTACAATTGAAAGGGATTGTGGAACATTTGTTTCTTTCTCTTTGCTTCCTAGTTGCCATCAGCTAAGTAACTTATTTACTATGCACTCCCCGCCACAATGTATTGCCTTACCACAGGTCCAAAGCAACTGAGTCAACTGGAAACTGACTGAAACCTTCAAAACTGTAGGTCAAAATACACCTTTCCTCTTTTTAAGTTAATTCATCTCATACTGACCTAACATAATATATGTGATTAGCATACAGGTACAATCAAGGTAACATTAAGTTAGAGACAGACATATAGAAAAAAAGCTCATGTAATGACAGAGATGGAGATTGAAATAATAAAGGTGTAGGCAAGGGAACACCAAAGATTGCAAGTAACCATCTGAAGCTAGGAAGAAGCAAAGAGATTCTTCCATAGAGCCTTTAGATAAGGAGTCCCCAATTCCCCAGCCATATAACAGTAAGGGTCAGTGGGCTCTTAGGAACCAGGCCATACAACAGAAGATAAGCAAGAGGTAATCAAGGGAAGCTTCATCTGTATTTAGAACCACTTTTTTTTTTTGGTACCGGGGATCGAACTCGGGTCCTTCTGCTTGCGAGGCAGGCGGTGGAACCACTGAGCTAAATACCCAGCTAGAACCACTTTCTATAGCTTGCATTGTGGCCTGAACTCCACCTCCTGTCAGATCAGTTGCAGCATTAGATTCCCACGGAAGTGCAAACCCTGCTGTTAACTGTGCATGAAAGGGATCTAATCTAGGCGGCATGCTCCTTATTAAATCCAATCCCAAGGCCAACACTACCCCTACCCCATCGAAAAATTGTCTTCCCCAGAACTGGTCCCTAGTGCCCAACTGGTTGGGGACCGCTGCTTTAGAGGAGACTAGTACTGAATACACCTTGATTTTGCACTTTTAGCCTTTACAACTGTGAAAGACTAAGTTTCTGTTTCTTAAGCCACCTAGGTTGTAGTAGTTTGTTATGGCAGCCCTAAGAAACTAATATACCTAGCCGGGGATTTAGCTCAGTGGTTCCGGCGGCTGCCTTGAAAGTGCAAGGTCCTGAGTTTGATCCCTGGTACCAAAAAAAAAAGAAACTAATATGCCTTCCTATAATTGGCCAAAATTTAAGTTGTTAAAAAAGAAAAGTCAATTACAGTTGGGAAACCTGAAGTTCTAGTCTGGGTTGGTACCAACAGAGAAGCCTTTTACAGTTTTCGGGAGAGATTACCTCTGCCTTTCTTCACAGTTATGAGAATCAAAGAAACTGTGAGAAGGTGTTTTTGTGCTCTTTAAAATATAAATCTGTGTCATTATTACTGTTACAGTATAGGTACGCTAGGGAACAATCATGAGGATCAAAATACACTTTTTTTGGTAGTGCTAAGGATCTTACATATGATAAGCAAGCACTCTACCACTCCCAGCCCATGTACATAAGAATAAATAACAGCAATAACCTATCAAGTGATGAGTGCATACTGATACAAATAAATGAGAAGAAATCCTTACGGGAGAATGCCAACCAAAAAGTGTAAAAGGAATGATGGTGTTAGAAAGTAAAAATATTGAATGGAACATTCAAAAAAACCCTCTTTTGAATTAAGGTGGACTATTGCTTTTCAGCCTTTTGACTAAGATAGAGTGCAAATAAAGGTGAACTAAAAGGCAAAAAAAAAAAAGATTTTTCAGAAGTTAGTTTTCTCTTTACTCTATGCATGGTTACAGATATGAATGAACTTAATAGAATATTAACTTGAAAGGCAACATGCCTGAAATACATTTCTACATAGTAATTTATAAGAAAAATTTTCCTTTATTGACAGTCTTTTTACTGAAAATATCAAATTATAAAAGAATTTATTGCTTCCTTCAGCAGCACATATACTAAGAGAATTTATAGTCAACATCTTATATGTTAAGTAAAAAGAAAGAGAAATGGGTACTATTTTAAATTTTGCAAATTTATTTGCTATAAATGTCAGTATACCTTTTTATTTCATGGTTAAGTGAGCACTATAGGAGAAAGTGAGCCACACTTTAGCATTATCAAGAATTTTATCAATTATTCAGGGTGAACTAATATTTGGAGAACAAGATTTCTTTAAAATGCTGCCCTTTGAAGTATTGTACCTTTCTAATTTTTATTTTTGTTACAAAAAATAGTTCAATTGATGTATGTTTCAATATTTTAGTGATACCTGATCATTCCTTTTTAGGACATCTATTAAAAATATTTCAAGAAAATAAAAACAGAGAAAAAAGTATAACAATTTATTTCTAGAATAATCCTCATACCTTTAGCATGGTCAATGATAATCATGTCATTTTTCATGTTGTGGGGAATAAGTCAATACTTCCTATGCATGAATGTAATTTAAAAGTTATTTTATAAAGATAAATTTGTTTTGAAACATAAAATTACATTTCTTATAAATAATTAGTAAATAAAATTGGTAAAGTAACACAAAGATTCATGTTAAATATTTAAATTTGACTTAAGGGAAAAAATTTAATATGTATCAGCCTGAAAAATAAATATATATGAAAAAGAATTAACATCTATTGTCATTTTGTAGGAAATACATTTAAACTTTGTTAAAATTTAAGTTTCTTATGGCCCAGGATGTAGCTCAGTGGCACCACACCTGTCTGGCAAGAGCCAGGTCCTGAGTTCGATTCCCAGTACAAAACAAACAAAAAATTAAGTTTCTTGAATTTACACAATAATTTCCAAATAAAGAAACATATTTTTGCTTCTACTGGCAAGATACATAAATCCTTCCCAATTTTTCTAAGAGACCTTTTAAATTTTTTTCTCATTTCATGAAATTTTCTTTAAAATTTTTTATTTTACTTTGGTTCTATAGTATGTACTTTTGAAATATAAAGTATTTTGCTTCCTTTTTTTTAAAGGTAGTTACACATCCAGACAAACCTTTTGTGCTTTTCCTAGTCATGTAGCTCCATCTGCTGGTTATCCCCTGAAAAATCACTAGGGTCCACAGGACCCAATCTTAGCTTTTAGTTTCTTTTTTAAGCAGTACTCTGTGCAAACGGATATTTTCATGACTTTTATTCTTTTTTAGAGGTCTTTAAAATATCAAAAAGAAAATTTATTTTTTTTTAAATGGGATACAATAGGATATGAAATTACCCTATGAATCCACTAGATCTTTTTACAAATCTAAGATAATCTTAGCAATCATATTTTTCCTATCTTAAACATTTGCTATTTCATTACCCTAGAAATTATTTCATGATTCATCAGTTATTCATGACTCTGCTAGAAAAGGTTAAACAAGAAAATAGTAGAATGGTAGAAATACTATTAAATTAGAATCTAGCGATGCTGGCAAAATTAATCATGTAACTAAAATCTCATGACTATGACTTTTTCAGATGTTCACATACTAATATAAATTTTCTCAAATTTAAGATTAGATAAGTGAACAGTGTATTTTTCAGAACAAAAACAAAGTACAGTATGATATTCATTGAAAAAAAAAATAATTGGACTGGGGATTTAGCCTAGCAGTGCCACGCCAGCCTGGCAAGTGCAAGGTCCTGAGTCCAATTCCTGGTACTGAGGGGAAAAAAGTAAAAAAAAAAAAAAAAAAGAACAATTTTCTCAGAATAGATTGTGACAAGGTCTTGGGCTATCTGATTTCATTTTTTCCAGATCCTCTTTGGTTGCCTGTTCAGGGAGTCCAGGTGGTTGAGCATAAGATTGTTCCATCTCATTTCCCTTTGGCGTTGCTTTAGGTGATCTGGAAGTCTGGTTTTGAGATTTGTTTATGTGTCTTCTCATTTCAAGGGGAGGGTGGTGTGTGCTGCTGGCACCAGCGTGGCTCACGTCCTTGGTGCTGGGGGAGGTAGTACAGTGGCTAGGAAGGCTCCTAGCACTGAGGGCAGCTCTCAAATCAATCTGTTTTATTATCTCTGGTCTTTCCTTTGTACCTGTCTGTGTCCTAATTTCTTCTTATAAAGACAGCAGTCATACTGGATTAGGATCTGCTCTGATAACCTCATTTTAATTTAATGGTCTCTTTAAAGATTCTGTCCTCGAGTATATTCGGACGTACTGGGAATCAGTATGAATCCGTAATTTCTTTAAAAATATTCCTCATTGCATCCCTCTTCTGTCCAATTTCCAGTGATTCTCCAAATATCAACTTGACAACCTCTCCTACTGACTTCTGTAGTAGTATATTCTTGATTCCAAAATACTCTGTTGCTAAAAGTGCCAATGATTGTTTGAGTCTTCAGCAATTCACAGTCCCTTTGCTGATGGAAAGTCTCGTTCCTGGCTCTGCTAGCTTACAACTTTTCTTTTGGGCTATCTATTAAAATGTGTTGCAACAGTACTCTTTACTCTTGTATGTTATAGGCCAAAATTTACTTGATATAGGGTCTAAGACGATACTGACATTACATGTATACATAAAGGTCATTAAAAAGAAATAAATGATATAGAAGTGAAAAAATATTCATTGGTTGGAGAAATAAAAACAAAAGATCTGTTGAACTCACATGGTAAATGACAATAACATTTTCCTGGTATTCCCAACATTAAAGATATGTAAAGCCGAGTTAACATTTAGTCACTGCCCCAAATACATCTATTTCAAAAAGCCTCAAAGAAGAAACAAAAGTTTTTAATGGCCAAAACATTCTTTAAAAATAACATACAACTTATGACACTCACATCTCCCCAAGTAATAAAAAAATAATTTTCAATTTAGTATTCCACCTGGTTATGGTATCTTCAATTTAAATAATACATAATTAATAAATTCTGATTATACTGCCAATACTTCACTCAAGCATAACATCACTTAGGCATGTTTACATCATGCTTTGCTTATGTATGCCAATAGTATCGGTACATATTTTTATGATTAATGATAGCATATCATAGCTATGTACTTACTTTTTTCACTCAAAAATCTACCTTTCCCATATAAGTATGTATTACCTTTCCTCTTTCTTCTTAAACTGTCATATTCTAATTTGCAATATGATTGTTACCACTGTTAATTTAACCATCTCTCAGGAAACATTTGTTTCCAGTCTTCATTATGTTTATCATATGCAATACAATTATTTCTCTGAGAATAGACTATGAAAAATGAATTTTCTTAGGCATGTAGTTTTAGAATTCTTAGTTTTAATAAACAACAAGAATCTACTTTGCAAGGTGGATGTCATCAGTTAAGACTATACCAGACCCTGGGGCCAGACTGCTAAGTTTTAAATTCTTTTTTTTAAGTTTTAAACTGTGACTTTCCTATTTACAAGTGGAAAATCTCAAGACAGTTATTTATTTGTGCTTTAGTTTCCTTTTCTGTGAAATGGGGGAAAATACTATTTATCGATAGATGTTAGTCTCTTGGATACTATCAAGTTAGTTCTAACAATCTATATATTTGCCTGTACTAGTATTACCTCTGTTACAATAGCTTTAAGTCTATGTTTTCCTAGCTAATACAGCAAATCTCTTATCTTGTTCTTTCTCAGTATTAGCTAAGCTATGAGAACTTATTCTTCTATATAAATTTAAAACCATCTTTTGCCAGGCATGGTAACCCACATCCATAATGCCATCTTCTTGGGAGGCTGAGGGAGAAGGATAGCAAACTTGAGAACAGCCTAGGCAGCTTAGTGAGACTCTGGCTAAAAACACAAATTTTTTTAAAAGGTTGGGGATATAGCTCAATGGTAAAATGCCCCTCTGTTTGATCCTCAGTACAATTAAAACAATAAAGTTGAGTTATATGAAAAGTATTTAACATTACACAATATTTAGTAATTTGGAGAGGGCTGACATTTTTATAGTATTAAATGTTACCATCCAATATTTATATTTTCTATTATGACCTAAAGTAAAATTTTATAGTTTTCTCCATAATGTACATTTTTCATTATTTTATTCCTAAGTAATTTTATTTCTATTATAAAGTGTTTTTCCCTATTATATATTCTACTTAGTGTCAATTATTAGAATATTTGTTGTGTTACTTTTTTTCTTGTTGCTGAGACAAAATACCCAACACCCAAAATTAATGGGGAAAGGATTTACTTAGCTCACAGTTTGTAGAGGTTTCAATCCATAATCAGCTGACTCCAAGGCAGAGTGGCACATGGCAAGGGCGTCACAGAGGATAAACAGTTCATGGTAGCCACCCCCAAAAGCAACAAGGGAACCTTAACAGCACCTTTCTGCCCTCTTTATCTTATCCAGACTACCGGGATTAGGGGAGTGTCAAACCAGTCATTGTACTGGTTTAGTAATCACATGCCCTTAATCTCACACACACACTCTAGATTCAGCTACCTCTAAAAAAGCCACCTATGACTGACTGCATGAGGCTTTGGGGGAACATCTAGATTCAAATCTTAACACCTATTTTCACTGGTTTTAAAAGTGTTTTATGAAAGCAATATATGCACATATTTTTAAAAAAATCAAATAGTATAGAAGGGCATGACAATTAATAAATCCCTGCCCTACGCTTCTTATTTCTCAGTTCACAAATCTAGACACAAAAATGCTTCACGTGTTTGCTTTTTATCATGGTCATTCCTCCACTTTCTTACTATGCTTTTCTTCCTAGCATTATGATTTGGGTCTAAGTGGCCCCCTCCCAAGTCTCATGTGTTTGGAAGGTGATTGGATCATGGAGAGCTGTATTTATCAATGGACTTATCTACTAATGAGTTCAGCAGCTAAATGTGTTGTTTGGGGGGGGTGGTTGGAGGGTCTCTGGAAGGGTGTATTCTTGTCCCTGACTCCTCCTTTCTCTCTCTGATTTTTGGCTGCCATAGGTATGACAGCTTCCCTCCACCATGCCCTTCATGCCATGCCATTTCTGCCATGGAGCCAGTTGACCATGGACTGAAATGATGAGTCAAAATAAATCTCTTCTTTAAATTGTGGGTATTGGATACTCTGTCCCAGTGACAGGAAAGTATCTAATACATTGTGTTTTTTATGCTATTTCTTGAATTATGACCTGAAGTATTTTCTGTTGACTCCCTGCTGTCTCTGGCCCTGCTCCCACTTCAACAAAGCCATCTTACTAGTTTCACCTGTCTGTTGGCTATCTTGGTTACCTTAACAATCTAATATGTGGAACTCTACCTTATTCTATCAACTACAGACAGAATTTTCCACATTCTACTTTATGCATGCAACAGTACCAGTGTTATTCTACATACATTTCCTTTCCCCTCTGCTTTTCAAATTGTCAACTGCACTTTTATACTGTCAAGGTTGGTAACAAATGGTTTCTATTCTCTAATCATTATTCTTACCTCCTTTGCCTAAGGATTGAGTCTAAAAGCTGAAAACCAATATTTACATTAGTATGACTAGTGTTTAAATAAAGTTTACTGAATATCAAAGTTTTATACTGTAACTAGATTTTCTCATCTATTTCTCTTTTGGGGTACTTGGGATTGAACTCAGGGCCTTGTGCTTGCGAGGCAGGTGGCGGAACCACTGAGCTAAATCCCCAGCCCTTCTCATCTATTTATTTATTTATTTTTTCATCTATTTCTTAGTCTTTATCCATGTACAATGTGGAATTCCCTTTCTCACATCCCCAGCAACTGTTCAAAATCATGCACAACCTGAGGCTGCTTCACATTTGAAGCCTATTTTTTGAACAAGTTTGAAAGGTTTTCTTTATCCTTTAGATTCTGACTGTTACTGTTTTTGTGGGGTACGAGGTGGGAGGTGGGGATGAAGAAATATATGTTCCATTCATACCATCTTGTTGCTAATCTCAAGCTTCTTATTTTATTCATCTAGTCCTTAAAATTCATTTCATTCAGCTTCAGGTCTACCCACTTCCTATTGTCATTTAGAAGATCTGCCTCCTCCTGGACCCTTCTTATATTGTTTATCTTTGTGTAAGTTTCTCGCTGAATTTCCCCTCCTTATAATTTGTAATGTATTCTATACCTTTTTCTCTTTGTAAAGTTAATACTGGTTTTGATGGATGCAAAAAATTATTTCCAAGATTTTAATACTTTGGTGAGTTACATAGTTTGAAGAGCCAATTTTTCATTTTATCTTAGGTTTCATGGTTATACTATAAGCATTTAGCAAGTCATGAATTTTAATCAGACAGCTCTGCAGGCTTAGCTGTCTCTAAACTCCACAGTGGGTAATCTGGGTGCTTGGCCAGGGCCCCATATCACACAGGTTAACAGTGGCTCTAAATACGTATAGTAACATCCAGGTAAAAGTTGAACACCAGTGCAGGGGAAGTTTGAGTCAACTGGCAGGCTAAATGAAGAATGTGGGCAGTGTGCATATGAACCTTGTGGAAGAATGCTTCCCTCATCAGCCTTCGTAGAGTGGCTGGTCTAAAGTAATCCTCAGTTATTCTCACTCTCAACATCCTATACATTTTCTTCATGCCCAGAATTGATAATGTATTTCTTGTTCATTTATTTTGTTATGCTCTGTCTGAACTGCTACAGTATAAATACACTCTGTGAAGGTAAAGCCTTTGTCTATCATGTTCACTGCTGTATCTATGACACACAATAGTCAACCAATAAATATTTAAGAAAAGCGAAAACACATACTACTCAGAGCCAATTCTAATAACAAATCTGAATCAGCATAACAGATCTATAGACATAGTATCCCAATGATACAGTCCACATAATTAATTTTATACAACTATAACTTGGAAAATCCTAATTTTGCTTTATGTTTGCTCACTTATACATCCATATATATATATATACACACAAGCTCTGTTATACAATCATATTATTAAGAAGGCAATACAAAATCTAAGGCTTTCTAGTTTATGACTACTACACCAGTGTTTTACACCTTGTCAAAAATAATTCAATCACATCCCTAAGACTCATAAATAAAATAATCTCAATTTATTTTGATCAATAGCAAAATCCCTATGAACTAAATGTGAACCTCAAATAAGTTGAGTACCAAGTATGCCAAGCCTACATATAGTCAGTAGTATTACACAAGGTCCAATACTCAGATCTGTTCTTTTTTGATTTCAGGAAAAACATTCCTTACTGTATTCTGGGACAACCTGGCAAAATGCTTTGCCTATCTGTTAGAAGTCAGTGTTTCTCAGAACTCTACAGTTAGCCTTATCTTGTCACTTTCTACATTCTTCCTAGAGTCTCCTACATGTTTACCAGTTTTCACCACCATCTTCATGCTGATGGTTCCAAAATCTTCACAATTAACCCACATCTCCTGAGATTAAGACCCTTATTTCTAATTCTTTAACTGGTATATTCAAATGTAAGTTGAACTAATACTATCCATTTTTGCTTCTCAAATCAGCTCTCCTTTTTTAAGACATAATGGAACCAGCATGTTCTCAATCAAGCAAGCCAAGAGCTAAGGAGTCATCCTCTCTCTTTTCCTTACTAACCCCACACCTTCTTGGCCAGCCAGGAAAACCCTGCTGAAGCCATCTCCTTAATATGCCTCACATATCTCTGTCCTTCCATCTACTCTTCCAGACATTCAAAGGTATCTTGCATGTGGCTCATTACTTAACAAAAGTAACAGAAAAAGACTTCAGTTTGGAGTTTACACTAATGTATACAAAAAGGCAGTTTACAAATAAATTCATCCTATTTTTTACATTAATAAAAAATAAGAAACTTACTTAAATGGTGTGAACAAAAATGGGAAAGTAGTTTCTTTTTTCTGAATCATTTTCACCTGGGAACCAAGCATGAAAATATTTTAGTATATTATAATTAACAAAAAATTAATTTCATTTTGAAATATAAACATCCATTAAAATGGCTCCTCAGGGATAGTTAACTACTTTGAAAATAAATGGAATTGTGTGTTACTATATTGTTTCATAAATATTTAAAGGAAAAATGAGTACTATCTTACTACCTCAATGAGCTGAGAATTAAGCATATCAATCTTGCAAAATAACATACTGTAACATAATTAAAAGTGTATTTTCGGGCCGGGGATTTAGCTCAGTGGTTCCGGCGGCTGCCTCGCAAGCGCAAGGTCCCAAGTTCGATCCCTGGTACCAAAAAAAAAAAATTTAACTCCTTGAAAACCAAATAAACCAAAGTTTTAATCAAAGAATCACTTCTTTAAGTTCCTAATGTATTCCATATACGGGATGACAAGAAATGTTATGATCTCTAATAATACTTCTATGGGGCAAATTCCAATAGATAAAAACTTAAATTATAGTCTTTATAAGCATAAGTCAAAGCCAATACGACTAATGGAGCCTATATTCCAGAAATGTGAAACTTTAAGACACTAGGAAAATACAAAAATCTAAAGATGACAAATTATAGAAAATTTATTAAAGCAAGAAATAAAATATTTTAACCTATTATATTTAATTTTTAAATTATACTATTGTGCATTATTGTATCTTTATTTATTTTTTTACCTTGAACTGTTCGAGTATCTGGACTGCATTTGTAAACATGCTCTCTGCTTTAAAGAGATCCGTGTTGTTCAGATAATCCACTGGAAGAGTTCCCTGCAAATAATAAATTTTGAAATACTGGCTTAGTATTAGCATTAATTTAGCTCAGGCTATTCTTAGAAAATGAAACAGACCTAAGAGAGAAACACAAAGATAAGACATATAGACAAATCCCTGGATTAAATGAATCTTTTTAAAAATCATAACTGAAAGATGTTCTGTAACTTTTGTCACTAAGTGGGTATAATAAATAAAGCAAACAAGATAATTTAAATTCAAACAAGATAATTTAAAACCTAACACTGACTGAAAGATTACCTCTATGGTCTAGATCATAAACGTTCCCTAAAGTCCCATGTGTTAAAGGTTTGGCATTATTGGAAGGCTATGGAAATTTTAAGAGGTGGGGCCCAGTGGAAGGTCTTCAGATCACTGGGGGCATATTGTCAAAGGAGATTATGAGACCCAAGGCTTGCCCTTTCTCTTTTTCTTGGCTTGACCATAAGGTGAGAGGTTTGGCTCTACCATGCATCCCACCATGATGTGCATCCATGGACTGAAACCTCTAAAACTTTGAGACAAAACAAACTACTTCTCTTTATAAGCTGATTATCTCAGGTATTTGTTATATTGAAAAAAAGAAAACCTAACAAACATATATACTATGTGCTAAGCAGTGAACTAAGTATTTTATACACACACACACACACACACGCACACACATCACTATAGTTGGCCACAGCTAGCATACTTAAGAAAAAAAGACATATGAGAGTGTCCTATATGTTGAAAGAGTGAAGATTGTTTTATGAAACTTTTGTTTAAATCCATACACACACTTATGTACACTATACACTATCCAGGTCGTATTACTCAGAGTTATGAGTATGATGATATATTTTTAAGGCAAATTTGATTTTGAAGAACTAGTAAGAACAGCTGCTCTGAATGGTATTCTTTTATTTGGCTTTGTTTTTGGATTTTCTGCATCCAGGTCCATTTGTAAGGGTATTACTATTTTCTGCTGAAAAACCCTCCCCACTGGATATACTCAGCATGATTGAAAAATATGTTGAATGTTTAAATTTTAAAATTATTATATAAAAGACATATTGCTATTAACCCCCCTCAAAATACTACCTCTTGCTTCAAACACACTTATCCCACCTTGCTACTTTCGAAAACTGTTATGAAAGTCCTCTTTATGAGTATCTTTTTAGTTGTACTGCCTCAATGTCCTCAATAACTTCAAAACACTTACCTTTCATAGTCGTTTTGACTTTGCAGAAGAGCCAGAAGTCACACAGTACCAGATGTGGTGAATAAGGTGGATGTGGACCTGTAATATTCTTACGGCTTACCTCTCCATTGGATGAAACTTGAAAGCAGCATTAATTGAATTTTTATCACATATACTAAAGACACTCACAAAAGAGGACTTCCAGAAGTGCTTCCAAAAGTGCCAAGAATGATGGATTAAGTTTTCCATGCAAGGGGAAGTATTTTGAGGGAGATTAATGGCAATGTGTCTTTACTGTAATAAATTTTTAAAAATTTAAACATTCATTGTATATTTTGATCACATCTTGTATGATGGTAGGTCTATAAACAGGGGCCTTGCTCTGTTATTAGGCAAATAACCTGGGTTGGACCATATAGAATCTGAGGATTAAGAATCAAGGAACAGAAACTGAAATGGGTAAAATGTTATTCTACTCTATTGTTGTTACTCTAAGCAGAATATCCTTGCCATGGGACCATGATTGTGGTTCCTTCTTCTAAGTTTCTAGAGATGTTTTGGTTCCTGGTCATTTCTAAGACTGATTTTTGAGCAACCCTATGAATCAGTAAACCATATCTTTCCAATAATTTTCTTTTAAGTGGACTCAGTCTCTGCTGTTTTTTTATCACTTGCAAGTAGATTACAGAGATATAAATCATATGCATCTTAGAAAATAAAAAATTGAGGGGCTTGGGATACATACAGCTCAGTGGTAGAGTGATTATCTAGTATGTACAATGTCCTGGGACTGATCTCCAGAGAAAAAAGAAGAGAAAGAGAGGAGGGAAGAAGATTGGAGGGGAGGCAAAAAGAGGGGAGGAGAGAGGAAAAGATAGGAAGAGAGGGGAGAAGAGAAAGAGGAGGAAGAGGAGGAGAGGAGGGGAAAGAAAGAGGAACATACAATTTTAAATGTAAAGATTAAACAGAAAGGTTTTGGGGAATTAGCTCAGTGGCACCGCGCCTGCCCTGCAAGCACAAGGTCCTGAGTTCGATCCTCAACACATATACAAAAAAGATTATACAGAAATACACAACAGTAACTTTTTCTGTGCAATTTTTAATATTGAGTATTGATAATAAAATTTTATTCCTTACCACTGAGTTAAGGGGAAAGGGAACTCCAATAAGAGAAGCCATCAATGGTGCAATATCAGCCTACAAATAGAAAAATTAAATTCTAAAAAGTCCACAGATACAGTATCACCAAAGAAATTAAATAACTATATTTTGAAATATAACCATAACTGTTATAATCAATTACCTTTATTTATGCCCAAGATATTAATCTCTAAAAATATTAGTTGGTGAAGATGCATGAACTTATGAAAAATCTGAAACATAACCTTTAAGAGTTCTCAATGTAAAACATAATAAAACAAAAATTATTAAAAAAAATTACTTATCCTCCTAGCTAAAACTTGACTATTTTATGTAAGTATTTCAGTATCACGCAAAATGATGCCTTAAGTAGTCAGAAAATACACAGCAATAGAGGACTTTAATTGAAGAAATGTGTACATTAACTAAGCAAAGAAAGTATCAGATTCAGCCAGCCATTGAAGTCTAGGAAATATATAAACAAAGAAAGATCCCAAATACTAATTTGGATATCTCCTTTTCAAGTTCAAATTTTCAGAAGAGTTGCTTATGCATCCTATCAGCATTTTCTCATCTCCCATCACTCCTCAGCCCAACTTGTGTTGACTCCTTGTCATCCCCTAGACTCCTCTAATGTGAACTAACAATCTTAACTTTTCTAAATATAACTGTCTGTTTTTATATTAGTCCATATGATTTTTCAGGCATTAAAGTGCTCAGAAGTTAGCAGCCCCAGTTTCAAATCCTTAATTGCACTCTCTGAAACCTTGAGTAGGTTATTTAACTTCTTCAATGCTTCAGTTACTTCATCAGTTAAAAAAATGAATAAGCCTGGCATGGTGGCACATACTCATAATCTCAGCACTCTGGGAGGCAGTGGCAGGAAGATTGCAAGTGCAAGTCCAGTCTAAGGAATTTAGTAACTTACTTAGACCCTGTCTCAAAATAAAAAAATAAAAAGGACTGGGAATATAGTTTAGTGGGAAGGCTAAGGGTTCAATCCCCAGTACCACAAAAATAAATAATAAAAGTCTCCCTTACAATTCTGACAGGACTAAATGAGATAATACTTTAAAACTTACCTAGCATACAACAAACCTGCCACACTTACTCTTCTTGGTGATGCTATTATTATTACTAAACTTTTTAGCATCACTGTGTAGACTACTTCATTCCTGGCCTATTAAGAACACACTGCTGAGTTTCTTCAATCTCACCAGCAGCTCCTAAGTTAGTCATGTTTGGCCCTAGGCTCTCAGCCCTTGTTATCACTGATCTATCTTTACTAATCCATCTCCCAGAAAACTGCAAATTTCCAAAATCCTCTCAAATACCTTTTTTCCAACTCTACCGTTAGCTCCTTCTAATCTGTCCATATGGCAACCAGAGAATTCTTTTATAAAATATTTGAATCATGTCATTCTCCAGGAGTTTCACAACCTTTTATTATAAAGTCTATAAGGCCCATAAGCCCCCACAAGCTCTCTGCCTACCTTCTTCTACCTCCCATAATACAGTCTCTGTGGTTTTTCTTTAATAGGCTTTCACATGAGGTATACACACACACATGCATGCACATACACACAGCATTGAGGATTAAACCTAAAGCTTTATGCATGGTAGGCAAGCACTCTAGCACTGAGCTATACAGTATACCCTCATGAAGTCCTGGTTCAGAGTTTGCAGCCTCAGTCATCGGTAGATTTTTCCTTAGAACTAATAATTGTTTGCGGAACCCCCTACAATTTCACAGAAACCACAAATATCCTCTGCAATTGTTTTTTTGGTGGGAGGTTTTCAAGTAGCCAATCTGACAGCGTTATTCACTTTTCCTTGCTGCTGACTGATGTCATGTAACCCATCTCCAGCAGATGCACCAGCATTCCCACATCATAACAGGTTGCTGTATCACATGTAGCTATCTCGAGTGTTCTTGGTTTTGTTCTTCTTAAAGTCCTAAGATCCCTACAATGCTGCCAAGATGCCCTGTACCTTCTAAGGCTTTATTAATACAGTATTTTATTAAATTAAATTACATAACTGTAGGAGACATAGTATATGCAGGGTTTAAACTATAAAAATAGGCATTTATAGACATTTTTCTGATCATATTTGAAATTTGTGGTTTTTCACAATTTGTGAGTGCTCTAGGAATGTAATTCCCACAAATTTTGAGGGTCCACTGCATCTCCAGCCCTTTTTATTATTTTGAGATAGGGTCTCATTACCTTGTCCAGGCTGGCCTCAAACTTGCAATTCTCCTGAGCAGCAGGGATTATAAGCACGGATCACTACATTTGGGACCAGATGTCTTTTACCAGATCGGTGTGTGCAGCTCTGCCCCTGTGTGCACAGGCTGTCCCTCTGCCTAGAAAGTCCTTCTGCTACTATCTTTGCCTCAAAATTCCTGCTGATTCTTCAGTTTAACCTCAATTCTCAGTTTCTCAGGGACACTTGACCACACAGTCTACAAGATATATCCACTGTATGTGCTCGTGGCTTCATAGGCTTCTTCTGAAGCATTTATTACAGATACAATTTCATTTATTTGTGTAATAGTTTGATTAGCATCAGTTCTCATCTCTGGGGGAAGAGACTATGTTTGCTTTTACTTACTATATATCCTTTACAATTAGTACAAAGTTTAACATTTTTGCAGATCTATAACAGTGGAAGGGATGAATAGATTTTCCTCTAATGCAGATCTGAGGCAGGAGTATTAAGACAGACTTAATATTCAGACAGGAACAGTTGAATCCCGTTCAGTGTTTTAGTTACTTTTTTCTTGTTGCTGAGACAAATACACCCAAAGGTAAAGGGGAAAAGGTTTATTTGGTTTACAGTTTGTAAAGGTTTAAATCCATAGTTGGCTGGCTCCAAGGCAGAATAGCACATGGCAGAGGGGCAGCATAGGGGAAAAACAGTTCATAACAGCGGACAGGAGATAACAAAACAATCAAGGGACCTTAACAGCATCTTTCTGCTCCTTTTATTTTATCCAGACTAATTAAGATGGGTAGCACTCACTTCCTTAATCCTAGTGACCTTGAGCCTAGCATGGCACCATGACTCAATTCCAGCATCACACATTCTAGATCCAGCAACCTCTGATTAAGTCCCACCTATAACAACATGAGGCTTTGGGGGGACATCTAAACACAAGCTATAAGTTTCTGATTATGACCTGCTCTGGCTATATATAAAAGATTTCCTTGTTTTGTGGCCATCTAACTAGCTATTCTTGACCCTTGGACAGAAATTTTTAATAGCAAATTAGTAAATTGATATTCTGATATATGGTGGAGGTTAAGCTTAATTGTCAGCTTGATTGGCTTAGGAGCCACCTAGAGGATTAGTAAATCAAACTTCTAGGTGTGTCTGGGTGGCTCATGGAGACATGGCCTTGGGGCCTATTGCCCTTTCCTCTCTGACAGTGTTCCCCTGCTCTGCTTTCTGAGCACCATGGGGTAAACAGCATTTCTCTGCCACACCTTTCTGGCATGATGTTCCTGCCTTGAACCCAGCCTACCATGAAGA
Organism: Heterocephalus glaber; assembly: GCF_053883595.1. Classification (NCBI taxonomy): domain Eukaryota; kingdom Metazoa; phylum Chordata; class Mammalia; order Rodentia; family Bathyergidae; genus Heterocephalus; species Heterocephalus glaber. The sequence continues at coordinate 19,590,249 of NW_028258142.1, read as the reverse complement.
ACTGAATCCTCCAAAATCATAAGCCAAATTAAACTTCTTTTCTTTTAAATTGTGTTAGATATTATGTCACAGTGACTAGAAAGTGACATTTTCATTTACTTGGTGTTACGGCTTATATCTAGATGTCCTCCCAAAGCTTTACATGCTTACAGGAAGGGTTTTTCAAAGGTGGCTGGATCTAGGGTGTGTGAATGTGGATTAAGGGTATGTGAATATGGATTAATGGTATTGATGTTTGGATTAGTCCACTAATTGGTTTAGCTGGTTCTGAGTGTGGGTGAGGGGAAGCTCCACCCTGGATGTGGATGGTATCAACCAATAGGCTTGTAGCCTGAATGGAATATATAGGGAAAAATGGATGGCAGGCTGGCTGCCTTGCGATGAACTGCCATGCCATGAATGGTTTCTCCTCTGTGATGTTCCTCTACCCTGACACCCTGCCTTGGAGCCAGCTAACTATGGACTGAAACCTTTACAAACTATGAGCCAAAATAAACCCTTCCTTCTTTAACTTGTAGTTGTCAGGTATTGTGTCTCAGTAAAAGAAAAGTAACTAAGACAGTTGGCTAACAAACATTCATCCTGAGAGAAGGAGATATTCTTACTATGCCTACAAGAAACAGGTTTCTGCAACCATAGGCCTAAAAGTAAAAACCTAGACATTGGTTTGTCACCATAGTAAAGAATGTCAACTTGTGCATGACATGGAAGGCTAGATATTCCTGCCACTTCGGAAACTATATCCCAATGATGTCATGCCTTCTAGATATAGTGAAGATGGCTGTGTACTTAATGACAATTGTGTACTTTATATTTACAGATAGATAATGCTATTAGTCTACCTTTATTAGGTTGCCCACACATTTTCCTGTAACAGATTTTTAGCTGGATAATTTATAGTTTCATCAAGTTTTCACCAAAGCATGTGAAAAGATACTGGTTAGGTAAAAACGAAAATATGGACAAAGGTAAAATATGTGTTAAAAAAGAAACAGCAACTGACATGAGGAAGATAGGCTGGAAGGAAAGAAGGAAGAAAGGAAGGGAGGGAGGGAGGGAGGGAGGCAGGCAAGGCGGGTGGGCCAAGTAGGCAGGCAGATTTAATAAGAGTTTTATTAGATTTGCGCATGGAGTATGCATTGCAACCATGATGAAACATGACAGAAATTAAACAAGCATGCAAATTTCAATTCACATAAAAGTTAATTATCCAGTATTATTTGTAGGGAGTCTTCTTTTATTTTTATTTAGGTTTTAAACATTTTACACAAGAGAAATTAGTTGTGCTAAAATATTTGCACTAAAAGTATTCTCCTTAGAAGTGAAATATTTTGAAAACTCCTTTGTCATTACTAATACATTTTTCATATTTTTATCTGAACTTATAGAAGATTACATTTGAATGTGATTAAATTGAAATGAATACCTGATTAACATCTCTTCTCTTCCATTTCTCCAGTCCCCATTCTGAAAGACATAATAAGAAATAAGATCTGGTATTAAGATTTTTAAAAGATTAAATTATTTAGTTTTTAGGAATATCCAATACTTCATGGAAAAGATAAGTATTGGAAACTTGGCTCTTTTAAGCCTAGTATGAATTTAAAAAGGTACTTTAAAAGGCAAAGGTGTGTTTTTAAAAAATAATTTAAAAAGAATAACCAAAAAGTATTGGATGTTTTCTGTGATTTTTTAAGTTTTTTAATTGCTTATTTGGAGATAACTGTTTCAAAAATATCAAAAGCTAAGAAAGTTGTTTCAAAACATCAAAAGTTGGGTTGGGGATTTAGCTCAGTGGTTTCACCATCTGCTGTGCAAGCACAAGGACCCGAGTTCGATCCCCAGAACCAACAAAACAAAACAAAACATCAAAAGCTAAAAAGGAGGGCTAGGAATGGGGAAAAAATAAGAACCAAGATGCATCATGTAAAGGTACAAGTTCCCAATGAGAAATGTAATTGTGTTGTATACCTAAAATGTACCAATAAAAGAATTTAAGGAAAAAAAAAGCTAAAAAGGAAAGATATAAGTAAAAAAAAGCACAACAATAACAACTGTCAGCATGACAATAACAATCCTTTTTCAGAAAGTAATTAATGCAATTAATTGCACAGTAGTCAATCCAAACTTTTTTTTGAGAGAGGAAGGAAGCTGCTTGCAAAATATTTTAAATTTGTAGCTGTAGTACTCCTATGATCATTAACTCCAAATGTTTAAAATCGTACACTGAGACACTATTAAAATTGCTTTCAAAGATATCCACTTTCCTCTCTCTCTCTACATATAAAATCAGAAACTTCAATGAACGCTGATCAGCACAAGTAATAAACAGTAATCAAAACAATTATGAGAGACCATGACTCGATTTAATGGCTGTCAGATATACTACTAAAAGGGTTCTAAAATATTTTTATAATAAAATTTCCTATAAGTTAATACATTTTAAAACTGTTTTCTTACTCTTACTGATCGGCTGGCAAAAATTTACAATAACCACCTGATGAAGAAAAATTGCAATCCTTTCTCTGTAACTTATGATATTTAATTTCCATATGAGAAAAAATACATCCCTTCTGTGATGATTCTTGAAGTCATGTGGTTCTTATCATTTTACTGAGAAATAAAATGTGAAAATAACGTTAAATCTCCTAGGTATGAATATACTATTTATCTTTGCTTCTACAGAGTCCATCAAAAAAATATACATCAGGAAAGAAAAGCTTGTATAAATATTTTAATTTATTAGACATCATGAGATTAATACAAGCTACTTTAGGCCTCTACAATTACAAGAGGCACTCAAAGTGGTGGTCATTAGATTCCAGATATTTATTAGTATGGTGAACTGCTGAAGTGTGCATACATTTTTTTGGTGGACTCTGTATTTAGACCCAAGCTAACCCATTTACCACAAAGCAGCCAGACTGACAGCTACTTCACCTAACTATAATCCTGGCATTGCTCTAACACCATTTAATGATTTAGCATTGCGCTCAGAATTCAGTCCATGTTCCTCCCCATGGCCTTTGATGCCTCTCACAATCTACCTCTTCATCTCTCCAACCTCTCAATTCATTGATCTCTCCCTGGCTGAACCAGTATCGCCTTCCTTCCGTCCTCAAATAAGCTAAGATCTTTCCATTTTATTCCTCTGCCTACAGTCCTCTTTTCCTCACTTTCACATAACTGGTCTCTCTTATCCTCACTGTAAGCAAACGTACTATTTAATTCATTTATAAAAAATATCGTACTCCAGGGCCGGGGATTTAGCTCAGTGGTTCCACTGCCTGCTTCGCAAGCACAAGGTCCCAAGTTTGATTCCCCCCCTAAAAAAATCTTACTCCATAAGGAAAACTTCTAGGGTACTGCAAATGTTTATATATGTGTATCTGGGTGGTGATTATATGTGTATACACATAAGTACAATTCATTAAGCTAATAGTAAATGTGCTTTATCTACTTTACTTATTATAAAATTTTAGGGCTGGGAATATGCTCAGTAGAGGGTGTGCTCAGCATGTGTATGGCACTGGGTTGGATCTCCATAACTACCAAAAACAAAAACAAAAAAAATTTCAGGAGCCCAGTGCTAACTCTTATGTGTTTTATCACAGAACCCTATTTCCCTTCAAGGCAGTAGTTGTAACATAACTTTTGTTTATCATTGTTTATTTCAATTTTTTATTTAAGACAAGGATCTCACTATGTTGTCTAATCTGGCTTCAAACTCAGTCTCAGACTCTCAAGCAGCTTTGCAGGGGCATACCCCCACACCCAACTTGATTACAGTGGTTTTAAGGTTCTTATGAGAGAGTTAAATTCTGAGAAAGTAAAGACTATTCCAGAGATATATAGTAGATTTTTAAAAATAAAGAATCCTCTAGATTCTTTCTTTCTTATTTATTTATTTATTTATTTATTGGTACAAGGGACTGAACTCGGGTCCTTACACTTGTGAGGCAGGTGGTGGAACCACTAAGCTAAATCCCTGGCCCTCTTTTCATTTTTTTTAGAAAAACATTTATTGGTACATTTTAGATAAACATAATGATAACATTCATCATAGGGAATTTGTACCAGTACATGATGTATCTTATTTCTTCTTTTTTTTCCCTATTTGCTCCCCCTTATATATAAAAATTTTGTTTCCATTTTTTCCTTCGATTTTCTTTTCTTTTCCTTGTCCCTTCTTTTCTTTCCCTCTCCCCCCCTCTTGCTCCCTTTCTCATTTGAACATTTTTTCCCCCATTTCCCAATAGCTACTGTAGACTTTAGTCCTTATTTCCACTTTCAGTTTCTCACATCAGAGAAACAATGCGGTATTTAAACACTGTAGACTTTAGTCCTTATTTCCACTTTCAGTTTCTCACATCAGAGAAACAATGCGGTATTTAAACACTTGCGTTCACTTTACTTCACTTAAGAGTATGGTCTCAAGTTGCATCCATTTAGTAAATTCTTTTCATCTGTAAAAATCACAACAGTATACTAGCTGCCTTTTTCTGGCCCTTTGTCAAGTACTTCTGTAGATCTGTGATTTAGCCTGATGGTCTCCACTAGTACTGATGAATGTCTAAGAAAGAGCCCTCTGAAAAAATGCACCATTACATACGAAAGCTATGCTAATGAGTACTTTACTCACCATATCCCTCTGTCTTCATCAGGGCTGAATATCTTGATATCAAATCTTTTTTTTTTTTGTACCAGGGATTGAACTCAGGATCTCACACTTGCCAGGCAGGCGCTGTGCCGCTGACCTACATCCCTGGCCCAGTACCACATCTTTTTATCTAATGGATATATCTTCTAGATATTGTGATTTTATAACACTGTTTTCTGTTTGGGTTGGAAAACCGAAATCAAATTTATAATTTACCTCTAAGAAACCTTAGGTTTCTTATTTATTTTATATTTATTTACTCTGCAATATATTCAAATTAATTAAATTAGTAAATAAAACAAGTTAAAATTCAGTTTCTAGACATTTAGAAAGATTTAAATATATATTATTAGCTAGGGGTATATTGAAAAATGTTTAGTAAATGACTGCAAGAAGAGAAAAAAAACAACAAGCCAATCCTTTGTTTTGCATAAAAACAGTAATGACACAAATATCAACATGAGGGATTTAAAAATATAATTTGAAAAGTGGTTCTTAAAAATTAATTTAAATTTTAAATTTAATTTTACTTTTATTTTCAAATATGATATTTATAAAAACAATTCAGACAAATGTTTATACCTTTCAAAAACTCATCAGCAAATTGCTGAGCTGATACTTTTTGGGGATACTTAATTCCAGCTCCCCAAGTTACCAAAGGAGTTAAAGTTTCTGAAGGATGGCCAGCCCCATGGGAACCTATAAACAAGACATCAAGAGTAGTAAGACAAATATATAAGAACTGTAGGCTAAGTATTTTAAAAATATATTGTCATAATGAGTTGATCTATATATCACTAACTCTAGCCACCACATTCTTAAATGCTTACGTCTCATAAAAATTAGTTTTAAAATATTCTCAAAAAATAAGTCAGAGCATCAACACCCAAAAGGCAAAAAACCCAAACAAAAACAAACAGCCAAAATATCTACTAAGTGACTCTAGTTAAAACAAAAATAAAAACAATAATAATAAATGATAGAGGAGATGTCACCATTACAAGAGTGGCACTAAAAACAAAGAACAGGTGAGAGCTAGCTCTACTGTAGCTTAGAGGAAGTGGTGTGGGCTTCTGAAGAGGACAGCAAGGTTTATGGATTCTTTTCATTCAGACCACTGTAGTAGAGTAGTTAAAAAAAACTTTTTATAAAGTGGAACCCAGCCCACTAAACCTCTATCTTGTGATTTGAGGGCCCAAACCCCATGTTTGCATTTTGTTCTCTGAGTACATACTACATTTGCCTTTGGAACCTCACAGGGACCACAGGCTTATGTAGGATACAATTTTAGTAATCCTACGTTCATTGTTAACATCATTTTAATATCACCTCCCTTTACTATAACATACAGTGAATTCTAGATAAATAATAGGTACTTCTTATTTTCTTCTTCATACTATTTTCGACTTTTTCATTTGTAAATGAGCATATATTCTTTTTACAATTAGAGCAAAGATTTTTTGTTTGTTTTTTGGTACTGGGGATCAAACCAGGACCTTGTGCTTGCAAGGCAAGCAGTGGAACCACTGAGCTAAGTCCCTGGCCCTAGAGCAAAGATTTTTAATGTAAGATCGGCCCTTTTCATACTAACATTTTAAGCATGCAATTATTTTGTACTACTTTACACATTAATAAAACATCTAATCCTTTCAACATTATAAGATATTTACAAGTTATATTTACCACTACTTTAATTGTAAGGTACATATCACTTAGATAGACTAACCCCAGTCTGTCATTCCATGGTCCGAGGTAAAGATAAATGTTGTTTTTTCATCATTTCCATAAAAATGTTTAAACATGGACACAATTTCTTTCACTCTATTATCAACTATTTTAATATTGTCCTTATAGTCTCTGTTTATAAAGAAACAACAGAACAAATTAAATTAATTTTTAGAAATCAAATTTACTCAACATGGACTCGTTACATTATAAATCAGGACTTTGTAAAAATTAATTTGTAAAATTAATCTTTAACATATTAAAATCAAAGATTTTAGATTACTGAAAAGTTTTTTACACTTAAGTAAGGTAAAAAGACCTGAAATAGTTTTCAGAGGTGATTAAAAGGATGAAATTGATTAGCAAATACATTTTTTTTTTAAGAGTAGGAAAAATTTATTGAGAGAAAGAAAGCTTCTGCCTAAGAGAGACAGAAGGGGGACTGAAAAGTGGGTTGCCCACTCACCCCACTTTTCAAAGATGTTTTATACAGCAAAGCCATGTGGTGAGGTGGGTACAAAGTGGAACAAAACCATAAGACCCAATGGAAATTTACAAGGTGGGCATGAGGTGGGACAAAACCATGACCAACCAATAAGATTACAAGTACAGTCACCCAGGTAATATTTATTAAATGGGGGTCAAATGGGGGAGCAAGTCACGTAGCAAGCATACAAGGATTTTTAGTAAGAATGGGGGTCAGGGATATTTCCTGGAGAGGCTGGGTTAAGTCCTTGACCCCCCACCCAGATGACTGATATCTATTTAGAATATTAATCACTAGCAAATAATTTTAATGAATGCTTTTTTAAAGTCTCAAATGAGAAAATGATGACTTTCAAGTTCATTTCTCACATAATAAACTATACTCTTCTAGCCACCTTAACAGATAAGTACTACTGTTTCAAGTATAGAATATTTTCATCCTATAAAGTGTGTGATATAAAATATATCTTGAAAACATTATATGTAAGCTTACCATTCAGTTGAACAAAGATAGTTTCATGTGAATATATTCTATCTATTAAAACAGAGCAACTTAAAGAAGGGGAACATGTATTCATTACTGGCACTAACCCAATATACTTTATAATTAGGCTAGTCTAAACCAAATTTAGAATAAAGAACGCAAGTATAACATGGTTTCTTCCTCTTTCTCATGGTCTGCAAAAGTGAGAAAAATATTTGTTGTTATATATAAGGCATGCTATGGAAATATAAAGACAAAATTTATACAATTATTTGCTAGATACAGTAATGAATAAATGGAATACAGAAGAATTATACTTTTTTGTAATGCAAAAATTAATCTCATAAAAGTATTTTAAGACTCACTGAATATATTTCTAAAATATATATATATTTTAAAGAAAATATTTTATGTGGGTTGATAAATGAAGAATATGGAATATATGTACAGGATACTTTTCATTTGTTTTAATGTCTAAACATGATTTTAACCATTCCATCACCATATATATTATATAATTCAGAAACTTACTGCTTGTTACATTAATTATTTAAAATATTAGTTCTGATGTTATAATTACAAAGAAAATATCATAATACTTTAAAAATTCAAACAGTATAGGCCTGGGATTTATCTCAGTGGTGCTGCTGCCTGCCTTGCAAGCGTAAGGTCTTGAGTTTGATCCCCAGTACAAAAAAAAAAAAAATTCAAACAGTATCTATTATCTTCAAAAAAATCAAATTGAATATAGCATTAAAATTACCTTGATGATGGTCGGTGAGCATGTCCATTTGTATCTATTCCTAATAAATGTAAGAAAAAAACTATTTTTTCTTCATTTATTTTAGCAAACAAAGACTGGTTGTTTCTGGCAGCATGAAAGAATTCCTATATGTAATAAATCAGTTAATATTTTTAGTTCATTTATTTTATTTAAGAAGCACTACTGATGAAAACAGTTAATTAAATTTATTTATCACTACAAAATTAAATTATCATCATTCACTTTGTCCTCCAGATCTACCAACAGAAAGTCTTAGTTAACAGTTCAAATAACTATGTTCAGATAAGTCAGCTATTTTCTGTTACAGTTAGGCCTAAAGAGGTTATAAAAAGGAGATCTTAATTTCATGAAGATTTAAAATCATTTTTACACATATTTAATGTAATAAAATACAATAGATTGAAGAAATATTTTGGCATGAATTAAAAACAAAACAGATAGTGATAACAGTTTAAAAAGAATTTATTATTTTTAAATATCCTCAGAGCTGGACCACTTCTCACTGTCCTGTCTGCACCACTTTAGTCCAACAATAATCTCTCATTTAAAACAACAGAAACAATCTCCCAACTACTTCCTTTGCCTCTACTAGAATCTGTTTTTCACACTGTCTGATAGAATGATAGAACTTAATGAAATACAGTTCAAAATTTGTTAATTTCATTATGACAAAATGGATCCATAAAGCCACAAGCCAAATGAGTCATCTGTACTCACATACACATGAATGTGTATTTAAGTACCTATGGAGAGTATTTATAAATTATTTTAAATAAGTCAACAGACCATGTCAAGATATATAATTGTCAACATAAATATCTCTAAAGGGATATTAACTTTAACAGTGATGTTTAACTTTTCAGCAAAAGCCTAACACATTTTAAGTATTTTTTTCAAAGAATTCATTATTACAAATGATAAAAAACACAAATGGTGCATTAGAGAAATTAACTGTTCAAGAATGGAAAATTCTAAAGCATGTAATCTCCTATCATTCTCCTCAAAAGTATAAAATTGCCAACTTCATATACATTCTACTTAGCCCCTAAGAAATTTTAAATCTAGATGGGAAAGGCAAATTTTTAAAAAAGGAGTTAAATTCTAAACCTAATTGAAAGCTAACACTAATAACAACAAAAACATCTGATGAGTTAAATTTATAATTTATTCCATAACTGGTAAAAAAATATTCAGCTATGTAAAAAGTACTGTTCATTTGCATATGGGTACAAGGTTTGTGAAGCTATGATACAAAATTTGGGAGAAGTTAACCTCTCTCTCCTGCTAGATTCCCATTGTATTTTGATATTCTGGATTTAAGAGGTAAAATATGCTCCTAGCTTCTTTCCCAATGCTTAGTGTACTTTAGCCTTTAAGGCTCTACTTTATATGGTCTCCTTGTATTCAAACCACTCATTAATTTCTGTACCCAACAAATATTTACTATGTATCCTGGAGACTGCTTCATGAATAGCCCAAAATGCATTCTCCATTTCTCCTTGAGTAAAAAACTTTGCTCTTAAGAGACATCTCAAAACTTAAAACCTACACATTTTCCATCTTTTCTTGCAATAATTCGGTAGGAGAGAAGGTCCTTTTTATCCTCATACTGTTGGCCTAAAACCTAAAATGATGACTGGAACTCCAGTATTTTCTTAAGATTGTGACATGACCCTGCAGATAAAACTTATGCTCGGAACATAGAGAAGAACTTTGGGACACTGGGTCTTATTGACCACACAGCGTTCTGACCATACAGCCAATCCCTGGCTGCCTATTTCTGGCGTTATGTTTACCAAGAGAGAAATACACTTTTAAGTCACTTTTTCCCCTACTATGCACAGCTGAAGCTAATCTAAATTAATATATGTGTCTATGTGCCACACAGGAAGTTTATACAAGCTGAAAAAACCTATACATTTACTAACAAATCAGTTTCCAATACTTTAGGTAAATATGTGTTTTGTAGATCGACAATTTACTAGCACACACCTTAACATTATCAAAAACCCAGGTATCCAGTTTTGTTGCATCATGGGCACCAAAATCCTCTCTTTGAGCATCATAACTTTGTGTATAAACATGGTCTCCACTAGCACCTGAAAAAGAAATTTGGGAAAAATAATTAAAAAAAAAAAAAAATATATATATATATATATATATTTTTGGTACAGGGGATCAAACTCAGGACCTTGCGTTTGCGAGGCAGGCGGTGGAACCACTGAGCTAAATCCCCTGCCCTAAAAAATATTTTAAACAATCACAATACTCCAGATAATCATTTAAAGATTTATTTTTTACTTTTTAATTCTTTTCTTTTTTTTTTAAGACAGGTTCTTGCTATGTTGTCAGGCTGGTTTTGTTTTATTTTATTTTATTTTTTTGGTACCGGAGATCGAACTCGAGTCCCTTCACTTGCAAGGCAGGCAGCAGAACCACTGAGCTAAAGCCCCAGCCACAGACTGGTTTTAAACTCCTAGGCTCAAGCAATGCTCCTGCCTCACGGGTCCTGCGTGCTGGGATTATAGGCATATGCCACGCTTGGTTCTATTTAGGGATTTTCATGAATAATCAGAAATTTTAATGTCACTTCATTTTATGATAGGGAAAAGAAAGGAGGAATAATTAACATTTATTTATTTTATGTGCCATGAACCATACTATGTACTTTAACATATTCTTTTTGCCCTCACAATAACATATTCTGATTTTACATTTGCATTAAATATAAGCTAATTAACTTGCTAATGTCTAAATTCTTTTATGCGACAAAACAAAAATCAGTACCAAAGTTTCCCTTCTTTTAAGGATTAAACTATTTAAAAATGTATGTTTCTTAGGAAGTCACAATGTAAAATACATTTTAAAAATCTGGTATATAGTGCTTGCTTTGGCAGCACATATACAAAAAAATCTACTATATAAACCTTCCTAAAGCAAGAAGAAAATTCAAATATTTCTTTTCTTATTCATAGACTATGTCCATTTTTCTCCATATAAGGGAATATTGCTTACTATCAAAGTTTGGAGACATTAACAAAATATTAATTTTATAGATTTGCAAGATTATTAATAAGCTAATCAATTTCTGTGTTTGATGGGCACTTTCAAGTTATAAGGAAGAAATATAAGAAGTAAAGACAGTTTTTATAACATCAGTTCAGCTCTAATGACCCAGCTCAGCCATTTCTCTGCTATTCCTCTGCTTAGCTATTCTACTTCGTACAGCCCAAATAAAGACATCCTAGTGGGTTATGTAGTTACCATAAAAAACAGAATAATCCTATTGGATAATGTCTGATTCAGGCATTGATCATGTACCATAAACTATAGCCATAAGTAGGAAGGTTAACTTGAAAAGCCATAGCAATTAAATCTGTCTTCACCACCATCAGCCGCTCAAAAAGCTAAAGTGATTCCCAAAGAAGGAAATACATAAAGGAAAGAAATTTGAATAATTTAGCCTGTCCAGCATAATAAAGTTCTACGTATATCATATGTAAAATTCTGAATATATATATTTTTATTCTGGACACATAATAATCTTCAATAGTTCCAATTATTATAATTACACCCACGGCTATGAATAATGTTACAAAATTTTTCAATTAAGTGAAATGACCAATCATTGTGTTCCCAGTAAAAAACACTGAGGACATGAAATTTATCCAACTGACATTATAAAATAATAATAAATGAATTTTCTAATCAACTGATATTTTAGTACTTGTATATTTCTGTACATAAATAAATACAACAAACCCAAATGTCATATTCAATATCACGAATTGAATATATGGCATTTCAGTATAGTAAATGCCACATGAATGCTATATATATCAAATGTTAAAATATATGACACAGTCAATATATTGAAATACTGTAGAAATTATGAATACAAATTTAATGTTTAAATATTTATGTGAATATATATTAAAATTTTTAGCAATTTATGGAAGAGTAATGAACCAGACATTAACATAATGAAGCTATGTGTAAACACTGTTAACTGTTTCACATGTATCATCTAATTTAATACTAAAAACAAACTTATGAGGTAAAAAATTAATAATTTTGCAAAAATTTTACACATTTTACAAAAAGGAAAACTGAAGTTCACAGAAGTTATCTAATATATTCAAGATTATAATGTTGTTAAAGAAGTAGAAATAGCAAATAAACATATGAAAAAATGTTCAACAACACTGGTCATTCGAGAGATGCAAATGAAAACAATGCTGAGATTCCACTTCACTCCAGAAAGAATGGCTGCTATCATGAAATCAACCAAGAACAAATGCTGGCGGGGCTCTGGGGAAAGAGGAACACTGCTCCATTGCTGGTGGGAGTGTAGACTGGTGCAACCATTGTGGAAATCAGCATGGAGATACCTCAAAGAACTATGATTGGAAGTCCCATTGGACCCTGCTATTCCCTGCTGGGGATCTTCCCCAAAGAATTAAAAGAATCATACCGCAGTGATATATGTGCACCCATGTTCATAGCAGCACAGTGTGTAATAGCTAAAACTTGGAAACAGCCCAAATGCCCATCAACTGGAGACCGGATAAAGAAAATGTGGGTTTTTAATAAAATGGAGTACTACTCAGCCATAAAAAATGAGAAATTAGAGACATTTATAGCTAAGTGGATGCACATTGAAGCAATACTCTTAAGTGAAATAAATAGGACACATATGTGTAAATATCGAATAGTTTCTCCAGTGTGAGAAAATGAAAGTGTAAATAAGGACTAAAAGGTATAATAGATAATGTGAAATAGGAAGAAAAGGGGCAAAGCAGAAGGGGAAGTAGGAGGGGTGGGGAAAGGAAAGAAGGGAATGGAATTAATGAGAAAATGAAAAAATGGAAACAAAGTCTTTGTAAACAGGGAGGGATTGAAGGGAAGGCAGGGGAAGGGGGAAAAATAAGAACCAAGAGAGACTATGTAAAGGTGCAAATTTCCAATGATGAATGTCATTATATTGTATACCTAAAATGTGCCAATAAAATAAAACTTAAAGATTATAATGTTGTTAAGGGATAGAGCCATATACCATTTTCTTAATTCTGAAATATTATCTAACACTACAATATGCCATTATTTCCAAGTACAGCGGAGGGCACACTGCCAATTAAACCAGCATGTCTATCTGCTGTAATATACATTCCTATTTCAGAGATATAAAAAATTTAGCATAGTGATTTATTACCTATTGGCTAGCTGAGGGAATACAATCAATGACTCTTACCTTTGGCAAACATAGGCAAGATATCTGGACTTCCCCAGCTCCATGTGTACTTGCTTTCATTAAAAAGAGAATCAAATTCTACAGGATTTTCCTTCCACCCTTCAGGTAATGGAGAAAAAAAGCAAGTAATAACAATAGCAAAAAATACATAATGAAATAAACCCCAAAAGACCTATTCTTCAAATAGTATTATTAGTTGGAGAACAAAAACAAAACTAATGACAGATTGTTATGCATATTATATCACTATTTTAAAAACCTAACAGGAGATAACTTATTTCTTACTAAAATATAAAATCACTTTTGAATTCTTGAGAGTAACATCTAGGAAAACCACACATCCAACAATATTCTTCCTTTTTCTTTTTTCTTTTTGGTTTTTGGTACCAGGGATAGAACTCAGGACCTTGTGCTTGCCTGCAAGTGCAGTGCTACTGAGCTACATCCCTAGCCCCCAACCATATTCTTTCAATAGCACAGCATGATAAAAAACTAAAGCTTAATTCCAGATTCAATACCAGTATATGTTCACGTAAGTAAAGCATGATAAAATATTTGTCAAAAGTATCTCAAAATACACTTTTCAATTTATAACATAACGTTTAATTAAATTGTTTAAGTAGACAATACCTTTGGCAACTGCACTGACATCTTCATAAAACCCAGCTATCAGGGCTACATGCCCTGGCCGAGATTCCGTTGGCACATGTGTATGAGATATACCCCAGCTGCCTTCATGCATTATGATATTCCTAAAAGACAATATAGATGAACAGTTAGCATAGACCCTCATGAGACTTTAGAAAAATAAAATTTTTACAGAAGAAATCAAAACCAAGAGTAGGGGAGGGGGATGTACCTCAGGGGTGGAGCACTTGCCTAGCAGTATAAAATCAAAACAAAAGAGCTGAAAATTAAGAAAGAAGAGTCTTTCAAAACCCACTTCAGCCTAGCCTTTTTGACAACTTAATGCAGTAGCATGAGTGAGACAGGTAAAATGGACAAAGAACTACTCAACCACTATACAGAATCATGAAACAAAATACACTATTGATGCTCTAAGCACAAAATACTGAGATGGTTTGTTATACAGATATAACTGATGTATACAATATTATTTACATATCAGTGTTAAATTTTATTTGTGATGATGACAGTATTGTGGTTATGTAAGAAAAAGTCCTTGCTCTTAAGACATAAGTGCTGAAGTGTTTAGGGGTGAAATGTCACAATGCCTTATCTACAAATTGTTCAGGAAAAAAATAATTAAAAATAGGCAGGTGCACATGCACACCTGTGTGTGGGAGGGTGAAGGGGTGTATGTATGTGTGTGTTGATACTGAATGCAAATATTTAAAAAGTTAGAAATTGTTAAACAAAGTTAAGGTATACAGATCCTTATCATATAATCCTTTTAACTTTTGTTTACTTGAAAAATTCTTTAAAAAGCTAAGGGGAGGAAAAATGGCTATACTCCTAATTAGGGGTTAAATTACATTCCTAAATTTGAGATTAAAACAGGCAAAATTTTTCTTTTGCTAAAATGTGTGAAGATTATTTAAGTTATATTACAGTGATTTGAGAAATGTGAGGAAGAAATGAAAACCCCCAGTGATGCCATTCCAAGTGGAAGGCCAGCAAAGCAACAAGTTATACAACAGTGAATGCACAAATAACATTTTCGAGATAAATGCTTGACTCTCATTACGTTCTAAAATTTTTTTTATAATTACTCATTTAAGTTCTTCTACTACTGATTGACCTTATAATAAAACTGGTCTTGGCAAAACATACATAATAAGTAAATACTTTTAAAACCACTGGATCAACTATTAAGGGAAAAATTCTTTAACTTCTTGAGTTATATCCTGAAAACCTGAATAAAACACAAAGAGGAGGTATAAAGAAATATTTCTTTTTAAGAACATTAGGTTATATTTTTTCAAAAACAAAACCTTTCAAAAAAAGGTTTAGAAGAAGCTAGAAGATTCCTCAAATTGTATATATAGAATGACTTGCAATCCAAAATACATAGACCGTTCAAGACAACAGCCTGCAATGTTCTCTTCAGTAAGTCCCACAGGAGAAAGAAGTACTACCAAGAAAGTTTAACTTTTCCTCAATAACCAACATATTTTTAATCTCAAAAATTCTGAGGGATGGGCATGTAGCTCAGTGGTACAGGGAATCCTTTGCATGTGCAAGGCCCAAGGTTCAATCCCCAGCAAAAACAAAAAACAAAGAAAACCTGAAACAAACTATATTTGTCTTTTCTTGGGCAAATAAGAAATTCACCTAAATATATTATACAAATATTTTAATTATTTGTAGAAATTTATGTTAAATATTTTTGTGTACTATACTTAACCCTAGTTTAATCTTATTTTGTTGCTCACTTATTTATTATATATATATCATTAAGCCAATACAAGTTTATTTCTGGAAATTCAACACAGTATTGAAGATCATTCAATCTGGCAGTCAACAAATACTTGTTAATTGCCTGTTATGGCTTGTGTTTAGATGTCCCCTCAAAAGCCTTATGTGGTCATAGGTGGAGCTTTTACAGAGGTAGCTGGATCTAGAGTGTGTGATTGATTAATGTTACAATGTTAGGATTTAGGGTGGGTAATTACTAAATCAGTCCACTGATTGGTTTGGCACCGCCCTAATCCAGGTACCCTTGATAGAATAAAAAAGGGGCAGAAAAAAGCTGCTAAGGCCCCTTGCTTGCTTTGCTACCTTCTGCCCCTCATGAACTATTTTTCCTCTGCAATGCCTGCCTGCCATGCCATCCATCCTTGGAGCTAGCTGATGATGGACTGAGACCTCTACAAACTGTGAACTAAATAAATCTTTCCTCCTTTAACTTTGGGTGTCAGGTATTTTATTTCAGGAACAAAAAAAGTAACTAAGACATTCTCTACATGTATTCTAGGAACTGCAGATAAAATGTAATGTTAAGTCCCATTCCTCATGGAAATCACACAATGATAAACATTATAAAAGAAAATAAAACAGAGTAAAGGGATAGAAAGTAATTATGACATGAAGGGCTTTTGAGGGGCTTGCCATTAATCAGAAAAAGAACAATTATATATAGAAGTCTCATAAGTCAAAAGAATTAAATATTTCTTTCCAAAGCCAGTTATAGAAGCCAGACATACATTAAATAGTGATACAGATTTAAAAGCTTTCTAATTCTTTAATTTTGAATTTTATTTTTTTTTATATTTTATACCTACATTTTCTAAACACTATTGTAAATAGTAACTTATTAATATTTATGCTTGTCATTATTAAAGAAAAAAATAACAGGCTTATTTTTTAAGTAAGAGATAATATTGGCTGAGGCAGGAAAGATGGCAAGTTAAAGCCCAGCCTCAGCAACTTAGTAAAACCTTGACTCAAAATAAAAAATAAAAAAGACTGAGGATATAGCTCAGTAGCCCCTAATTTCAATCACCAGTCCAACAAAAAGAAGGAAAGAAAAAAGAACAAGGAAAGATAATATAGGGGGTTGTGAGCCAGGTTTGGGAAGTTAGGACAAGTTTGCCAAAGAAGCTAAGGTCACACATTCCAACTCATATGATACCAGCTTCTACAATAGTAGAAATAACACCTAGAAGGAAACTGGCATCATAGCGCTAATGCATAACACAAAGAAAAATGTACAAGTGCCCTATTCTGTTTCTCATTACCTTCTCTGTGCCCAATGTTAGTTAAATAGTAAAATATTTTACTGTTTACTTGAACTTAGGATAACGTTTCTGAGATGTCTATGTATTAGTGACATGCTTACCTAATGAATGGCGCTCTTGAGTTTCCATTTTCATCTAATTCATAAAGTGTATCTGCTCGCAGGCCATCAGCCACAAAAAGCACTAATCTTCTTGCTGGAGGAGGCAATGGTGTAAACTGAGGAGTCATTCCATGAACCAAAGGAGATGTAAAGTAAATGTCAAAGATGGAGGCGAAGAACACAAAATGTACGATCAATCCCAAAGTAAAGAACAGCAGCATATCCAGTGTAACTAATAATCTTCAAGAAAAACAAAGGAAACAAAATTAAACTGGGATAAATCTTAATGGAATCATGTCTTTTCATATATTTTGATGACTACATATAAATTTAATATATTTGAGAATGCTCTATAAATCACTTCACTCTCATTTACAGTGGTAACAACAAACATTATTTAATGAGAGAGAAGACCAAAACAAAAACATGATAAAATAACCCAAGCAAGAAAAAGTTCAAGTATAATAAGTAACTAGGACTAATAAGCTACTTAAAATAAATTTGATACATACTAAGAACATAACATTAACACAGAATCAAAGAAAAAGAATTATAACAGCCCTGGAAGGAGTTAGGATTCAATGAAATCAAATGCTATATAAAATAGAAAATAAAACTCGCACTATTCTTGGTTGTCCATATGACAAATGTCACTATTCTCAGAGTATAAAATTATTCAAATGGTTTACAATTACTTAAATGTTTATGAACTTATTAAAATTATTTAAATGTTTTCATTTGAATCTTTTGTTTTTGGAAATCAGCTCAGAGGATTCTCAAATTGCACAGGAAACATCCATTCTATTCAGTTAGCTGAGTCAGATGTAGCAAGTTAAATTTCATTCATGATTCAGAAATTTTGCACTCATTAAAGAATATTTTATTTTAGACCTCGAATCAATACCAAAAAAAGGGGTTACATTTATTCATTCAATAAAAGTGCTCTATGTGTAATTGTGCATTAGGGTACTACAGAGATCACCAAGATACTCAAAGATCTAATGAACTTATAAATACTAAAGAAAGAAAACTAAGCAAAGTAAAACACTTAAATAATACTGTAAGACAGTATGCCATTAAAGTGCCAAGATCAAATTGTCCATAGGAGTATTTTTCAAAGCAGTCTACAATTTGCTTTTGCTTTTGTTGGTAAATCTTTCTGTATAATAAGAAGGAAAAAAAGTATTCAAACTTCTCTTACTTATAATAGCATTCATTACAATAGTGACCATACGGGGCCGGGGATTTAGCTCAGTGGTTCCAGCGCCTGCCTTACAAGTGCAAGGTCCCGAGTTCGATCCCCAGTACCAAAAAAAAAAAAAAAATAGTGACCATACATCTGAAAACACCAAAGATGAGGTTATTTGAACTACAGACACATTCTTCTAGGCTTGAAGAATGGAAAAAAGGCAGAGCAAAAATATCCTACAAAAACAAAAGAAACATTGGAAAAATGCTTAGCAAAGACAAACACACCAAACGACAATAACAACAAAGCAAAGGGTCAAGTTAAGGCTACTTTTTTTTCCTGAGATAATTAGTTACCCCACAAAGTATAAAAATTTCTTAGTGAACAGATTGTACCTTGCAATCTAAGGCAATGCTCTGAGTAGATGTTTGCTTCTTTTTTGGTATGCATGAGCCTTAACTACACAATGAGAACCACTTCAATAACGTTATTCTGAATATTAATCAGATAAGATGATTATGGTAAGTTTAGAAAATACAGAAAAATTACCTATGATTTCACTACCTGGAGAAAAACCTGTTAGTAGGTCTAACAATTTTTACTCTATATACGTTTTCACAGAGGCACACAATTTATTAATGTTTTTCTTTTAATATACATTAACATATCTCAAAAAACAAACTCTTCTCAAAGATCATTTACTGTTACCATGCATTGTATGGGAGAATGTTAATTTTCCTACTCATCTCTGTATGAGTAAGCACTGAAATGTTTCTTTATTTTGCACTATTAAAAGTATCAATGTGATTCAATTTATACATAGCTTTTATATGTTAACATTGTAGACATTTCATATTATGTGCTGTGTAATATGAAGGAGATGTGACCTATAAGTATAATTTCTGAGTCAAAAGCTAGGAGCGAGCACCTGTAAGGCTTTTGATATACTGAATATGGTAACAAATTTATCAGTTGAATAGTGATTGTTTGAATAAATTAAGCTATTCACCATTTTTTTTATCTCACTAGGCCTCTTGAAGAAAAAGTAACCACTTCAAACAGACACAGCATAACAAAGTAAAAATTAAATTTGATAAATAGATAAGGAGGTACCGAGTATATCTTAAGTGATGTTATGGCTTGTACCGAGATGTCTCCCCAAAAGCCTCATGTAGTCACAGGTGGGATTTTTCAGAGGTGGCTAGATGTAGGGTGGGTGGATGCTGGGATTAAGGGTGTATGATATATAATTGGTTCAATTATTGATTTAGCATAGTTCTAGGAATGGATAATTGGGAAAGCCTACCCTGGGTGTGGGTGGCACCACCCAAAGGCAGGTGGAAAGAATAAAAAGGAGAGGCAGACTATTGCTTGCTGCTCTCTGCCTTCTGCCTGCTATGCCATGAACTATTTCTTCTCTGCAATGCACCTGTGCCATGATGCCTTTCTTTGGAGCAAGCTGACTATGGGCTAAAAATTCTACAAACTGTGAGCTAAATAAACCTATTCTTCTTTAACTTTGGG
This sequence comes from Heterocephalus glaber, assembly GCF_053883595.1. NCBI lineage: Eukaryota > Metazoa > Chordata > Mammalia > Rodentia > Bathyergidae > Heterocephalus > Heterocephalus glaber. The sequence goes on along the minus strand of NW_028258142.1, from coordinate 19,570,344 downwards.
TATTGGGTATTTTGTCTCAGGAACAAGAAAAAGTAGCTAAGACAATTCACAAGATTTTGAACTGCAAAATTATTTTTAATCATCACATATTCACTAAACAATTAAAAAATACCCTCAGACCCTTTACCAAATATATTTTTGAGCTTTTGATTTTGCTTTCAAACATTTTAAAATTACTGAAATTCTCAATAGAACTCAGTATATATCTTATTGTACTCAATTACCCAGAGATAATTCAAGAAATTTCTGAATTTCTTGCTAGCTACCTAGTAAGAATGAGTACTGAGAGCCAGGGATTTAGCTCAGTGGTTTCGCCTCCTGCCTCGCAAGTGGAAGGACCCGAGATCGATCCCCGGTACCAAAAAAAAAAAAAAAAAGAATGAGTACTGATTTCCTGTCTTCAGTTCTTCACAAATTGCTACTGTTTTGATTACTACAGAGGGGATTCTTCAGGCATAATACCCACTCTACTCCTTAGAAACTACACATAGACCCTAGTGAAAAAAGGCCTACTGCCATATCTAACCATATCCAGTTGTATTTTTCTATTGGAAATAGTCTTTATTACTTTACATCTAATATTTTCATGATATTCTGGTCCATGAAGAAACTTGGATTAGTTGCCTTTATGGCACATCATGCTTTTTGTTTTTGAACAACTGTGTTTCAAGAACATTTAATTACTTAAAAATTTTCCCATAGAATACAATGAAGATAAGCAAAAGTACTTATTCTATAAAATACTATACTATAAAGTACTGTAAGTACTTTGAAATGAGTTTATCATCATGTGTTCAAAAAGATCTTGCTTCTGAGGAACAAATCCATCTAGGTTCAAAGTTGTAGGTATCTGAAAAAAAATAGCAAAACAAGATGACTGGAATTAGTACATGCCTTTCAATAGAAACCCTGAATATCAATGGTTTTAATTCTCCAATTAAAAGGCACTAACTGGCAGATTAGATTAAAATACAAGATACAACTCTGCTGCCTGCATGAAACATACTTCTCCAGCAAAGACACAGACTGAAAGTGAAAAGATGGAAAATGATATTACCTGCACATGGATCCAGAACCTGTCAAGAGTAGATATATCCAAATAAGCAGACTCCTAGTCAAAATTAGTCAGAACATACAAAGAAGGTCAGTACATATTGGTAAAGGGACCAACCTACCAAGAAGGTATAACAATTTAAAATATATATTCACAGAACACCAGCAGATCCAATTTCATAAAACACCACCTGACATGAAAAGACACATATATCCCAATACAATAACACTGGATGACTTGAAAATTCTACTCACATCAATAAACAGGTCATCCAGACAAAAAAAATTTATTAAAAAACCCAGAATTTAACTACAGTATAGATCAAATAAACCTAAACATAAAATATTCCATCCAACAACTGCAGAATACACATTCCTCTCAGCAATTCATGTAAGTTACTCCACAATATATCATATTTTAGACCATTAAGGAAGTCTTAACAAATACAAAAATATTGAAATAATGTCTGTCATAATATCAGATCATAATGGAATGAAACTAGAAATCCAGAGCATGGTGGCACATCCCTGTAATCCTAGAACTCAGGAAGCTGAAGCACGAGGATCACCATGAGTTGGAGGCCAGCATGGGCTCCATAGTGAGTTTAAGGCCAGCCTGAACCTCATAGTGAGACCCTGTCTCAAAAACAAGCAAAAAAACAAAAAACAAAAAAAGCTAGCATTCACAGCAAGAAAAACTATACAAACATGGAGAATGAAAAATTCACCTATGAATAATTTGTAAGTTATTAAAGAAATCAAGGGTAAATTAAAAAATTTCTGGAATCAGATGAGAATGAAAACATAATATACTAGAATCTCTGGGCTACAACAAAATCAGTACATACAGAGAGAATTTTATAACTTTAAGTGCCTATTTCAAAAAATCAGAGACTTCAAACACATAACCTAATCATGCATCTCAAGGCCAAAGGAAAACAAGAACAAATTAAAGCCAAACTAACAGAAGGAAAAGTAATAAAGATTAGAGCTGAAATTAATAGATACTAAAAGAACAAATCAAAGAATCAATGCTACAAAGAGTTGGTTCTTTGAAAAGATAAACAAGATTGATAAGCCCTTAGCCAAACTAACCAAAAGAAAGAAAGACAAGAACCAAATAAATATAATTAGAGTAAAAAAGGGGGATTACCACAGGCATCACTGAAATCCAGAGGAACATTAGGATGTATTTTGAAAACCTATATGCCAAAACCTTAGCCTAGAAGAAATGGATAAATTTCTAGACACACTGGACCTAACAAAATTGAACCAAGAGTATATAAACCAAAATAGGTCAATAACAAGCAAAGATTGAAACTGTAATAAAAAGTAGCCCAACAATAAAAAGCCTAGGACTAAATAGATTTGTTGCAGAATTTTTACCAGGCCTTTAAAGATCTAATCCCAATGCTCCTCAAACTACTTACTGCATGAAACTAAAATGGAAGGACTGTTTCCAAATTCATTCTATGAAGCCAATTATCATCAAGATATCAAAACCTGATAGAGGAACACACACACAAATTAGAGATTAATATACTTGATGAATATAGGCACAATAATCTTTAATAAAATACTTCCAAAAAGAATTCAATAACACCATGATCATTTTGGTTTCATTCTCAGAATGCAAGGAATGTTCAATATACACAAACCAATAAACATAATACACCACATAAACATAAACAGAATAAAGAATGAAAAAAAATCACATGATCATCTCAATTGATACAGAAAAAGCATTTAAAAAATTCAACATCCCTTCATGATAAAATCCCTGAAGAAACTAGGTATAGAAGGAACATATTTAAGATAAAGCCTACATCTGAGAAATGTATACACAATGGAGAAAAAACTGAAAATATTTTTTCTAAAATTAGTAACAAGACAAAGATGTTCACTTTCTACACTCCTACTTTAGCCAGTAAAGAAATAAAAGGGACACAAATAGGAAAGGAAGAGTCAAATTATTCTTATTTGCAGATGATATAACCCTATATGGAGAAAACCGTAAAGGCTCCCCCAAAAGATTTTTAGATCTGATAAACAAATTCACCAAAGTGGCAGGATACTAAATCAACAGCTTTTCTGTACACCGATAATGAACTAGCTAAGAAAGAAAGCAAGAAAACAATTCTATTCACAATAGTTTCAAAAAGAATTCAATTAAAATACCTAGGAATCAACCTAACAAAGGAGTTGAAAGACCTCTACAGTGAAAAAATTATATGACACTAACAAAAGAAACAAAAGAAACTTCATTCTGGGAATGAAATCAAGATGATTATGGTATTATTGAATTCTGTTTGAAAGTATTTTATTAAAGATTATTGTGCCTATATTCATCAAGACATTAAAAGATGGAAAGACCTCTCATGATTATGGATCTGCAGAAATAATATTGTTGCAAAAAAGCCATTTTACCAAAAACAACCACAGATTCACTGCAATTCCCATCAAAACACCAATGACATTCTTCCAGAAGTACAAAAAAACCAACCTTAAATCTAATAATGGAAACACAAAGACCCAGAATAACCAAAGCAATCCTGAGCAAAAAGATGAATACTGGAGGCATCACAATACCCAATTTCAAAATATACTACAGAGTCACACTAACCCAAAATAGCATGGTACTGGTACAAAAATAGGCATACAGACCAATGGAATACTATAGAGGAACGGAAATAAATCTACACAGCTACAGCCAACTGATTCTTGTCAAAGGGCCCAAAAACAAATTGGAGAAAAGACAGCCTCTTTAACAAATGGTATTGAGAAAACTGATTATCCATACATACAAGATTGAAACTAGATTCCCATCTCTAGCCCTATACAAAAATCAACTCAAAATGTATCAAAAGCCTAGACATAAGACCTGAAACTTTGAAATGTTAAAACAAAACATAGGGAAAACACCTCAAGACATAGGCACAGATAACCTCCTGAATAGGATTCCAATAGCTCAGGAAATAATGTTAAGAACAATAAAAAGCTTCTCCACAACAAAGGAAAACAAAAGAGTAGAGAACCTACAGAATGGGAACAGAATCTTTGCCAGCTACTCTTCAGATAAAAGATTAATATCCAGAGTATATAAAGAACTCAAAGAACTCAACTACAAAAGAATAAATAACCCAATCAAAAATAAGCATATCAAGAGAACAAACACTTCTTCAAAAAAATGCAAATGACCAATAATTATATGAAAAATGTTCAACAGACATCTTTATCCATCAGACAAATACAAATTGAAACTACATTGAGAGTCCATCTCACCCTAGTATGATGGTTATTGCCAAGAATACAAAAAACAATAAATGCGGATGAGGATTCAGGGAAAAATGAACTTTATAACTGGAGTAGGAATGTAAACCTAGATCACTATGGAAATCAATATGGAGTTCCTAAAAAAAAAAGTAATAATATCTACATAAACCAGCTATACTACTCCTTAGTATATGCAAGAATTAAAGTCGGGCTGGGAATATAGCTTAGTGGTTCCGGCACGCCCCTCACAAGTGCAAGGTCCCAAGTTCGATCTCCAGTACCAAAAAAAAAAAAAAAAAAGAATTAAAGTCATCCTACTATAGAGATACTTGTATACCCATATTTATTGCAGTACAGTTCACAAAAAATAAGTAATGAAATACTAGAACTCAATCGAACTCTTCAACAAATGAACTTAACAGATGTTTACACAGTCTTCCACCCCACAAAATCAGAATACACATTCTTCTCAGTTGCACATGGTCATTCTCCAAACTAGACCACATACTCACACACAGAACATGTTTAAGTAAGTGTAAAGGAATTGAAGTTATCCCCTGTATATTATCAGAACATAGCGCGATGAAATTGGAGATCAATAGCAGAAGACAAGGCAAAAATTACATAAACACATGGAAATTGAACAACACACTTCTGAATAACCAATGGGTCACAGAGGACATTAAAGAAGAAATCAGACAGTTCCTTCAATTAAATGACAATGACAATACAACATATCAGAATCTATGGGATACAATGAAACCAGTCTTATGAGGGAAATTCATGGCAGTGAATGTTCATATTAGGAAAACAGAGTGAGCTCAATTAAACAACCTGATGCTGAACCTCAAGCTTCTAGAAAAAGAAGAGCAGGACAACCCCAAAGCTCATACAAGAGAGGAAACTGTAAAAATCAGAGCAGAAATCAATGCAATGGAGTCAAAGAGAACGATACAAAAAAATCAATGAAGCCAAGAGTTGGTTCTTCAAAAGAATCAACAAAATTGACAAACCCTTAGCCAACCTTATCAGAAAAAGGAAAGAAAAGGCCCAAATCCATGCAATTAGGAATGAAAAGGATGAAATTACAACAGACTCAGCAGAAATCCAGAGGATCATCAATACCTACTTCCAGAACCTATACATCAATAAGATGGAAAACACAGAAGAAATGGACAGATTCCTAGATATGTATGAATTACCAAAGTTCAATGAAGAAGACCTAAAAATTCTAAACAATCCAATATAAATCAATGAAATTGAAAATGTAATTAAAAACTTATCAACTAAGAAAAGCCCGGGTCCCAGTGGCTTCACTGTTGAATTCTAGAAGACATGCAGAGAGGAACTACTGCCACTACTGTTTAAACTCTTCAATGAAATTGAAAGGGAAGCAATACTCCTGAACTCATTCCTGGAAGCAGTCATCACCTTGATCCCAAAAAGCGGAGAAAGACCCACCCGAAAAAGAGAACTACAGGCCAATCTCCCTAATGAACACAGATGCAAAAATCCTTAATAAGATACTGGCAAAGAGAATGCATAATAGAGCCATGGACAAAAACCATATGATTATTTCAATTGATGCAGAAAAAGCATTTGACAAAATTCAACACGCATTTATGATAAAAAACCTACAAAAACTTGGAATAGACAGTTTCTACCTCAATCTGATAAAAGCCATCTATGAAAAACCAATAGCCAATATCATACTAAATGGTCAAAACTTGAAATCCTTCACACTAAAATCAGGAACAAGACAAGGATGTCCACTATAACCACTCCTGTTCAATATAGTTTTGGAAACATTAGCCACGGCAATTAGACAAGAGAAAGAAATAAAAGGAATAAAGATAGGGAATGAAGAAGTCAAATTATCATTATTTGCAGATAACATGATACTCTATACAGAAGAGTCCCAGAACTCCACCAAAAGTCTTCTAGACTTAATAACCAAATTCAGTAAAGTAGCTGGATACAAGGTCAGCACACAAAAATCAATAGCTTTCCTCTACATGAACAACAGACTCTCTGAGAGAGAAATAGGGCAAATAATTCCTTTCACAATAGCATCCAAAAAACTGAAATACCTAAGAATGAATCTAACAAAAGAAATCAGAGACCTCTTTTCTGAAAACTATAGCACTCTGAAAAGAGAGATTGAAGATGATTTCAGAAAATGGAGACATCCCCTGCTCCCGGGTAAGAAGGATCAACACAGTGAAAATGGTCATACTTCCAAAACTGCTATATAGATTTAATCCAATTCCAATTGAGATCCCAGCAGCATACTTCATTGACCTTGAGAAAACAATCCAAAAATTCATTTGGAACAAGAAGAGACCCAGAATAGCAAAAGCAATTCTAGGTAACAGAGACATGGCAGGGGGTATCACAATCCCCAACCTGCAACTGTACTACAAAGCTACTGTGATAAAAACAGCATGGTACTAGCAAAGAAACAGACCTGAGAACCAGTGGAACAGATTAGAAGATGCAGAAACAACGCCAGACACACTCAGCCATCTCATCTTCGATAAAGGAGCCAAATACCCTCACTGGAGGAAAGATAGCCTCTTTAATAAATGGTGCTGGAAAAATTGGGCTTCAACTTGCCAAAGATTAAAACTAGACCTATACCTCTCACCATGCACTAAACTAAAATCAAAATGGATTAAAGATCTAAATATTAAAACAGAAACTCTGAACCAGTTGGAACAGAGGTTAGGTAGAACCCTTGAAGACATCCGTGTAGGAAAAGATTTTATGAACAAAACCTCAGTTGCCCGTGCACTAGCACAATCAACAAGTGGGATCTCTTCTTATTAAAAAGCTTCTGCACAGCAAGAGAAACCACCAGCAGTGTGAAGAGACAACACACAATGTTGGAAAAAATTTCACCTGCTATTCCTCAAACAAAGGGCCACTATCTAGAATCTATGAAGAACTTAAAAAAATCAGACCTCCCAAATTTAAAGATTCAATCCAAAATTGGGCATCTGAAATGAACAGACATTTCTGAGACAAATAAAAAATGGCAAATAAACATGAAAAAATGTTGAACATCACTGGTCATTCGAGAGATGCAAATGAAAACGCTGAGATTCCACTTCACTCCAGAAAGAATGGCTGCTATCATGAAATCAATCAGTAACAAATGCTGGTGGTGCTGTGGGGAAAAAGGAACCCTGCTCCACTGCTGGTGGGAGTGTAGACTGGTGCAAGCACTGTGGAAATCAGTATGGAGATGCCTCAAAGAACTAAGACTGGAAGTCCCGTTTGACCCAGCTATTCCACTGCTGGGGATCTCCCCCAAAGAATTAAAAGAATCATACCACAGCGATATACATGTACCCATGTTCACAGCAGCACAGTTTGTAATAGCTAAAACTTGGAAGCAGCCCAAATGCCCACCAACTGGAGACTGGATAAAGAAAATGTGGTGTTTTTTTAAAATGGAGTACTACTCAGCCATGAAGAGTGAGAAACTAGAGACATTATAGCTAAATGGATGCACATTGAAGCGATACTGTGAAGTGAAATAAAGAGGACATGCATGTGTAGATACCAAACAGTTTCTCTAGTGTGAGAAACTGAAAGTGTAAATAAGGACTAAAAAGTATAATAGATAATGTGAAATAGGAAGAAAAGAGGCAAAAGGGAAGGGGAAGTAAGAGGGGTAGGGGAAAGGAAAGAAGGGAATGGAATATGAGAAAATGAAAAAATGGAAACAAAGTCTTTGTAAATAGGGAGGGATGGAGGTGTTGAAGGGAGGGCAGGGGAAGGGGGAAAAATAAGAACCAAGAGAGATTATGTAAAGGTGCAATTTCCAATGATGAATGTCATTATACTGTATACCTAAAATGTACCAATAACATAAAATTTAAAAGAAAAAAAAAAGAATTTACAAAGAAATTAATGATCTAACAGAAAGCTATAACTGCAGAAACTGAATCCTTCTGAATGAGAGGGGATGGAATCTAGACCACAGGTGGAGCAACGTGCTTTCTCGGGGTTTGTCCAGGACCTTCTTGCTTTTAGCAAAGTCCTTCAGCTAGGCAAAGTTCTCAGTTCCAGGCAAACTATCCTGGACACTTCAGCTGGCTCTTCCCATGGCAGGCTTCTTCTCATCTTTTATGTACCTTGTGTCACCTCTTCAAGATTTTTCTGGCCACATAGACGTAGGACGCCCTTCCACTTTCCTCAATCTAAACAATCATCTACTCAGTAGTTACTGTTTAAATTTATCCAATGTATCTCTTCTACTAGAATATAAGTTCCATAAAGATAGCGATGTTTTCTCTTGTTCATTGCTATATGCCTTGCCTATTAAGAGCTCAACATATACATTTTTATGAATAAATTAAAAAGGAAAAGTAATTTTAGCTGAATCTCAAATTCAACATTTATTCAAAATCTATTTCTTAAGTATTGTGGTCAACATTAGAAATAGAAAAATGAAAAAGAAAATAGAAAAATGAATAGACATGGACAATAATCCAATAATCATGTGTAAATCTATTTATTTGCCTTACTCTCCACTGCCGCTCCTATAGCCCACTATGGTATACCATCTTTCACTTGAACTACTAAAACTACAACAGCTCTCCCCTAGAGGCTCTAACCTTTTGCTGTTTGATTTGCAATAAAGAAAATATGTGAATATGTCAGTTTCATAAAACCCTGCACTGTCTTTCATCATTTTAATCAAGACTAATAAGGTCCTACAAGGACTAGTCTCTGTCTCCTTTACTAATCTTGGCTCATAACACTCTCCCTTGCTGTATGGTTATCTCACCTCACTGGCCTTCTTTTATTTCTTCAAGTATCCCGTATTCCCTGTTGCTCTAATACCTTTATAGATAGAATTACTCTCCATAGAATGCACTTCCAACCTGTCCTCCATCCTCTCACACACCTATGTTTTCCTAATATCTCCTTTCAAGCCTCATTTCTTCAGAGACTGTGCAAGTTAAGTTACAAGCCAAAATCTTTACTTTGTAATTACATAGCTATGTCTTTGACTACCTGAATTAATATCTGTCTCTGCCACTTAACTGTAATTCTATCACAGAAGGAAAGGGGATCACTAACATCCATTAGAGTCCCATGCACTTAATAAGGACTCAGATGTTTGCTGACTGAATTATTTAGGATTACTGTCCTAGTACTATTACGTCCTAGTACTGTCCAGTACTGTTTTAAAAATAAGTGCAATATGCACTACAGCCACTAGAGGCTGCCTTGCTTCTTTTTGGGGGCCTCCTGAACAAGAAATGTGAAAATAGCCCCACATCTTATGTTTAAGTAACTGACTATAGATAAAATTGCAATGATGGTAAACTATCAACATTCATATGTTATTTTTTATTGTCAAGAACATGTATATTAATTAATATTATTACATAATATTTATCTTTAAAGAGAATTATTATATTTAGATTAAAAAAGAAAACTTTATTTGCCATAAAGAATTACTTGGAAATCTCCAAAATAAATGTATAATCATTAAAATTTTAGAAAGACATATCCATATACAAATAAAAGTTATATCTAGCTTATATATGGAATGTTTATCACACTGAAAGCAATAAAACATTAAATATTATTAAAACTTTAAATCAATCAAAAACTTGCATTTAGAATGTTACTTTTGATTACTTTAAGACTACCAAAAAAATAATTTTTCACACTATTACTGAAGTACTTATAAAAAAGCTGGTATGTGATAAATTATGTTATTAATGAAATATTAGTTTAAACTTCATTGGTATATATACGGTATGATAAAAAAATAAATAAGGTATGAACTTCAATGACTATGCTTATTATTCAGAGGAAACATTAGCTGTAAAGGCCTAGATGAATGCAACTCTTTCCAAGTAGGAAGTTTTCCAACACTATTAATAATAAGTTACCATAAATGGAAATCAGAAATTATTAATATTCTAGTGTGCTACTTTTTTTTTTTTTTGGTACCAGGGATCAAACTCAGGTCCTTCTGCTTGCGAGGCAGGTGGCGGACCCACTGAGCTAAATCCCCAGCCCATAGTGTGCTATTTCTTATACATTTTAAGTTGATAACTAAAACCCTACATATGGTAGGGGAAAAAGTACCTACTGTGAGGATTGGCCAGTTGATTTGTTATGGGTTTGTAATGTCATATAAACAAGTACATAGCTATAGAATAGGAATTAGCAGGAAACTACAGGTTTGTATAGGAAATAAGTCATGAAGGAACTTCTAAATCCAACTTGTTACAACTCTGAGGAAATACATTAAATCTGTTTTCAACTTGCACTCTAGAACTAGGACCCTAAATTAAAGCTATTAAAGCTATTCTTTTAGCCTTACTGACTTTACTGCCTTTCCAGGGTTCAAGTGCTAAAACAGTATGTTTTTAAAAACCTGTCAAATTTTCCCTGTTATAGTAATATTTCATTAGTAACATCATTTATCACATTCTAGCTACCATGCATTGTGACAAGAACATTCACAATTTTGACAGATAAAAAGCAACTGAGGTTCCAAGAAGCTAGGTTTCAATTTTCTCAAGGTTTCACAATAGAAAATGCATATAACTGGGGTTTGAACTTAGGCTCTTCAGTCTGATCAACACAATTTTCTCTTTAAGAACCCAACATGTAGGAGATTTCTAAAATTCTCCTTACAGAGATGAAATTTACATTTCTAATCATGTCCTTTCTATGCCATTCAATAATCTTTACTTCCTGTGTTCCAGAAATTGTTTCAATTTTTAATCTCTCTGGTAAACTCAATTAAAATTAGGACCAGCAATTTCTTTTGCTAAGAAATCTGTAACAGGATACAGTATTGGCCATTTTGATACTACTGTATTTTCCTAATACTACGGATTTTTTCCCCGCGTTTTTCTTCAATATATGGCAGAGAAAAATATTTAGCATTAGAACATCAGTTTTACTAAAAAATACTTACAGTTCTTAGTACTAACATTGTTAAAAAAAAAAAAAAAAAGCCTTTCTAGTAAAAACCAAACAAACAAAAGGAATCCCCAAATCCTCAAATGTAAATTTTTGTTTACTGAGCCTGGGTAAACATAAAACCTACACTTAACTGTTGGCATACTTTTACATGTAATTCAATAACCTGACCTAAGGTTATACATGCTCCATTTTTATTTTTCCTCAGCTCCAAAGAAGGTACCGTGCTACTTCAATGTAGTATGTAACTTACATGATGGTCAAAATTACTATTTATTTTGGTGCCTACTGGAAGCTGTACAGTAAGGAAGGAAATCTAAAACCTACCAAAGTGGCAAGTTTTGTATAAAGTGGAAGCTGTCAGGAATAGTCTAAAACTGATGACTGAAAAAATTTTTTTACTGCCATCGTCTGTAATCAAAGGCTCATATAAAAGATAAATGTTGATCTTCCAAACTTAGGAGCATAGCTGCCTTGTGTGCTAACGCTTCATAAACTCTCAAATATACAACTTTTAAAGTCGGTAAGTTCTACAATCAAAACCTTGATTCTGGACCACATGAACAAGGCATTGTGGGAAAAGAATGGCTTTGGACTTGAGACAAATTATGTTAGTTCCTGTGAGTACTTGAGAAAGTGGAGTTCGAATGTTTATTAGTGGCCAGGTCATTAAACTCTCTAGGCTTAAGTTTACTTATTTTTCTACTGGTGAAAGACGACTTGCTATTTCGAAGAGTCCTTCTTGTGCAAATTTTTAAGAAAGCCTAAGTGTTTATTGAGCACCTAAAAGCTTGTTGTCCGAGTCAAGCTGTCCACAGATCCCCCGTCCCATTTTCTGTTCAGTCTCTCCACCCCGGACCCCACACCTTTGCTGGACTAAGTCCAGGGTGGGAAGGCGCCGCTCCCTCGAACCGCAAGTTGGTGCTGTCGCTAGGCCTCCACGGTGAGCAAGCGCGCGGCTGGGTAAGGAAGAAGCCGAATTCTGACTACTGCCCTGGGCAATTACTATCGGTGCGAAGAAAATGTCACCGACTAACCAGTAACGGCGACAAAAGGCGAAGCGTATTAAGAGAAGCAGCACGTCCGCAGACGTGAGGCCACCGTTTCGGTGCCGCCGCACCTCAGCGCCCCAGTCCCTGGACTTTACCTGAGGCTTATCCGGGTCAGACCTGATCTCGGGAATGAGACCTCCTCAGAGCGAAGGCAGGACCTAGCGCCATTAAAACTCTCGGGCAATCTGAACCTCGGTCCCCTCAAACGATAGCCCACAGGGTATCGCTAATGCATCTGCACATCCACCCCTCAAACTCCTAAGGCTCCTAACACTTCCCGGGCCACGGCTGCTCTCGCGATAACTTTAGGGCCTGTCCCCCGTAACTCCAGCCAATCCTGGAAGAGTTGTGGGCGGAGTTTTGCGTACGAGCCCAGGACCGAGTCCCTCAATCGCTGGGCTCTGGCACTGAGAAAGGGAGGGGCTGAGGCGTTCTGGGGCGGGGCGAAGGCAGGACACAAGCAGTTATCGCGAGAGTGGAGACCAGGAAGACGCCTGCAGAGCCGGCTGTGGGTGCAGCGGCGGTTGATTGAGTGGGTGGTGCTGCCTTGGAATACCGTATTTGCGAGCCTACCACTGACCTCTAAGACAGGAGGCAGGAAGTGGTCAGGCCGGGGTTGTGCAGGCGCTCAGTGCCTGCTGCAGCTCAGGGGAGGTTCAGGCTGCGGCCTGTTGGACACAGTCAGGGAGGCGCCCACACTCCTGACAGAATAAGATGGCGGCAATGGCGCCTGGAGGTGGTGGCAGTGGTAGCGGCGGCGTGAATCCATTCCTCAGCGATTCGGAAGAGGACGACGACGAGGTAGCAGCGACCGAGGAGCGGCGGGCAGGACTTCGGCTTGGTGCCAGCAGTGGTCTAGATCCTGGCTCTGCAGGCTCACTTTCGCCGCAGGATCCGGTGGCCTTGGGGAGCTGTGCACGTCCAGGGCTCTCTGGGGAGGCGTCCGCGGCTGCGATGGCCCTGGGGGGTACAGGGGAGACCCCAGCCCGCTTGTCAGTTGATGCAATCGCGGCTCAGCTATTGCGCGATCAATATTTGCTGACTGCCCTGGAGCTGCACACAGAGCTGTTAGAGAGCGGCCGCGAGCTGCCTCGACTGCGCGACTACTTCTCTAATCCCGGCAACTTCGAGAGGCAGAGTGGAACACCGCCGGGGATGGGGGCGCCTGGGATCCTTGGAGCTGCCGGCTTTGGAGGTGCTGGAGGTCGGGAACCGAGTACAACCTCGGGCGGGGGACAGCTCAGTAAGTGGACGCAGCCTGTCTCGCTCCTGCGGGATTGTTGGGATTGTGAGAGGGTATTTCTGGGCGGGTACTGAATATCAGAGCGCTTTAGGGAGAGAATTGGGGATGGGGTTACTTTTTATGGTGAAAGCAAAAGGATCCTGCAGTGGCTGTTTCTCTGCCTGCTTCCATTCTTTGGCTGGTGTTGCACTTGCTCCTGGCTCCTCTGTTGGTGTTTGTTCAGTATCTATAAAATATCAAGAGTTTCCAGTTTACTGCCTATTGCGACACTCCAGAAGGCTCCCTTGTAAACTGACTTATTGCTGTAAGCATTTTCTCTTTTTTTCTAATCTGATTAACACTACCAGGAAATGTTTCTCAAATTGCCCTCTAATTTTTTGAATCAAAGTCAAGAGAGAGAAAATTGGAAATGTTGCTACTCTCTGAATAAAAGTCAGATGCACTTAAGACCTGTTGTTTAGGGCATGACTTTCTCACTCAGAAAATGGGATTTCTGCACTTAAGTTGTTCTGTTTAAATAAAATTAATATAATTCTGTTTCAGTGCCTTAATATTAGTAGTGTCCAAAGTTACAGCAAAGCTGAGGCACAGGTCAGGCAGCTTCTGCCTGTAGTCAGTCTCGTGATCCTACCAGCATGCAGATTTTTTTGCTGCATTAGACAGGAACTTAGTTGTGTTTTTTTTTAACCTTGCTATAGTCATTTTTAACAACATAAAGGAATCTTTTGCCCCATTCATCATTTATTCATAAGCATTTTTTATAGTTTGAAAACTTACTGTCGAGGATGATCTGTAGGACTTCCAGTATCCTCCTTTTGGGAGGCATCTTAGATTTTCCTTACTGACGCCTAAATATTTTAGTATCTGATAGAAGGCCAGCTGGAATTTACTAACAGATGTTAATGTTCAGTTTTAAAACTGTAGCCTGATTTTTTTTTATCTCTAAACTTTTGAATGATGCCAGTGACTTAAATTGCCAAACCATAGATGTTACAGAAGTACAAAGAATGCATTTTCTATCAAGGCAAATCCTAACCACGTTTCCCTCTTAAAATATGGAATTTTCTCCATAGGTGTAACTTCCTTAGTTAATATAGGATAATCCTTCTTTTCAGGAAGAGATTTTCTTATTGCTGACCTTTTTTTTTTTTTTTGACCTTTAAGACTATAATATGTGACAAAGAGTGGTGTAAAACAATTGTCATATAATTGTTTTAAAAAAAAAAGGTTTCCAAATTACTTAATGATTCTTACCTGAAAAACTCCATGCACATTCTAGACTTACTTAGTTGCTAAATTCTTTCACTGTACCACTTTCCACTTTCCTTCATCATAACCTTTCACTCTTTGTATTTGATTTGATGACAGTTATGATTGAATGCAAGGAAAAGAAATAAAGGGGCCAGCTCAGTGGCACCCGTTCCTACAAAAAGTAAAGGAAAGATAATACTCATTTTAGATTTTTCCTTGTATGAAACATTATCTGGGAACACGAAGCTCTCAGCTTACCACATAATGTGACTCCTTTGGATAGTTGAAAAATACAGTATGACATTTGTGGCAAGATAAGAGTATTACTCTGAGGAAACAGACCCTATTACTGTTAAAAATTAAAATTGCACCTTTTTTTCAGACAATAAAATTAAGACTGATCCCCAGAATATGTGTTTGTTGGAAGACTTGATTAGTTGTTTGATATTTTTAGGTCAAAACTAAATTTGAATAAATTTGATTAAATGAAAAATTGAAAAAGATCTTAAGTATTAAAGCCTATTTTTTTCACAAGTAGTTGTTTTTTACTGATGTCAGCCTGTACATACTGTGGGATTTGATGATACAGTGTGGCTTTTAAATTATTTACACTAAATCATACTTTATTATTTGAGTAGATACTGTTTTGCTATTTGTCCATACTTTCAATAAAGCAGCCCCTCTTTGATTTGGAGTGGAGGGGTTTGCTTTACATTAGGCTTGATCTACTTCAACTGTCTTGCAAATGGGTATTTGTTGCAATAATGCAATTAACTTGTAAAGTGGTTGCTAGCCCCGCTTCATTGAGGTAAGGGACACTCTTGATTCTCCAACTCCATATACACATATAATTTCTACAAACTGTGGGATCTACACAAGAAAATCTGGACAAGCTGAATGTAAGTTGGTTAATTTTATTTAAGAATAGGTTGCTCATAGAATCCTAAAAAGTGAATGTCTAATATTGAGTATAGCAATGGTATTAAGATTTAGTAAAAGCTAGTATTAGACTACAATGGGATCAAGAAGAACATCTTTGAGCTGATATGTTCAGTAAGATGCATGGCAGGTATCTCATGTTAATGTGAACAAAACAGAAAAAGAAGAGCTTGATCAGAGTAGCTCTGGAATGATCTGTCAGTGATAAAACAACAGTAGGGCTGGGCTTGATGGTGCGTACCTGTAATTCCAGTTACTCCTGAAACTGAGGCTGAGGCAAAAGGATCACAAGTTCAAAGGCCAGCCTGGATAACATAGCAAGTCCTTGTCAACAAACCCCAGTAGGTCTATACCAGTCTAAATCAAGTAGTTTTGAACTCAACCCATTGTCTGAAGACTACTGGACTTGTACCAGTGTCTGATTTTCAGTTCTGTCTGCCACTTACCAGCTCTGTCACCTTGGGTAAATCATTTTTTTGAGCTTTTTATTTTGTGTAATAATTTCTGTCCACTGCTAGTCATAAGGTTTGAATGAAGTTCATGGGAGAATGTGTATGTGAAAAGACTTCAGAAATTCATTATACAATGATTTCTTTTATGAGGAAAAAAAAGGGAATCACTAAAGGAAAATACTAGGGCCAGAGATTTAGCTCAGTGGTTCCTCTGCCTGCCTCGAAAGCACAAGGTCCCGAGTTCTATCCCCAGTACCAAAAAAATAAAAGTAAAGGAAAATACTAGGTTAGATTTGATGATGGTGAAGAAAGGATGAGAAAGATAGATGATGTTTAACAGTACTAACTGAAGCAGAACTAATGGATATTTGTTGTCGTAATTAAAAAACAATTCCACCATGTTTTTGGATACTGTTTAAAAGGCATTTCTAACTAAAAACAAAATTTAAAAAGATATTAGAAACATTAGTGCTTGAAATTCATATGACAAATATGATAGCATTTCTACTTGAATAATGACCATACAACCAAAGAAGTCTGCTAATTTTAAAGGAAAAAACAATATAGCATAGTAGGTTAAGAACAGAGACCTTGAGATCACACTGAGTTGGGTCCTGTTTTTGCCTCTTTTTCACCCTGTGACTTTGGAAAAGATCAATAATTCCAAAGTCTGCACTCTTTCCATTTACTACAACTTTAACTTTCTATCTGCTTTAAAACAGCCCAGTAGCTGAGTGTGGTGGTACACACCTTGTCACCTCAGCACTCAGGAGGCTGAGGCAGAAGTATCACGAGTTTCAGGCCTGAGTCAGCTACATAGCAAATTCAAGGCCAGCCTGGACTACATAGCAAGACCCTGTCTCAAAAACAAACAAAAAACATAACTCAGCAAAAATTATGTCTTATTTACTTAGAATGGCCAATCTTAATGCAGAAGGCAAGCCAAATGACACAAAGTTGATCATTTTAAAAATAGAGTGACAAACTATAGCACCATATTTTGGCAGAGGTGAATAATCCGCCAGAGCATCACTCATTTCATCAAGGTGGCCACAACTGTACAGAATTAACAGAAATAAGGACATTGACATCATACAAGTGATTGCAGTATGTGCAGGCCACAAACCAGGATCATCAACCAAACTTCAGCTGAGAGCCAAGTATATCAGCTCTTTTTTTTTTTTTTTTGATACCCAGGATTGAAGTTGCAACCTTCTGCTTGTGAGGCAGGCAGAACCACTGAGCTAAATCCTGGGCCCTTATCAGCTTTTATAAATGAAATAATCTAACAAGGTCAACTTAGCTTGTATTGTCTTTTTCAATCTTGATTTGCTAGATGCTGATATCTTAAGTTACTGGTCTAATAATGGAGCATGCCTAAGAGTCAAGAAATACAATACATTTGCAATCATGAGCATAGCCGTCACACTTAATGTTACAAAAATTCTCAGAAGTTAGAAATGATGTCCAAAAAAGAAATAATGTCCATTTGTTTTTTATTTTTATTTATTTATTTTTTGGTACCAGGGATTGAACTCGGGTCCTTGCACTTGTGGGGCGGGTGGCGGAACCACTGAGCTAAATCCCCGGCCCTGTTTTTTAAACCAGCTAGACCTGTTGGGGGTGGAAAAGATTGTTCAAGTTCATGTCATCAGGTTGTCTCTTATTTTCAACCCTCCCTCAGTTTTATGTTTGTGTGCTATCTTGGTTCAGCCCTGTAACTCACATCTGGATCATCAATGTTAGCCTTCCCCTTCCCCTTTAATCACTTCTGTCTTTACCTTTACCTGATTTTAAAAGCTATTCCTTCATGTCACTTCAGCTAAAACCTCTTAGCAATGCTTCCTCCTCTCCAAAGCAACTCTTTTTGGCCCTTTTTTAAAATTAGCAAAATTAAACATTGCGGGAAAAAAATGGATCAGGAAGAGGAAAAAAAAAGAATTTACAAACCTGTTTAGGAAAATGTTTTCCCGTTTTGATACAGTATATGATAAAATTGAATTTAAAGTATTTTATTGTGAATATGTAATAAAGTTCTAGGGCCAGGGATTTAGCTCAGTGGTTCTGCCACCTGCCCTGTAATAAAGTTCTTCCTATAATTTTCCTTCTTTCATGCCTTTTCAACCAATTTGTCCTATATAAAAACTAAATTCTAATCAAAAGGTCCTATTTATGTTTCTTCCTTTCCCTGAAGCTCTTCCAACCCATAGAGATCTCTAAATCTTCTCAGCTTGTAATTCTTTTTTTGTCTGTCCTACTTATGGGAATTACTTATATATAGACTTGTGAATTTATATGTATTTTTAATTAACTCCAATAGTATTATTGAAATGTTTGTCTTTTAATATTGTAGTTGGCCAGTTTTTTTAAAGATGTTACTGTGGAGTGCATATGTCTTATATATCTTTGTTCTCTTTTATAAGTAGCACAAATGCCTGAAGTAAGCAAATTATAAATGTTTATTTAACATTGGAATGGAGAAGAGACTGTATTTTATTTTTCTATCTATCACCACTGCGTATCCTTGTGCCTGGCATCCAAACTATCAATAAATGTTGAAGGTATGTTAAAAATTTATATGTTTGGGGCCGGGGATTTAGCTCAGTGGTTCCGCTGCCTGCCTTGCAAGTGCAAGGTCCCAAGTTCGATCACTGGTACCAAAAAAAAAAAAATTTATGTTTGGAATATTGTGAAAATTAGCTTTTTCCTCTATAGCTAATTTCTTCTACTCTGCGGAAGCAGAATTGAGTCAAGACTGCTTTTTCTGAAGACATTCAGAGTATGAAACTCAGCTTATCTGGAATCTAGGAGATCAGAACTGTATGCTCTTACATATTATTCAAGAGAATTAATGGTTTAAAGCTCAGGCTTTGGTGTCAAGGACTTTAAGTTCTCATATCTATTCTGCCACTGCCCAGTTGCATGACTCTGGGTAGTCTGTTTCCTTTTCTATAAAATGCTGATGGTAATGACTAGGATGGAACTGTTAGAAAGGTTAAGCAAGTCTACATTTATTGATAGTTTGGATGCCAGGCACAAAGATACGCAGTGGTGATAGATTGAGGATTAGGAAAATTAAAATGTGAGCTTTGCAACTGACAAGTAAAAGACTCTCTTCCCCTTGTCTTATTTGTCAAGTGTTTCAACTCCTTCCTTCCTTCCTTCTTTCCTTCCTTGCTAAAAGTTACTATTTGTGGCCATTTCAAATAATGTCAAAATTGACCTTAAATAGTTGGAGGCAGAGTACCATTGTGGTTTTACTTTAGCATTCATTCATACACTACTTAGCTAACAGAGAATGTTTTTTAGTATTGCATGCAATTTTACATTGCTTCCAAAGTAGAAAAAAGCTGTCATATTTTAGAGTTGCTTTGTAGCTTTTCTTCCTTGGCATTAATTTCTGAGATCCATCCTTAAGTGGATAAATATATTAGAATATTTATATATAACCATAAGTTTAAATTAATTACTTTCAAGGTAAATTTTTTGTAATAGTCTTTTTATTTATTGACTATATATGTTATTATATGTATTTCTTTTTTTGTTATTTATTCATGTAGGTTTTTGGGGCATCTCACTGTAAGTAAATAACCATTACTGCAAGAATTATAATTTAAAGCTAATTGCTTCATGGGTTTTTTTCTATCCTTTAATTGTGAATTGAATACTTTCAGGATTTTTAAATCATAAAGTACCCATTTTAAAATTTTATGTATTTATTTTAGACATGGTCTCACTATGTAGCACAGGCATACCTCAGATTCACCAGCAATCCTGCCTCAGCCTCCCAAATGCTGAGGCTGTAGATGTATGCCACCATACCCAGTGCATGAAGTGTCCACTTTAAAGATTAAATGTAATATGGGGCATGCAAAAAATACAAAAATCTTCAAATAGTACAGAGAAGAGTTTTAGTGAAAAATTAGCATTCTGTTCTACATAGTCAATTACTGTTGATAACTTGTACATATTTTTAAAATATTTAATGCAGATATAAGCATGCATAAATGTACTCATATGGACTTGTATATCTGTGTCCTTTACATTTTTTTTTATTTTGATAACTTTCTGCACCTTCCTGTCAGTGTTGTGGTACACAGCAGTTGTTCAAAAACGTTGAATTAAATAACCAATATTTACTTTTTAAGATATGTTATGTACATGTAGCAACTCCCCATGAGAAATGTAATCATTATATACTGCAAACATGTACTAATAAAAATTTAAAAACTGAAAAAAATTCACCCATGTAAAGTGTATGATTGAATGCTTTTTAGTATATTTATACACCATACAACCATCACTTAATCTGCTTTCAGAGAGCATAGTTATAACCTTGGAAACAAATCTTTTACCTGTTAGCAGATACCACATGTGTCTCCACACCCCGGTCTTAAGAAACCTATTTTCTAGGTCAATAGGTTTGCCCAATCTCTACATTTTAAATAAATGGAAATCATACAATATTCTTTTGTGACTGGAATTTTTATAACATATCATCACTATTTCACTTTATTATTGGTAACATCCCATTGTATAGATGAATAATACATTTTATTTCTCCATTTATCAGTAGATAGACATTTGGTTGTTTCTACTTTTTGCCATTGTGAATAATGTTACTGTAAATAATCATTTGTACAAGATTTTGTGTGACTGTGTATTTTCATTTCTCCTGAGTAGAAGTGGAATTGGTGGGTCCTATATTAGCCTTTAGAGGAACTGCCGATCTGGTTTCCAAAGTGATTGTACAACTTTACATCTTCACTATCTTGATGTGAAGGTTGCAAATTCCCCTACATTCTTACCTACATTTGTATTGTCTTTTATTAAAATGTACAATTTGATAGTTTTTAGTATATTTACAAAATTGTGCAAATATTACCACTTTTCTAAATTCCAAAACGTTTTTATCACTCAAAAGAAACCCTGTACCTATTACAGACACTACCAGTTCTCCTCTACCACTAGTTCCTAACAACTGCCAATTTTCTTTGTGTCTCTCTGGATTTGCCTGTTCTGGACATTTCATATCTTCATACCGTGTACATCTTAATGTGTCTGGCTTTTTTTACTTTGAATAATGTTTTCAAGGCTCACCTGTGTTGTACAGTGTGTGAGTACTTCATTTCTTTTTAATTGCAGAATACTGTTCCATGGTACAGTTATACCACATTTGTCCATTCATTAGTTTATGGATATTTGGATTATTTGTATTTTGTTGCCTTTGTGAATAAAGCTTTAATGGACATTTATATACAAAGTTTTGTGTGAACATACGTTTCCATTTCCCTTGAAAACAAATGTATTTTCCCCATTTGATATGTTGATGTCTTTGTCAAAAGCTAGTTAACTATAAGGGCTTATTTCTGAATTCTTAGTTCTGTTCCTATATACACTTACGCTAGTATCATGTTGTCTTGGTTGCTGGGCCTTGTATTAAGTTTAAAATCAGGAAGCATGAATACTCCATCTTTATTCACTTTCAAAATTGTTTTAAATATTCTGAGACTTTAATTTCCATATGAATTTTTGAATTGAATTCTCAAAGTCTGCAGAAAGTGAAAAAGAAAAAATGCCAGATAGGATTTTGATAGGAATTACATTGAATCTAAAGATTACTTATGAATATTATCATCTTGATGTGGACCTTCTGGTACATGAGTTTGTGATATCTTTTCATTACTTAGATCATCTTTAATTTCTTTAAATAATGTTTTACCGTTGTCATTGTTTAAGTTTTACATTTTTTCTTGTTTTTATTAGATATTTTATTCTTTCTGATGTTATTGGAAATGAAATTTTCTTGCTTTACTTTTGGAATGTTAATTACTATTGTATAATCTGATTTTTGTGTAAACAGTAGTTTATTTCTTTCCAATTTGGATACTTTTGCATTCATCAGTTTTTAAAAAAGAATCAGCAGTCATACTAATCATTTTTCTCCTATATGAACGTTTTGTTTTTCTTGGTCTGCTTTTAATATTTTCTATTCACTTTTGGTTTTCAGCACTTTGATCCTAATATGCCTAAGTTGCTGCTGTCTTTATCCCCACCTCTTGTCTCACCTATTGTTGGCTCCAATTTCTACATGTTAGATGTTTTCTTATTGTCCTATAGATTCCTGAGGCTCCGTTAATTTTCTTTTCAATCTTTTTTCCTCTTCAGTCTTCAGATTTAATAATTTTTATTTATCTACATGTTCACTGACTCTTTCCTCCATCATCTTCATTCCTTTACTAGACTCTACAAGTGAATTTTTAATTTTAGATAATTTTCAGTTCTAGAATTTCTATTGATATTTTTATTTTCTACATTTTTCTAAGATTTTCTCTTTTTTTAACTCACCATTTACATATATTCCTTCACTTCACTGAACATACTTGTAGTATTTGTTTTTAAATCTTAGGTCTACTGATTGCAGTGTGTAATTTATCTTGGTGTTAGTCCTAATTGTTTTCTTTTGACATTGGATCACATTTTATTGCTTTTTGTGTATCAAGTAATTTTGTATTGTATGATAGACAACATGTGTGTTACGTTCTGAGTGCTAGATGGTTGTATTTTTTCAGGTTGTTGTTTCCTTTTTTAGTGTGCAATTATTTCATTCAAACTAAATCTGCAAAGTTTGCCTCTCTGGTGGCAGCTCAAATTTCTGTTCTGTGATTTTGTCTTCTCTGGACTTTTTGCAGTATGCTCCATCTGTGAATTGTGTGACAGTTTGCCAGAGATTTTTTGGTCCAGGAAACTTGGTTACTTTCAAGTGGTTTAATTGATCTGAGCATCTTTTTTAATAGATCCAAGAAATTAGATTCATGGTTTTATTAACTGGAAATATTGCTAGATACTTAAATTCTAATCCTTTGAAAAAATAAAGTCTGCTTATTTAATTCTGTTATATTTGTCTTTATTATAGATCGAGCTGGAAGCATCAGTACTCTTGATTCTTTAGACTTTGCAAGATATTCAGACGATGGTAACAGGGAAACAGATGAGAAAGTGGCAGGTAAGATTATAAAGACAGATTTGAATTCTTTGACTTTCCAGAAATAATAAAATGGCTTGAAGAATTCTCTTCCTTCTACAGTATAGTATGTTAATATAATGTATGTAGTTACTATACAAAGTTGTGTTATCAATTACTAATTTATTGTAAGTTTGAGGTTTCAATAGTAATAACTTCTCATTCTAGTGATAATAAGAGTTTCTGGATTTCTGGATATATATATATATGTATATATGTACGTATATATCTGCTGTTTGCTGAGTTTTTGCATGTAGCCAGCAGTTTACAATCAAACACTTATAAAATGGACTTAAGTTAACTGTTGTAGCTTTATTGTACAAAGTTAGTTGGGCATCATCTTCGTTTTTTCATCCTCCAAACCAAGGACAATATTCAGGTATGTGTATCACCATATCTCTATTGTTAAAAACTGGTTAAAATAGTTCCATTCTGGATGGTGAATAAAGCTTTGTCTGGAGTTCCCTTGGTGCTCCCCAGCCATTACAACATGTCTGTAGAAATTTTTCTGCCTTTCCTGTGATCCAGAAAATAAAGGGTTAATGTTTGATACAGCAGAGTACCCATTCCAGTAAGAAGGAAACATCCTTTCAAATTGCTTCTCTGCTCATTCCAGTCTCCTTCCCCTTCTCATATCCCACCCTTCTTCCCCACCTGTCCTGCCTTCTAGATACCACCACTGGACTTCAGAGGGCCAGTTTGTACTCTGTATTCTGCCCATATCAGATCAGCCAGTGGGAGTCTCCTTTGGGTTCACCCTGTAATTTGCCAATATAGAAGCCTTGGCACCTTAAGTGTAAATACCTGATACCTTTCTGGTACCTCCAGGCTATGACTTTTTCCCCTTGAAGTCATTCTTGATTGTGTTCCAGGAATTTTAGTTTTCATAGGACTTTGGCTCAGAGAGAGATTAGAGGAACAGACATTACTCAAATATTTTGAGCTCCATTGGAATGTAGTCACACCTGAAACAGGAGGTATGCCATGTGAGATACTTAGAGCCTAGAGAGTAATATGAAGTCAGAGAATGCCCATTTTATGAATTCTTCTCTTGATCAGTTCTACTGAGATTTTTTTTCCATTTAATGGTACAAGTTTCTTAAAACTTACCAAATGCTTTCTGTCATGGTCATTATGAATAAGCACAAATACTGATTCTTATATGATATTTCTCCATATGCTTCATTCTAAATGAGATAATGTTTATTAATTCATTGAATAACAGCATTATTATCATCTTCCCTTTCCCAGGAAACAGTCCCTCAAAAAGATTATATATATATACAATCTCAGAATCAAAACCAGGACTCAAATCCGGATAGCTAGCAACAGAGTCCACAGTTGACTATACCATATGGTACCTCTTGGCATGAGGGATTAGGTTTGACCTAATTAAAAATGATGTTATTTTTATCCCTTGCTCAAGAATAAAGATAATAGGGCTGGGGATGTAGCTCAGTGGTTCCCCTGCCTGCCTCGCAAGCATGAGGTCCCAAGTTCAATCCCAATACCAAAAAAAAAAAAAAAAAAACAAATTAAAAAAAGGAATAGAGATAATAAATATTTCAAAATTTCAGGCAGTGTTATATGAGTTAGAAAAAAAAAAAGATGTGATTGCCTTATTCAACAAAAACACTGTCTGTAACTGTTCAGCACTCTAAAGTTACTGGGAGAGTTTGTGTTTCCCTGTATCATATCCCAGTTTGGTTATGATCATCATCAACTGACAGCTGTATCTGCCCAACAAATCACATCAGTAATGTCTAAAAATCAGCATATCAAATGAAGTTATTTGAATAATTTTAAGATTAATTTATCATTAGATCACTTCTCAAGTACCATTGTTATATATAATTAGATATTAAGTATTTTTGTTATATTATTTTTAAAAATTTATTTATTTTTTTGGTACCAGGGATCGAACTTGGGATCCTGCGCTTGCGAGGCAGGCGGTGGAACCACTGAGCTAAACCCCCAGCCCTTTTGTTATGTTATTAAACATGATGTTTTTAGTTTATTTAGAGACGAAATATATCAAGTTTTATATATTGTTTTATTGTATATATTGTTACATATTAGAAAAAAATCCTACCCAGAAATTGGCCACATAATTTTATTCTTTCAATTTTCTTTTGAAAATTTAGGTTTTAGGTTGAGTCAGATTGAAAGGGTTCATCATTCTCATTATTTAGATATTTTTGTAGTTCTAACTAGAAGAAGGCATTATTGCTGTAAAAGCAAAATGTTTAGCTTAACTTTGTAATTACTATTTGCTTGACACAATCTCTATTTATGGTACTACAGGCAGAAAAGAAAACAGAAATGTCTCTGACCACATTTCCTTGTGTATGTAACATTTTCGTTTTCTTTTTTTTAAAATTAGAACTTTTAGTAAAAAGATTAATAATCAATGGGCAGTGTATCTGGATAGCGCACATACTTGCACAAATAAAAGTAAAATGTATTAAGTATGTGATAGTTTTGACTTTACATTTTTAATCCAAAGAATATACTATAATTCTAAATTTGGAGAAGTAATTTGTTTTTTGTTTTTTGTTTTTTTTGGTACCAGGGATCGAACTCAGGTCCTTGTGCTTGCGCAGCAGGTGGCGAAACCACTGAGCTAAATCCCCGGCCCTAGGAGAAGTAATTTTTAATTACTATACTGTACTCTTATGTAAATAAATGATTTCATCTTCCTTAGAAAAAGAAGAAAATTCTCCTAAGAGAATAACTTTGAATATTTTAGTGATCTTCTACTATAACCTGTTATCAAACTAGAAATTTTACAAAAAAAGTTTCACTTAGTCACAGTTCCCATTTTCCAAAAGATTTTTACTTTGGTTAGCAAAGTAAAAGCCCTTACAAAAGCTTATTTAAAAGCTTATCAAAAGACCAATAATTCATGAAAGATCATATTCTGTCATCTGTCATTGGATCATATGTAGACCTCACAAAGAATGAAGAAGGATCCAAGAAAGAAAAAAATCTTTTGCATTTACTATGCCAGTCTGGATTCAAAGTATGAATAACACAAGTAATCCGTAAGATTATGATAACAAAGGCAGTCCATTGCCTCACCTGGCAAATGTAGAGTCTTCTCTCATCATCTTTTAATCAGCTGTTGATATTTATAAGATACTACATTTGTGTTCAACATCATTCTCATCACTTTTCTTCTAAATTTAAAAATCTAGTTATTTTCTCAAGCCTGGACAGATTTTTCTTTTAAAAAGAACAAATATTGTGTACTTCTCTGCCAGGCACTATGCTAAGTGCTTTATATAAAATAATTAATTTTGTTAGCAGTCTTATAAAATAGGTCATAAAATCTATATTTCATAAATGAGAAAACTGAGGCTTATCAAGGTTGATACATAGGATTTTAAATATGTAGGATTTTTATTCCAGAGCCCACAATATGTATATTCATGTGGATAGCAGAATCTTATTTTTCCCATAAACTCTCTTAGCACTGTCAGTTTCTTCTCAAATAAGTAAAAATGTAAAAGCTTTTTATGTTAGTTATTTTCCATTTCCTGATTTTTTTGCGTGAAATGTACATTTTCACATAAAAATGACTCTAATAGTGGACATCAAACAAAATAAACTTTGTTTTATTCCTTTATTAAAAGGCCTTAATATTCTTGAAGATAACAAAAAACAACCATTTCCTAAATGTTGGCATTGCCATTATTTTATGTATTTTGATCATCTGCTTTGGGTTAGGTACAGTATTACACCCTAGATTTAAAAAAATTAGAAGAAACAAAGTTTGTTGTGAAACATTTATGTATCCACAGTACATTCATATTCAGTTCTTTGGAAACTGACAAGAGCCTTGTTAATTTTAGAATCACCCAGATTCCTGTTTCGGGTTCACAAGATCCCTCTTCTAGCCTCAGAGTCCCTAACTTTGTTCTTACAGCTCTACCTGTTACTTTGTAATTTCTCTGCTTCACACCTTAACTCTATGCTGGGACCTAGAAAACTCTTAGAAACTATGCTTTCTAAATTATAGGAAAAGATATTCCTAAATGCTGGTAAGATCAGTAAATATTAAAATGATCATATGTGACATCAATTATTAGAATGTCCACTCAGGAAATATTTGTTGGATGCTTACCCTGTATTCCAGATATTGTGCTGTGGAAGGAACAACAATCAGTAACAAACATGTGAAGCCTTTATAATACCTATATGATCTAGTAGACATTCTGAAATAGCATTCAGTTTTTTTACCCGTAAGATAATCTGCCCCTCTTTCCTGGGGAAGAGATATCATGACTAGCCCATTCATTCCCTAGATAGTGGCCTGGCACCTCCATACACAGCTGTTTTAGAATTATTTTTAAGCCTGTTTCTCCTCTGGTTAATATATTTTCCTTCTTATTACCAGTACTTTTGATTTTTTTATTTTGAGCCATATCTAAATCTTACAATTTTACATCATTGAAAATAAGATAGATACTCTGACAAGGCTGAAGATAGCATTTTGAAAATAGACTTATCTGTATTTGTTATCATGAAATGAAGATCTGCTCACAGAGAAAAAAAATCATTGTGGTGGGTAGTTATATTTAAGCTAAAAATAATAGTGAATGGGCTGGGGATTTAGCTCAGTGGTTTCGCCACCTGCTGAGCAAGTGCAAGGACCCAAGTTCGATCCCCAGTACCAAAAAAAAAGTAGTGATTGTATAATCGTTAAGATTTTGTATATTGGTGTTATTTTATTTAGATTAACATTTCCTAAGGTAAATTTCATGGCAATGTTTGTTGCAAAGGGCAAAACAATAGCTGGACTTGGTGTCTCCTGCCTGTAATCCTTGCACTCAGGAGGCTGGGGCAGGAGGAGAGTTTGAGGCCAGCCTGGGCTGTATAGCGAGTTCCAGGACAGCCTGAACTGCATAGTGAGACCCTGTCTCAGAACACCAGAACAGCAACAACAACACAACAACAAAAACAAAGGGGGAAACAAGTAGGGGGGAAAGATAATTTCATGGTTATATAAGTTTAGAAAATTGTGCTTTTCTGCAGGATTTTTTAGAGGCTTTAATAAAATTGTAGGTTATTATAATAGTTTATATGATAATATAAGTCTGTACTCTGGAAATTGGTGAAATGAATGGTTAGAGATATGGTAAAGGATTAGAATCAAATGGTTTAACATTTAGTTTATGAGAGGATAATGACAAGGGATAAGTGAGGGGTAATCTCCAGGGTTCCTGTTTGACCAACCTGGTAGGTAGTGGTGATATTAATGGAGAGGAGGAACTGCAGGAGGAAGACCAGATTAGGTAAGAAGATAATGAAAATCATTTAGATAAGATCAAATTCAAAACTTAGGAGAAGTTCAAGTGGACATCTCCACGAGATAGGTAGGTTTGTACTTGAGAAAAGAATTTAAAGATTTTTTTTTTTTGGTACCAGGGATCAAACTCGGGGATTGAACTCAGGTCCTTCCTTGCGCTTGCGAGGCAGGTGGCAGAACCACTGAGCTAAATTCCTGTCCCAAAAGATTTCTAAGTCATAAAGTACTTGTGATAAATATCACCACGGCCTAGAATATCATCTCAGTGGTTAGGTAGAGTACAAAGAGAAAAGGGGCAAGGATGACACACTGAGAAACACCAACTTTGAGACAAGTGACAAAGGAACCTGAGCAGGAAGAACAATAACCAGAGAATTTGTTTCTTTAAAGGCTGTGGGATGTACATGTCCCAGTTGCCCACAATGAATGTAATCATTATGTACGGCAAACATGTTCTAATAAAAATTAAAAAATTTAAAAATATATGACTTTATATTTTAAAATATATGACATTTAAAAAAGGCTGTTGGAAAGAGGGTGCTTTTCTTCTAAAATGAATATAGAAAAAATGTCTATAAATTATGGAGAATGCATCTTGCTTTGATGTTGCTTATCACTGTATAAGTCATGACTAACAAGACTGTGTATTTATGTCCATAATAAACAGGGAACATTCTCTAAATCCGTAGAGGTGGTAGTGATATTGTCCAGGATTTTTGTGTTACTTTAGAAATGGATTTTTATTCTAACATATAATCTTAAGAAAATTGAAAAGAGAATTCTTCCTTTCCTTAGAACTAGTCTTAGCATACTGAAATAAGTATTAAAAATTGAGAAGTGTTATAACTAATCATCTTATATTAAGATGAAAAAAATACAGAAAATTCTGACCCGAAAGAAGACAATTGGATATCTACTATCCAGTGAAGTGGCACCATCCTAACTCAGACTTATTGATTTCAACTCTTGAATGGTCAAGTGGAATGGAAATGAAATACATAACTCAGACCAGTATTATAGGAAAGATCTTCCAAAATACTATAGTATTTTGAGTTTCATGCCAAAATAAACTAATGAGTCTTTCAAGATATTATTAGTAATAATTTGAGATGGTCCACAAAGTTTTATTATTTCTCCTTTGATACTTAACGCTTCACCTTTGATATTTACACATAGTTGTATATATCCTGAGTCATGAAAGAATGAATGGCTTTATGCACTCAAGTACCACTGATATTCTACCAGTTTTATAAATATAGATTGGGAAGTAACTGTTTCAACTAATTTGATGTTGTTTATCCTGACTTGATCATTAATTATATTTTGGAAAAATTATAATGTACAATGTTACTGTGTAGGTACATATGTCCAGTTACTACTTTGGCACCAGTAAGAGGATTCAATAGGTTTATCCATAAATTGTGCAGGATAGTTGTTGGTTTCTGTAGCATGTTTTATTTATTTATTTATTTATTGGTACCGGGGATTGAACTCGGGTCCTTGCGCTTGCGCAGCAGACGGTGGAACCACTGAGCTGAATCCCCGGCTTGTAGCATGTTTTATAAACACATATATCATCAGACATTTTTAGAAAGAATTTTAGTATTTGAAAAATATTTAGAAATTGTTCTTTATGATGTATTTCTTTTCAAGATAATTTTTGAACTTTAATGTTTTGATAAAAAAAATTCATATATGTGTAAATATTAGCACTGCTTTAAAGAACCTTTTTGTGAAAGTTACACATAACTGCAATTTGATTATACTGTGCCTTGATAGAGATGTGCAATAGTTTCAAAAATATACCTTTGTCTTCTAAAATCTGTATTGTATAATAAGAAACATGCAGCAGAGTGAATTCATTTTGGTAGGCATTTTTTTTTTCAAACTACTGGTAACTTCTAATGACATTTGGCAACATATATGTAGTTATGCATACAATATAAATTCTTGCCGTCTGACATGGGTTTTTCTGGCTTTCTGTGCCTTAATCATTCAGTGTTTTGCTCTCTTGGTCACCTAACTCTCACTGATTTAATTTTGAGTTTTTCTCAGTTTGTGTTTCAACCAGTTTTTCTACCCCACCCATTTCATAGTTCTATCATTTTCATGTAGGCGTGTCTGATCTGCAATTTTTCTGTAATATGTCTTAGTACATTTTAAGTAATTGAAAGCATGTATATATATATGCATATATATATTTATATTTGAGATACAGTTAGATACTTTAAAATCAAAAATCAATTACCTAAAATTTTTAAAAAGACACCATTATGCTATGTAAACCTATTATGTGTTATGTATAGTCTTATTTTAACACAAGCTCATTCTGGAAATGTAAGCTTTAGAAAAAATATTTTAACTTTGTTGCACAGAAATGTTTGCAGATCAGCATTGCTGACTACCAAATAACATGTAGTAACATACAGTGTCATCTGAGTTTTAGTTGTGCTTCCATGTTGCTGCAGTAAAATTCTGTGCATCAAAATAATTGGCTATCATGTAGTAGATATGATTCAACTACATCTTCCAAGCTTTTATTGAATATATGCAAACTGAGTGAATCCTAATTTTTCCATACTTTTTATAGCTTTGTTGTCTCCAATTAACTTCACGTGACATCTTTTTTTCTAGTATTAGTTACAAAAAATTTCATTGTTAGGATGAAATCTTAAATTTCCTAGTTTTCAATGCAGAAGTATGTAACTATCATTTATTAAAATCCTTTTATGATAATGAATCCTTAAGTTTCCCAAAGTTTTACTAAGCAGAAATATCTTTTAAGTCTAAATTTCTTTTCTTTAGCACAATATTTATAAACTTTTGGAAAATTTTTCAGTTAGGACACATGTAGTTAAATATTGCTCATGATGAAATATTTTAAAGAATTTAATAAAAAATGTTTCCCTAGTATTCATGTTTATCTTATAATCAGAATATACAGTAATAAGAGAAATCTTTGAGTTTCATTATCCCTCTTAACATGAACAAATCTATTTGAAGGGTTATCAGAACCTTTGAAATGTAATAAACTTTATTTATTGTCCTTAACTATATCAGGTCATTTTAGAAATGATTGAAATGTACACAGTCATTTACTTTAGAATTATCTTATTTAGAAATTATAAGAAACTTTCTGTTCTTTGAATTTAAATAAAAACTAAAATAAATCTCACTGTTTCTTTTTAGCTTTTAGATATGCTCAACATATCTGTGGTTGTTTTTAGAAAACATGCTTATTTGTAGAAAAATTTGTTTCTCAACATTTATTAAATATTTAAACCATATTGCTTCAACATCTTATAAAGGGATCTATTCACTAACATATCTGAATATTGACAGTGCATTTAACAATAACTTTTTAAAATCCTGGGGCTTTTTAAGAATATTACCTTGGACTTCATCTAATTTTTACCTTTCCCCTGAATTATGTCACCTGAAAACATCTCATTACATTTTCTTACCTTGACTAAGTGGAACAGAAGTACCCAGATTACTAATAATTTTACTTACATGAAAATATGCCATAGATCTTATTTTTAAATAGAGCTGTTCCTTGTCAGACAGCTAGAACATTTTATAATAGTCCCCTGAATTTACTAAAACTATGGAAAACATTCACCAGTTTGCTTGCAAATCAACTCTGCTGCATGTGTTCACAAGTTTCATAAAGATTGCATGCTTTCTGTTTTCAATACAAATTGTATTTTTTTCATACCCATCTTTGCTTTTTATTTTTTTATTTTTGTTTCCCTTTTCTTGGTTGGATGCCTATATGTGTTTATTCCAAATCCCTGTCCAGTCCTGGAATTTGAACTACGGAAAGCCAAGGAGACCATTCAGGCCCTCCGAGCCAACCTGACAAAGGCTGCAGGTGGTGTACATAAAACTTTTTTGAGACCTTTTTCTACTTTGCCAATGTAGAAGTAGCTGGGATATTTTTAAATGCAAAATAGTAAAACATTATTTATATTTTCTTCCACCAGAACATGAAGTTCCTTTACAGGAACGAAAAAATTACAAATCAAGTCCTGAAATTCAGGTGGGTAAATAACAAATCTAAAAATATCTTCCACATAATGTGGTAGCACAAACACTTAAGGAAGAAAACTTTTCCATTTGTCTTTCTATTTTGCTTCCAGGAGCCAATCAAACCTCTTGAAAAAAGAGCTCTAAACTTCTTAGTGAATGAATTTTTATTGAAGAATAACTACAAACTTACATCAATAACCTTTTCAGATGAAAATGATGATCAGGTAAAGTTACTTTTTTTTTTTAACAATGATTTATTCCCTTTTAAACTTACAATTTTATTTTCTCTTTTATCTAGTTTATTTTTTAAAATTAGACCTATAGTCAAGTTACATAAGGCTAGTTACCAAAAACAATAGTCTCTAGCCTACTGAGTCTAATATTCTATTAACTTACACACTTTTGGTTTCCCTGTAGCTTTCTACATACTTTTTATCTTTTCACAGGTAGATTTTTACAACTTCCCAGTAACTGTAACCGACTCATATATCCATACAGTCATAAAGTATGGGGTTTTTTTATTTTAAAATGTTTACTTGGTAATATAATGTACACTTAGAAATTCAGTTTAACTATAAGAACTTCTTCAGTACCACTGCAATAATTAAGATGTTACATAACAATAAATAAGAATATTCTGAATGAGAGTAAAATATCTTTCTCGTAGGAACCAAGTTTTTCCCCTCTCTTCCCTTTCTGTCTAACAAGGATAATAATTTTAAAAGTTCTTTAGTATTATCCTGATAAAATCTACCATTATCCTGATAAGCAAAGAAAAGACGGCTAGTTTTAATGTGATCTCTTAACTCTGAAAATTTTGACAACTTAATGCTAATGGATTTGTTTGAATCTTTGACCTTAGAAAAATAAGTGCCAAGAGATTTTTAGGAATATGGAGGCCACCATTTTATTGTTTTATTTTTTTTTTTGTGGTGCTAAAGATTGAACCTAGGCTGTGCATATTAGGCAACCACCCTACCCCACCCCCACCCCAGGAGGCCATCATTTTAAATGATATTTATTCCACTGGTTCATAAAATCTCCCCTGGATCTTTTTGCAAAAATAGAATTTCACTAAGAGAGGTAGCAGTACATTTACTCCCTCAGTTATTTTAATATATTTGGTAAAAATTAAATGTAATACAGTCTTTCATTGCTAATAGACAGGGATACTTTCTGAGACATGCATCATTAGGTGATTTTATTGTTTTGGGAGAATCAGCATATACTTAAAACAAACAAGGATGGCTGTGATGTTAGGTGATAATCTTATGAGACTGCCATCATACATGAAGTCTAGTTGATTGAAATATTATTATTTGGCTATAAATACCTAGTCATTATTTATTAAATGGTAGCTTTACCAAATATGTACTATGTGAAAGACATTGATATTTAGCTAACATAAATACTATATTTAGGTAATAGTTCAAGTTAATCATATTTTGTAAATGATCAACTAAATGAATAGCAAAAATTTTAAATATAAGAGAAAGCTTAAAAGTCCAAAAGGATTGCAGAAAGAGGAAGAAAGGACAGATAAGACATTTTTTAAAAAGCAAAATGGTAGATTTAAACCCAGCTGTATCAATACTCACTTAAAATGTAAATGATTGATCTTTCTCAAGAGGCAGAGATTATTAGATTTCAGTGATGTTTTCTTAGTAATTGATAGAACAAGGCAGCAGGAGATCATTTTGGAGAGTACCAAGTATATTCTCTAATCACAGTGAAACAAACAATAAAAAAGATATGGAAAATCCTCAAATATTTAGAAACTAGTATGTCTAAATAACACGTAAGTTTAAGAATAAATCAAAATCTGTAAGATACTATATAACAAAAACAGTACTTAGGGGGAGATTTGTAGTACGAAAGGGAAGTTCTCAAATCAGTGAAATTGGGTACTATCTTCCAAAACTAAAAGGAAAAAGGGAGAGAGCGAGGGAGAAGAGACCCAAGAAAATAGTAAAAGAGGATGGAGTAAGTCGGTGATACAGGCATCAAAAAGCAATTATGAAAAATCAATGAAACACAAACTAGTTCTTTGAGAAGTTGAATAAAGTTGATAAACCTCTACCCTTAGAGTTCAAGAAAAACAAGGCACAAATTATCAAACTCAGGAATGACCAAGGTTATATCAACATAGATTTTACTAATATTAAAAGGATAAGGAAATATTATGAACAAGTTTACATGAAAGAAAACTACCAAGCTCACTCAAGAATTATTAGATTATTTGAAGCACTTTATGCTTATTAAAGACATTGAAGTTTTTTTTGGTACCGGGGATCGAACTCGGGTCCTTGCGCGCGAAACCACTGAGCTAAATCCCTGGCCCAGACATTGAATTTTTAATTAAAAGCTTCCCACTCACTGGGTGTGGTGGCACATACCTGTAATCTCAGTGCTCAGGAGGAGGCTGAGGCAGGAGGATCCGTGCGAATTCCAGGCCAGCCTGGGCTACATAGTGAGTTCAAGGCCAGCCTGAATGAACTACATAGCAAGACCTTGTCTCAAAAAAAAAAAGAGGGCCAGCGATTTAGGTCAGTGGCAGAGCACCTGCCTTGCAAATGCAAAAAAAGAAAAAGAAAGTCACAGACTCTTAGAAATTGAAGAAAGGAGAATATTTCCCCATTTACTCAATGAGGCCTGCTTAATTCTTATATCAAAACCAAAGATATTGCAAGCAAAGAAGAAAAATACAGATTCGTATTCCTCAAGAACATTAATGCAGAAATCCCACGTAACATTTTAGGAAATCAGAGAATATGTTAGAAGGATAATGCATCATGACCAAATGGTGTTCATACTGGAAATGTAAGTTTGATATACCAAAATGTCATTATAACTCACCATGATAAAAAGAAAGCTGAAAGAAAAAACCATATGATCATCTGAGAAGATGCAGAAAAAGCATTTGGTTCAACTTGGTGTCTATTCCCTATAAAAACATTAAAGAAATTAGAAATAGAGAAGCATTCCCTCAACTGACAAAGGACATGTATGGGAA
The DNA here is from genome assembly GCF_053883595.1 of Heterocephalus glaber. Lineage (NCBI taxonomy): Eukaryota > Metazoa > Chordata > Mammalia > Rodentia > Bathyergidae > Heterocephalus > Heterocephalus glaber. The sequence continues at coordinate 19,534,738 of NW_028258142.1, read as the reverse complement.
ACCTATGGCCAGCATACTTGATGAAGAAATCAAAGATTTCTACTCTTGCTAGTTCGGTTTTTTTTTTGGTACTGGGGATCGAACTCGGGACCTTGCACTTGCGAGGCAGCTGGCAGAACCACTGAGCTAAATCCCTGGCTCAACTCTTACTAGTTCTAATCAAGATTATATTGAAGATTTGGGGTAGTGCAGTAAGGTAAGGAAAAGGTAATAAAGAGGCACACATTTTAGAAATGGAGAAATGATACTGTCTTTATTCATTAAGGAAATGATGTTATATGTAAGAAATTCTGTGGACTATCCAAAGAAGATACAAAAGATAAGTCATTTTAGCAAGGTTGTAGAATACAAATTCGGTATATAAAAATCAACTATATTTTTGTATGCAGGGAACAATTAAAAATTGAAATTTTTAAAATACATTTGTATGAAAAATAGAAAGTAACTTATGGAGTAATCTAACAAAGACTTGTACACTAAAATAATGAAATATGCTTAGAGAAGTTAAGACTTAAATGAAAAGAAATACTGTGCTCGTGGATAAGATACATTGTGTTCTGTATTGTCAGGGTATTAATTTTTATTTATATTGTTAGTGTAATTTCAATCAGTATGTCACTGGCATTTTTTAAAATAATCACTTCATTTGCATGGAAATAGAAAGAAACTAGTTTAGCCAGAAGAACTAGAGGACTTGAACACCTGACTTCAGGTCTTTGAGGTACTGAAGTCAGGACACTGTCTTAGTGTTATGTAGACACTTAAATCAGTGAAACAGAAGAGAGATCACAGACTCACACATCAGTGATCCCTTGATTTCTCACAGAATGCAAAGTAAATTCCATACAGACAGGATCATCTTTTTTACAAATGATACTAGAACAGTTTGGTATCCATATATCCCCCAAAATGAAATTGCAACATCCCCCATACTGTATACAAAACCCAAAATGGAGCATACACTTTCAGTGTATATCCTATAAATCTATAAGGCTTCTGAATGAAAATACAAGGGAAAAGATAGAGTTTTGAAAAATAGGCAAAAATTTCTTAGCTATGATACCACAAGTAGGATGCTGTCTATCAAATTTGCTGTCACCAAAATTATTAACTTCTGGTCTTTGAAAGCTGCTCTCAGCTGAATGAAAAATCAAGCCATAGATAAGGTGAAAATATTTACAGCTAACATCTGGTGTAGGATTTGTTACAACTCTCTAAAATCAATAATTAATCCAATTTTTTAAAAAATGGACAAAAGATTTATACACATGCTTCACCAGAGAACTTAGCTGGATGGCAAATATACACATTAAAAAAAGATGTTTATCATCTTCAATACATTAAGATACCATAACACATTTATTAGAAGTCTAACACCGCTGGGGATTTAGCTCAGCGGCACTGTGTCTGCCTCGCAAATGCAAGGTCCTAAGTTCGATCCACGGTACCGAGAAAAAAAAAAAGATAATGTTTCCTTAGAAGTCTAACACTGTATGGAGTCTTGACAGAAACGTAGAGCAGCTGGAAACCTCATAATTGCTGGTGTGAAGCACAAAATAAACACATGATAAATTTTGGATGGATAATAGATACATGGACATTTGATTAGAATAGGTAATTATTTAATAATTTTTTCAAGCTAAAATTTGTTTAGTTCTTGTTGTAGGCCTAGCACTATAATAAGCTCTTTAAATACATTTTATAGATCCTTACAGAAACCTTAAAAGGTAGTATTATATCTGTTTTAGAGATAACCCATTTAAGGCTTAAATTAACTTATAAGTGATAAGTGGAGAGAGATAGGAATTTCATATTTGGGTAGTTTTTCTCCAAAACCCATTTTCAATATTCTTATCTATCTGAGATTTAATGATCAATAATGGTTTCCAAATAAGTCATCAGAGGATTATGAGTAAGATTTAGAATGTTCAAGTGAATATGCAGTAGTTTCTCCAAAAAGTTCTTATAGGTAAGCTATAAATAAATTATAAAATAGCAACTTTAGAGAGGGTCTCATGAATAAATTATAAGTAAATAAGTTATAAAATATCAAATTAGTACTGAAGTCTGATACATTACATGAAGATAGACTGGTAAAGTAGTATTTGTATGCTATTGAATACTCTAGAACTTCATAAAGCTTTTCTAAAAGTGTTTGCCCTAGAATTTGCAACACTATGTCTTTTTATAGTCTTAATACAATCATATAGGATTGAATTAAAGGGAATGTTTCAAAACAGCATATTGAAAAGCAGCTATTTGGATTCTGAAAATTGCTAGAAACATTTTTATAATATAAATTACATTCAAACAGTTACAGTAAGAAAACAAGCAGATTAAATTGGTTACTTACCCACTAGAGATTATACTGATTATATATATGTAGTTTGGAATAATGAAGGAAGAAAAAAATTTATACCACCAGTGAGTTTACTTCTAACCTCTAAATAATAGATACTGTTTATGAACTAAGATTTTCTTAATCTACACGTTTTATGATTTCAAGTAAATACTTGAGCATTGTTTAAAAGTTTTAAAGTTGAATTTACATTTTTAATAGGTTTAATAAAAGATTGTATCTATAACATCTTCACATCTAAGATAGGTAAATGTGTTTATCTAGAATGTCACAAGAATTACAAGAATAATATTGGATAGTGAAAGATGTAAAATAAATGATACATACTCAATTGGAATATATTGTTTAACATTACAACAAAATTATGACTGGTTTCCCAGATATTAGCAATAATATAAATCTCAAAGTACAAAATAAAATTGCCTCAAAGGTTTTTTTTTTAATATTATTATTTTTTAGGATTTTGAGTTATGGGATGATGTAGGATTAAACATTCCAAAACCCCCAGACTTACTACAACTTTACCGAGATTTTGGAAATCATCAAGTGACTGGGAAAGATCTTGTGGATGTGGCCAGTGGAGTAGAAGAAGATGAATTAGAGGCTCTTACACCAATTTTAGGCAACCTTCCTCCAACCCTTGAAACTCCTCAGCCTTTAGAGGTGAGAAATACAGCTACCAGTCTCATCCACAAAAAGTATTTATTAAATTATATAAAACCATACTGTGAGATATTGAATTTGTATTTTTCTCTGGTTTTGATTTTAGAACTCCTTGTTAGTACAGAAATTAGAAGACAAAATAAGTTTATTAAATAGTGAGAAATGGTCGTTGATGGAGCAAATTAGAGGACTTGAAAGGTTAGTATTTGATCATTTCTAAAAAAATCTTAGGTTTTAAAGACATTGGCAAGTGGGCCGGGGATTTAGCTCAGAGGTGCTGCCCAAAACAAAAAGACATTGGCAAGTTATACAAATATACGAAACAACATTTCACTTGTAAGGTCTGATTTTTTCCACATTTCAGTAGCTCTGAAAAAATATTTTATAGCTGCTTTATGTATTTAAAATACTAAAATGTCTTTTTCTCCAAAAAGTTATTAAATTAATGTAATGATCTTACAGCTAATTATGTCTTAGAATTAAGATATTTTGACTTCTCAGTTAAGCCAGTAACAACAAAATAACTCCTTCACATTAGTGTTGTACATATTTCTCATTTATTATCTCATTTACTTTTTATAATAATGTGGTTTCATGGAATTACCCCATTTTGCATATGAAAAAAGAAATGTTAAGTTGTAAACTGAAGCAGGGTTAATAAGTCATTTTTGTGCTTCATTGCTAAGAATTTATAACTGTCCGTGTAGGTATATAAAGCAACAGTGAATACTATAAAGAAAAGTTTTATCACTTTCCAAAGCATTAAACACATTATAAGGTTTATCCCATTGCCAAAATTTTCAAGAATACAGTTGTTCTCTGGTAATTTCTCTGTTGTTCTATAGTGAAATGGACTTCCTCAAAAATGAACACTTTGCCATCCCAGCAGTTTGTGACTCTGTTCAACATTCCCTGGATCAGTCTCCCCACAAAGACTCTGAAGACAGTGGACAGAGTCCAGTTGTAAATAATTCAGACAAGAAGAAAAATGAGGATATTCATCTTTCAATATCACAGGAAGATGATTCTACTATTCCTAAAAAGAAATCAGATTCTTTTCCCAGGAGAGAAAAAGAAGGAATACCATCTTCTTCTCCATCAAGTAAAAACACAATTCATTTTGATAAACCTAATAGGTTAGTTTGCCTCCTATAATTTGAAATGCACCTTTTACTTATTCAGCATGTTAAAAGAACTTCGGTTCTTATTTGAACTCCATTTGCAGATGAGATAGAAGCATTCTCATATTTGACATGAACTTAAGGTATAGCAAAGTACATGCTACAAAAACATGTCACAAAGTAATTACTATATTAAATTACATCAATGAGGAATAAATAATAAATGACCTAGGATTTATGTTAGCTAACTGCTCAAGACCATATAAGTAATATGTGCTTGCATATTTTTGTGTGCTGTAAATACTTTTACAAAATGCTTTTTGTGTTCTTCTCTGTTCAGTCATTATCAAACTCAGATGATTTTTGCATAGTTGACTATGTAATATAGGAGATAGTTTTTACTCCCAGTCCTTTTTCCTATGTCTCCTTCCATTACTAATATTGTGTCATTCATATTCTCTTAAATCATTTATTTAATTTTTTATTAGTATATGTTTGCAATACATGATTGCATTCCTCATAGGGAATTCGTACATATACCTACCACATCTTAATTCTGTTTTCATTCCCTTTGCAACCCCTCCCTCCACCTTCTTCTGGTCCTCTTCCCATTTGCAAAAGATCTGTCACCCTATTTCCTATTGTCTTATCTTTTATTTTACTCTTTAATAATTTTGGGTTTCTCACATAAAAGAAACCATGCAATATTTAAGCTTGTATGTATGATTTATTTCACTTAATATTATGGTCTCATGGTGCATTCATTTTCATACAGATGACTCAAATTTATCCTTTATGGCATATGTGTACTCCATTCTGTATACATACCGCACTTTATCCATTCATCTGTTGATGGACTTTATAGAGTGCTTCCAAGTTTAGTGTTATGAATTGTGCTGCTATAAATATGGGCATGCATATATCACTGTAATATGATGTCTAGCTTTCTCAGGAAGATACCTAGAAGGATAATTGCTAGATCAAATGGAATTTTTAATTTTAGTTTTTTGAGTAATCTCCATACTCTCCATAATCCATAGAGGTTATACTAGTTTGCATTCCCACCAGCAATGTAGAAGGATTCTTTTTTCCGCCCAACTTTACCAGAATTTTTTATTGTCTGATTTCTGGATGATAGCCATTCTTTCTGGAGTAAGAAGGAATCTCAGTGCTGTTTTAATTTTCATTTTTCTAATGCCCAGATATGTTGAGCATGTTTTCATGTGTTTATTGGCCATTGGTACTTCTGAGAAGTAATTGTTCATTTCACTTGTCCTTTTTATGGTTGGGTCATGTATTTGGGGGGAATCTAATTTTTTTAAGTTCTTTATGCATTCTAGATCTTAATCCTCTGTCAAGGAATAGCTAGCAAAAATTATTTCCCATTCTGTAGGTTGCCTCTTTATCTGTTGATTGTTTCCTTTGCTGTGCAGAAACATCCTAATTTGGTACAATCCCATTTGTTGATTTCTGGTGTTAGATATTACTTCTTACACAATTGGGGTTCTGTTCAGAAAGGCCTTGTCTACATCTGTATGTTCAAGAGTTTTACCTATTTTATCTTCCAGCAGATTGTGTTTCTGTTTTAACATTTAGATCTATGATCAGTTTTGATTTTAGTTTAGTGTATGGTGATAGCTATGGTTTTTGATAGTCTTCTGCATGTGGATAGCCAGTTTTCCCAGCACTGTTTATTAAAGAGGCTGTCTTTCCTCCAAGATGTTTTGATCCCGTGTCAGAGCAAATATCCCCAAGGTTGTATCTGCATCTTCTGTTCTGTCACATTGAGCCACATGTCAGTTTTTGTGCCGATACCATGCTGTTTTTAATAATTGTAGCTTTGTTATATTGTAATGCCCCTGTGTTGCTCTTGTTGCCCAGATATGCTTTTGCTAGTTTCTTCTGGTTCCATATAAACTTTAGGAGTTTTTTTCCTAGCTCTATGAAGAATGCTGCAGGTATTTGATTGGGATTGCATTAAATTTATATATCAGTTTTAGAATAATAGCCATTTTGACAATATTGGTTCTTCCTATCCAGGAACTGGGAATATCTTTACATTTTCTGCTGTTCTCCTTTTTTCATAATACTGTTTTTTGTTTAGAGGTCATTTACTTCCTTGGTTAGGTTAATTCCTTAGTACTTTATCAAATATTTTTCATGATATTATTGTGAATGGTATTGTTTTCCTAATTTCTTTCTTGGTGAATTCCTTATAGGCATACAGGAACCCTATTAATACTTATTTGTTGATTTTTGTATGCTGCTACTTCGCTGAATTTAGATATAAATTCTAGGAGTCTTTTGGTGGAATCTTTTTGGATCTTCTGTATAGAGGATCATGTCATCTGCAAATAATGATAATTTGAATTCTTCCTTTCCCATTCATATCCCAATTATTTCTTTCTCTTGCCTGATTTCTCTGGCCGAGGTATCAAGAAGTATATTCAAACAGGAGTGGTAATAACAAACATTCTTGCCTTGCTCCTGATTTTTAGAGGGAAATCTTTCAGCTTTTTCCCATTTCATATAATGTTGGCCATTGGTTGTCATAAATGGCTGCTATGAGATTGAGATAAGTTTCTTCTATAATTGATTTCTTGAAGATTTTTGTCTTCAATGGATGTTGGATTTTTTCAAAGGCTTTTTCTGTGTCTATTTAGATGATCATGCAATTTTTATCTTTGCTTCTGTTTATTTAATGTGTTGCATTTATCAGTTTGTATATATTGGTCCATCCTTGCATCCTTGGGATGAAATCTTTTAGGTAATAGTTTGAAAAAATATATTAAAGTAAATATTAACTGAACTCTTCCTATATGATGTATGATTTTTAAAATATTGTTTAAATTTATTACAGTAAAAGACATCTTGCCATTAATTCCCCTGAAAATACTTCTCCTCACTTTGCACACACTTTCTGAAGCAGTTCTGGAAATCTTTTCTTTTTTCTTTTTTTTTTGGTACCAGGGATCAAACTTGGGACCTTGCGCTTGCAAGGCAGGCAGCAGAACCACTGAGCTAAATCCCTGGCCCTGAGTTCTGGAAGTCTTCTTTCATGATTGTCTTTAGTTGTGCTTTCATGGCTAGCTCAGTGTCTTTTGATTCAATTCAAAACATTTACCTCTCATTGTCATTTTTTTTCCCTTGTGGTCATTTTGACTTTGAGAAAGAGCCAGAAGTCACACAGTGCCAGATCCAGTTAATACAGTGGATGAGGACACGAGGTAATGATTTTACCAGGCTGCCTTTTTGTTGGATGGCACTTTGCAGAAACTTTTACCGTATTTTTGATCAGACCTTGTAAAGACAAGAAAGAAGACTTACAGAACTGCTTTAGAACATGGCAAGAACAACAGGATAAATGTATTCAAAATGAGGGGGTGTATTCTGAGGGTGATTAATGACAAAGCATCTTACTGTAATACACTTTTTGTAATAATTTTTTAAATTGAAACATTCATTGTATTTTTCATTCACACCTTGTATGTAGGCATTTTCTCAATTCTTTATTTGTACTAACTTGTTTAATATGTACAAATATCCTATGGTGAATTTTTACCCACAAGGTCTTTCTTCTATTAAATTAAGGCATGTTATACCCCGTAGCAAGATAAAGTAGAAAAGTGTGGTGTATTTACTTCATTGATAATACAGAAAAATATTAACTTTTTTTTTTTTTAGCTCTTACTCTGTGGCAGGTAGTTTTACAAGAAGTATAGTGGTAAGCAAGACACACAGGAATCCTCATTATTATTGTATATATCAGCACCTCCTCAGTTCCTCCCAGCAACGTATTAGGGCAACCTTTGAAGCCAGTCTACCTTTATTAAAATTTCTGGGACTCTAGAAAATTGAGAGTAAGATGTAAGTCCTCATTTTAGATTTTGCAAATGTTTTCTGTGATCATTGACAGCCATACCACTTCAGGTTTGATCCAGCAACATTTCTGGGCCGTTCATTTACATAATATAGAACTACTTCATTATCAGCAGTTAGTATTGATTTTTTTCCCCTGTATAATTCTTCAGTGAAGTGACCTTCGAGAGAGGTGGCTTACAAATCTGGTTAACATTTGTGGGATAGTATTAATGTAGGAATGGGGTGTATAAAATGCAAATTGCTTTCTCCGTAAATGCCATTGGTAACTCTTAGGTATTTTCTTTTTCATTCAATATTTTCTTCTAGGAAATTGTCTCCTGCTTTCCATCAAGCACTACTCTCTTTTTGTCGAATGTCAGCAGATAGTCGTTTAGGATCAGAGGTAAATTATACCTAATATTCTCACAATTTTACAACACTGTACTTTTTTTTGTCTGTCCTTTGCAGTACTGCAGATTGAACCCAGGCCCCCTCTCACATGACAGGCAAGCATTTTACCACTGAGCTGCATCCGCAGCAATTTTTATTTTAATTTTAGACAGTCTCCTAAATTGCTCAGGCTGGCCTTAAATTTATAATTCTGTTGCCTCAATCTCCTGAGTAGCTGGATTTACAGGCACTTGCCACACCTGGCATTGACTGTTTTTCTTATTATTTCATGCAAAAGCATATATGACTATTTTAAATAAAAATCTTACTTAAAATAATGTTCTGAAAAATAGACCATTTTAAACTTATAAAGAATTAGTTGCTTATTTCTATTCCTTGGCTTAGAGGTATGTTTATTAATATTAAAGTGACCTTTGTAATCTCTTTTTAATATGGTATTCTAATGATAGCATCTTTTGGCTATAATTCAGGAAAACAATTTAAGTGTCGATTGTTTACATTTCAGTTATTTTTAGGCAACTCCATTGTTTTCATTTCCTTAGACGTGGTTGTCTTTGATAGCTTATTTCATTAGATCTAAGATCAGTTTTCCTTAACTCTTTTGAAAACATATTTGGTTACTGTTTTTTTTTGTCTTTGTACTCACTCCTTTTTTCTGCTTCTTGGTCTGTTCCGGTTCACTTCCTTTGGACTTCTGTCCCCCAATGTCATTGGGAATAAAGAGCTAGAGGATAATTTGGATATAGTATGACAATCTTCTTTATAAGATTGGGTCAGCTTCCTTGGAGCCCCTCCTCTTGTGTGCAATTCCATTATACAAACTGCAGTATTACCTTTGCCAGTGGTTGCAGCTTTGTAAGCTTCTTTTCAAAGACAGAAACAACCATTGAGGCTGCTCCAATCCAGTATTATCCCTACTTGTTTCTACCGCTAAAACCTAGTAGGCCTCCCTGACTTCACCCTTGTTTTTCATTGGTAGTTAATTTTATCTTTATTTTTTATTTTATTTTAATTTTTGCAGTACCCTGGATTGAACCCAGGGCCTTCAAGCTGAGCTATATCCCCGTTGCTTTTTAGTTTTTGAGGCAGGATCTCATAAAGGTACCAGGCTGAGCTTGAACTCTTGATCCTCCTGGTTCAGCTTCCTGAATAGTAATCCCAATTATAGACATGCACCACCACACCTAGCTTATTTTTTAAATGTATTTTAATTTTTGACACATAGCACAGTGGACACTCAAGTTACAATTGGTTTGACCTATGAACAACTTGGGTTAATTAGGTTAATGTAAGATTCATCTGCCTCTTGTTATCTATAGCATGTACCCAGGTAAACATCCAGATCTTAGCTGTATTGACTTATAGCCAACCCTCCCTCAGGAACCAATCAAGTTCATATGTCAAGGGTCCACTGTAATTCTACATGTTTATGGGGTAAATTGTGACATTTTGACACATTAATACAATGTGTAAGTAATGGTCAGTTCAGGGCAGTCAGCATGCCTGTCACCTCGTTCATTGTTTCTTTGTATGAGCAATATTCAAAATCCTCCTATTTTTAAGTATTAATTGTTTTCTACTATAGCTTTCCTGCTGTGCTATATAGAACATTGCAAGTTATTCTTCCTTGGGCATGGGGATGTAGCTAAGTGGTAGAGTACTTAGTATCACAAGTCAATGGACTTGCTCACCAGCAGTGCAAAAATAAATAAAAGTTATTCTTTCTATCAAGCCCTTTTTTATAGTATTTTTCATCTATTTCTGGTCCATAGAAACATGGGTGCTATTTGGGGATACTGTTGTGATTGTTGTTACCATAAGCTATAATGTTGGATTATGTGTTTAGAAGGTGGTAGGTTCAAAGCATGAATTATTTTCACCTAGCACAGTGCAGAAGTCCTCCACTGTTATCATTTACTAATTCTTTGGTTTTTCTAGGTATCTCGAATTGCAGACAGTGAAAAAAGTGTTATGTTAATGCTGGGACGCTGCCTGCCACACATTGTTCCTAATGTGCTATTAGCAAAGAGGGAGGTAAGATGCATGATAGCATTTTCATTCCAGTAACCCCATCACGTAATCCCATCATGTTGTCCATTTTTTGTCATTTTGAAGTTTAGTGTTATATTTTTATTTTGTTAAAATCTGTTACTTGCAATCATATTCTTACTTTTGTGCATGCATCTCTGCTCCTAGAGAATGGTTTTACACCTCTGTCAGGTGAGTTCAGTAAAACTGCATGGTATTCATGTTTATCAAATTTTGCTTAAAGCATTATTAGCTTCTGCAGCACTATTACTGTAGGTCCATTTATGTGCCTTGAACAGTTTTTTACATTACCAGTTGCTTAATTTGTTTTGTTTGTGCTCTTGTTATGATGTGCTTGAGCTATCTACAGAAGTGGTTACTCTTTGTATTGAAAGTTAACAGAGACTAATAATGTAGTGTTAGCTGCCTATTATAAATGCTAATTTGGTAATAAATTATAATGATAAGAGTCATAATATTGACTACAATAACTTTTAAAAGTATCTTTTAAATTTTTTTATGGTTAACTTGTTGATAGATTCTTTAAATATCCAAGATAACAGTTACAAATACTGTATTTTAGTCCATATAGCCTGTATTATAAGCCATAAACACTCCAGTAATTATCTTCATAGTTATATTTATAAATTATTATTAAATATTGTTTTGCCAATAAAAGATTATTGAAAAATTATGTGTAATCTCAGTTAAATGACACTGGATAATTTAAAGGTATATTAAATGCTTTATTTAAATTAATGAGATAAATGTCCAGTTCACAAAATTTTTTATAAAAAATAAAGAATATTTTAAAATATATCACATGTTTCTACTTTTATTTTCTTAATATTTACCACTGATTTTACTCATAATTTCTGGGACCTACAGTATGATAGGTACATAATGCATTGGCATAACCCATTTAAAGCTTATCCTTAATTATCTGTTTAGCACAAGAAATTTGTACTGATCCTCAAGAGAGCATACGTTGGGCTTTAAAAGTTTTTATTACTATGTTTCGGGGTTTTTTTTCCTGCTTTTTGAAACAGAGTCTTGCTGTTAGATCAGGCTGGCCTTGAACTTACTATGTAACCCAGGCTGTCCTTGAACACGTGGCAATCCACCTGCCTTAGCCTCTGAAGTGCTGAGATTATAGGCATGAGCTACCATGCCCAGAATTCCTATGGATGTTCTTAATTTGAAAAGATTTAACAAACTATTGCTGATGGTTTTATTTTTATCTAATTATTTAAAAATACTCATAAGGTCTTAGTATCAGAGTTTTCTGTATCTTGAAGGATCAGTGTCCAATTTCATATTGTTTTGCAGTTCTGCCTGGCAGAATGGTGTTTGAGCTTCTTTTCTGTTTTCAGCTTGGAACATAACCCATGAAAAATGCATTAATGTTTGCAACTCCTTTACTATGTTTCCTTAATGTAATTTTTAAATGTTACCTACCAAATTGTCATGAGATGCAGTTTTAGCTTTTTTATTTTAATTTTCCATATATCATAAAGACTACCACTAAAATCTGATTATACTGCACATCTTATTTATAAATTTGCAACTTCAGTAATCAGATATATACATAGTTTTATATATATATATACACACACACACACACACACACGCACACATATCTAATGTGTGGTGTGTTCTCTGGGTGAGTTTAAATCTTTTATATTTGAAATTTTCATATTTATAATTTCATAAAGAACTGATCATTTTTTCTGTTATTTGTATCTTATTCAATTTTATCAGAAAATTGGCCATTTATAATAAAACAAAGTTTCATTCTCTCAAAATTACATTGATAAATAATGAAGTATATCTTTTTTTGTTTTAAAACCAACCAATAAAAGGACAAAATAAAAGGACAAAAACCTGAGAATACATCCTTGGAATGTGCAAGGCCCTATGTTCAATCTCCACCACTATACACAAACACAAATAAAAAGACAAAACTTTTAAATTTCACCATGTTTCTTAAATTTATTCTTTTAAAAAAAGGCCTTGTTATTGAAGGATTAATATTTTTCTTATTTCTTAAGTTTAATGTACTCTTGTCAACATAAGCCTTTTATTGCTATGTAAATACAGTTAAAATGTTCTTCACTAAACTGATGGCCATGTGTAACATCGTAGCTAATTATACAAAACATTAGAAATAAGGTTTAAATCTTTAAATAAAACATTCACATGGTTTAACATTTTCAGATATAAAAAGATTCACAATGAAAACTGTTCTTTTTCTCCTATTCTTTAGCTACTATCCCACATGCAATTTTAGTAGCTTCTAGTCAGTCCTTGAACCAGTTTTTAAAATTGGATTATTTATACTTATATTTTTGAGTTGTACGAGTTCTTTATATATTCCAGATATAAACCCTTATCACATATATGATTTGCAAATATTTTCTTCCATCCTATAGATTGTCTTTTTATATTCTTCATCTTTTGATGGGCAGAATTTTTTTTTAATTTTTATGACATCTGATTTATCTATGTTTTCTTCTGCTTTTGATGTCAAACCTAAGAATTCATTGTGAAATTATAGGCCAAGAATAGCTAACTTTATGTTTTCTTCTAATATTTTTATAACTTTAGCTCTTATGGTTAGGGCATTCATCCATTTTGAGTTAATTTTTATGTACAAAATGAGATAGAATACAGGACTACAGTATTCTTTACATGTAACTTGCTCTTGCGAGGCAGGCAGTGGCTGACATACCAATTTTTAACTGCCAGTTTTAAACTAGCCTTGATGTGCTAGGGCATATCCAGTTCTCCTTGGTATGGAGTATCAACTAAAAATTATCAGCAGTGACTTCCTATATGTTGTTGTTGTTTTCCAGTAAGAAAAGAAAGCAAATGGTAATAGAAGTTATTGCTAACTGTGATTAAGAAGAATGAAAAGTATTTTCCTTCAAAGCCCTGAATTCACAAATTACAGAGTTCAGGAAGATACAGATTGATGAATGCTTTTCCTTTTATGTGTTGATTTGGATTGATTGGTAATGGCTACTGTGTTGAGAAGTGATTAGGCAAGTGCTGTGTTGAGGCTTTTTGAGGCTTACTTTGGTCTGATAAGGAAAACTTCAGAGCAGTAGGAAATTGCAAAATTATGTCAAATATTATTCATTTCTGCACTAATCTTCATTCCTACACGTTTCACTTGAAGAAACTAAAAGAGAAGTTTTTGACTTTCCTTAGACACTTAGATACTAAGGAGTAAAACTAACACAGGACCTCTTCGAGCTCCTTGGGCCAGTGCAGTGTTCTCTGTCACATTTATAGCCATATTGCAGTTGCAAGATTCTCACTATGAATGCATGATATAAACTTCCCCTCTGATAAAGGGCCACATAGTCTCATGGTTAAAAAAAAAAGTGTAAGGCATAACGAATAAACAGCAACATAGTTATTTTGTTATGCTTGGGTTTTTTTAGATAAAAAGAGGTAAAGATTGTACTTCATACTTTAAATTGGGTATTTGCAGTTTTACCAAGTATCTTACCTTCATTTTATAATTTTATCTTTAAAGAGTAATAGACTGAGGAGAGAATGTGAAAAAATAGGATAAGCAGTATATGTGTACAGACTAGGAAAGCAGGAAGAGGGATTAGGAGAAAGCAAGAAAACCCTTCAAAGAGAAAGATATGACATGAAGTACTGTATAAGTAAAGCTTTGAGAGCCTTTCTTGGCTTTCAGTCATCAGCATAATTTCTCCTTTCGTTGGTGTTTCCAGAATAGCGTCTTTTTCATCCTTAAAGTTCTAGTGCTCAGTAGGATACTGTGATGATGCAATGTCTTAGTCCTCTCATTAGTGTCACCGGCTTTCAACAGCCTAAATGCAATCGACTAAGGATTAGAACAATTTTGATATTAATGGTCTTCTACTCTAATAGTGTTTTGTTGTGGTGCTGGGGACTGAATGCACAGCCTTCGCACTGAACTATATCCTAAATTCTTTTCAGACAGGGTCTTACTAACTTTCCCAGACTGGGATAATGTGTTTGCACCATTGGGCTTGGCCCTAATATTCTTAAACTTCCAAATAAGATAAAATATTTAATATTTTATAAAACTCATTTATTCTCCTACAAAATAAAAAATGACTCACCAACCATTATAGTAAGCATGTAGTGAAAATATTAGTTAACAATATAGAATTCATACATATTTTCTTGTCTCCTATTCCCAGTACAAAATTATTATTTATTCCTTTTGCTTTGCAATTGTTGTCTATTCTAGAAGGTACAGAGACTTTCTTTTAGAGAGATTGAAAATGACAGAATAAATGTTTTAAATTCTTTACTTCTTTTTTTTTTTTTGTACCGGGGGTCGAACTTGAGACCAGGCGGCAGAACCACTGAGCTAAATCCCTGGCCCTAAATTCTTTACTTCTTAGAATTATTTGTAGTTCCTCTTATCTACGTCTTTTTACCTTCAAATTTAAAATTTATACCAGATAATTATAATTTTAACATAATATATTTTAGAAATAGTGGAAAGGTAGTTCTGGTCATGTCTTTAAAATTCAGTCTCAATTTCAAAAGTTATGTCATCTGTTTCAAAGAAAGCGTCTTCAAAATGAATAATGTTTTTCTTATAATATAAATTTTTAATCATTTTCTTCAGGTTTTATTGTGATTGATAATCACACATTATTACATGGTAATCCTTATTTGATTCTGTTAACACTTTTTGGTGGATATTGAGGTAAACGGAAAAGAGAAAAGGTGTGATCATTCTTTCCTTATTTTTATATCCTAGTGATTTTTTTTTAAAATCTGCAAAATACTGTTATTGTAGTTTAGGAGATTTCTCTCCAAAAAATATTTTAGGCTTCTGGACTTTTTATCCTCATTAGCTTTGAAAATCCACTCCAAAATTTAAAACATATTATATAAGGCATATTATGTAAGAATTTTTTCTTTACTTAAAATGTGGAACAAGTTTAATTACTTTAAAGTATTTCTTTGAAAGAGAGAAATAAACTTTTGACTATTATTCTTACAAAACGTTGAGTTTACCTCTGCATGTTGAGTGTGCAGTGAGCAAAATAAGTTAAATATTTAAGTTTATCATCAAATAGCTCTGATATTGTGTATTCAGCCCCTGTGGAATTGGCCTCTGTTTTTTGCTGTGCTGTAGATTGAACCCTAGGCAAGTGCTGCCTTACCAAAGAGCTACCTCCTAGAAATGGTCTTTCATGTTTACTAGTGAGTTAGGTATGAAAGGCACAGAATTATTAGATTATAGTCCTTGTACGTGGGAAGAGTTGTTATTCTTTTTTTTTTTAAGTTTTAAAATACAGTGAACTTCTGCAAGTTTTGTTTTATAAAAACTTTTAGAATTAAAATTATATATCAGCTTGGCAAATTATGGAATATTACAGTATTTAGTATAAAAAGCTAGTGGAGCCTTGAGAAATTCTGCATTAAAAAAAAAAAGATTAGTTGAACCTTAAAGAAGTTTCATCATAGTGATTTTTTACTTTCTGTAAAACCAACACATATATTTTTAAATTTTCATTGGTTTCTCTTACTGTTGTCAACCTTTAAAAAATTGAAATTTGCTTTGTGGTGTGTTGGAGGCTTAAATGGCCATTTAAGAATATTCTGGGGGAGAAAATATTCTGCAGTGTATTTTTAGTTTAAATTTTTGTACCCTCATATTTCTTTAGGAGTTGATTCCCCTCATATTGTGTACAGCATGCCTACATCCTGAGCCTAAAGAGAGAGATCAGCTTCTCCACATACTTTTCAATTTGATCAAGAGGCCAGATGATGAGCAAAGGTGGGTATAATTACTTCTTTGGAAAATAAGTACAAGTCAACTTACTGATTTTTCTAATTTGGCACCAAGATTGGCATGTAATCTAAATGCCTCTTTTCCTTCTTAGTATCAATTTTAGTAGCATTGGAGCTCTTGCCGTCTGGGAATTACTCCAGTCATAGAAAATGTGTCCAAATAATAAATGCATTTGAATCCTTTTCCTTCCCCCACTTTATTTTTTAAGGGAATCTGGAACTTACTATAACAAACAGATAATCACTCCAAGAAATTCAGCCTGTGGATAGAAAAAAAAAACAACAAAAACAGCTTTTAAAAGTATGTGCTGGGCCAGGGATTTAGCTCAGTGGTGCCACCGCCTGCCTCGCAAATGCAAGGCAGTCTGACCAAGTTTGATCCCCAGTACCAAAAAAAAAAAAAAGCATGTGCTGGTGGCATGGTTATGCAAGCCTATAATCTCAGCACTTGAGAGGTTGAGGCACAAGAATTGCCTGAGTTTGAAGCCAGCCTGGACTACATAGTGAGCACAAGGCTAACCTGAACTAGACCTGTCTCAAAAAAAAAATAGTATGTGTAAATCATAAGATCAGAGTCCTTATTGTCTACTATAATTATTGACAATTTTCATTGCTTAAATCTTTAAAAAGGTTCTACACCTTCTTGATATGTTAATTGCTTCTCATGGTCAATAGACAGATGCAAGAGTTGAAAGATATCATTTAAATTAGCTTGTATTTTTGAGAACTAATTCACATTAAAATGATACTAAGTTTTCATATACTTTTTCTTTCTTTGTGTGTGTGTTTGAATGTCCACTAAGGGGTTGAACGTAGAGTCTCATGTATGCTAAGCCAGCACATTAGCACTAAACTACATCCTCAGCCCTTTTTATTTTGAGACAGTTTTTCTCCTAATTGCCCAGGCTGGACTAAAACTTGCCAACCTCCTGCCTCAACTTCCCAAATAGCTGGAATTATAGGCATGCACAACAACATATGCCTCAAACTTTATCTCTTTTAAAAGTACAATACTCAGAGGTCGGAGATTTAGTTCAGTGGTTTCGCCACCTGCTGCGCAAGTGCAAGGACCGGAGTTTGATCCCTGGTACCAAAAAAACAAAAAACAAAAAAAACTACAATACAATCTCCCCTGAAAATTGTGTAATAGTTCATTTTGATCTGAAAATTCTAAATTTATTTCTAGTAGAGAAAAGTCTCCTGGTAATTTATGATTAGTTCATGTTCCAACCATTACTATAAGGGAGAGGGAGCAAGCATCATGAAAGTCCTAAAAGGATCCTCATAGGTGGCATAGTTAAATCATATATTTGCTAGAAAATAACTCTTTCTTTGCCCTCCAAATGCAACAAGCCATAGCTAGTGGCATAACAAATCATTATGCATAACCAGTAACCCCTCAGGCATTTTACTAGTCCCCAGATTAAAACATAACCTCAGTGAGGGAAAGAGACAGATTTTTAGAGAAGCGTGACCTTATCTGTCCACATTCTCAGTGCTGTTTTTGGTGAATATTAAGACCTATGAAGGCAAAGACTAAAACCTTGTTAGATTCTAAGGTTCTTCTTAAGGTTTTCCTTGTAATGACATGATCTTGACAGAAAGCAAGTTTTTTGTTTTTGTTTTTTTAAAATTTTGCTAAGAAAAAGACAGATAATAGGTTGGCACCTCGATGTTTCCTTTCCAATTTGGAACTTACTGTACTATGAAGACATAGAAAAGAAAAACTAAGATATAAGCACAAAGCATTTGTCTACCATCCAAATACTAACCAGGCCCAACCCTGCTTAGCTTCAGAGATCAGACGAGATCGGGCACATTCAGGGTGCTATGGCTGCCCATAGATAGCACAAAGTATCTGTGAAAAAGAAATTTAACAATCAGCCATTGAAAGCACCTGGATATTTTTCTGATACTCCAATGTCACTGAATGAAGTTGGATTAGGAAGACCAATCTAAGGCCCTTATAGTTTTCACTTTAAAGAAAAGATGTTTCAGTTGGCTAAAAAGTAGGAGGCACTAAGACAACCATTACTTTGTATAAGGTTGCCAGCTATTTCTGTCCTTCTCTAGTTTCCTGTCAAGAGTTTCTCATCTAGTCCAGTGACGGCAAACCTTTTAGAAACCTAGGCACATGTGCCATAGGTTCACCACCACTGATCTAGTCAGAGAATAATATTCCCAGTAAATAAATACTGTAGAAGGAAATTGACAAGTGATATCTTTCTTTGTGAAGAAATTTTAAGAAATTGCCCTAGAAGTACAGAGCACTTTTTAATTTTTCATATACTATAATTGGTTAAATATCCAGCCCTCTCACTACTTTTAAAAGATAAAGTCATCAGAGTCCTGGACACTAAGACAAACAAACTGAGATTCAACAGACCTTCATTAAATTATCTGTGATATACCTGAAATATCTTAGGAGTGAAGCTTTTGTTTGCAGCTCTTCCCTTCCTTTCAAATTAGAGCTTGATTAATTTAGTAAACAAAAAAACAGAAGTAACATGAGCCTCATAAAAATTCCACTAAAAAAAAAAAAAAAATTCCACTAAATAAGCCAAGCATGGTGGTGTATGCCTGTAATCCTAGCACTCACGAGGCTAAGGCTAGAGGATTCCAAATTTCAGTTCAGCCAGAGCTACATATTTCAAGGTTACCCTGTTGCAAAACAAACAAACAAACAAACAACAACAGTTTGCACTACACAGTGAAAATAGCAGGAATTCAGAAAGTATATGTTGAAAATGATTTATTACCCAAGAAAGAGATATGTTTTTAGTATATAATGATTACATTCATTGTAGGGGATTGGTACATGTACATTAACATATCTCAATTCTTTTTTTCCCCTTCCCTCCACCCCTTTTTATTTTACTAGCATCAGATTCATTTATTTATCTTGTAAGTCATTATAAAATTAATTATATATAAAGAACCATACTAATAGGCAAAAACAAATATAAAATACATCAAGGTACTTAGATATATTGTCCATACTGGATCGTTTTTTAGAGAGACTGATTTAGAAACATTGTTTGGCATCCTAAAAAAAAGAGGTAAATATTAGGGGTTGGAGATGTAGCTCGATGGTAGTTGCCTAGCATGCAGGAGGCCCTAGATTCAATCCCCCATACCACAGAAAAATAAGAAAATAAATAAAGGTACAAATTCATCATGGCTTTTAAAAAACAAGAGAAGGGAACCAAAAGAAATGTAATCCTAAAGGAAAAAAGTTGTCTAGACTAATAGAAGATACCAGAAGGGAAGGCAGAGATCAGGCTGATTCCTAAGAAAAGGGCATACATTTTGACCAAACAGTGATGATAAATATCTGTATCTACCTTGGAGAGTTAAAACTTTTAAATATTGAGAAGCTATACAACTGTGAGGCAGGAGATTAGGACATGGCAGACTGTCATGACAGTCAGACGTGACCTGTCAGTCACAGACACCTGTCAGATCACGGCCTGGATGTATGCACAGAACAGCCTCAGAGCCCTGTGTGGGATGGCCTGGATCTGATGTCAGAAAAAGGATATAAAAGATGGCAACCATTGACCTTGTCGCCACTGTCTTACTCTTGCAGTGACTCTCTCTGCATGCAGAGCATATTTTCTCTCTTCTTTTCTTCAGAGTTCAGTTCTTTTTTCTCTTCTTTCCACTTCTTTTTCACATTTACTTCCTCTTTTACCTTCAATAAATGTTAATCTTTTATGTTCATCAGTTGTCCCGTCCAGTTCTTTGAACAGGACAAGATCCTAGAAAGTAACACTGGGCACTCCACCATCCAGTAACAACTGTGGGCTTGAACAAATTGTTCTGGTGGGTGGGTAAGTGGACTAAGCACCAGTTAGATAAAATAATGCAGTTGAATATTTTCTTATGTTATTTTTATTTTAATAAAAATTATTTTGGCTTATACCTTGTAAAAAATAGAATTATACTTTATGATTTGGTAGCTTTACATAATTTTAGCACTTGGTTTTCTGATTTACAGTCTTCATTTCTTCTGAGAATGTTGGAAAATCATAAATCAGTGAACCATGAGACAAATCAAGCTCAAAATTAAAATACAAGGAACTCCTCAACTATGAGTATACACAAAGAGTCCTGTATAATAAATTTCTCTTTCCTGCCCTTACCACGTATACCTAAGAGCAAGTGGACTTTCCAGCCAAGGTTAATCTATACCAGCAGCCCTTACAGCCTAATCAAGTAGGAATAAGGGAAATTAAATCACTATATTAGTATCATTTGTTTCAATCTGAAAATATTCTAAGGACAATTTGGTGATACTGTAACAGCATAATCTGAGTCTGTAAAGATTGAATTTGAGGACAAAGTAGAGAGGAGGAATGTTTATTAAGGAGAAAGGAATATCTCCCAGTATGTGGGTTGCCAGAGGGACTCCTTGTCCAGGAGTTTTTATACCAAATAATGACCAGGGTTCAGACAACTCTGAGTCAAACTAAGATCAACTTACAGGACTAAAATAAGCTTATTCAAACTAGAAATGGGCCTATGAGGAGTTGAGGGACCTAGCAAGCTATTATCTGCACGTTTCTCTTGGCCTCTTTCCTATCCAAAGTGGTTCGTTAAAAGAACAAAGTAAGAAGGAAAAAATATTTTTCAGATATAAGTAGGAGCGGAAGTTGTCATACTAGCCATCCATCACCTGGCTTGTTAGATCCCTGAAGTTAATTGTCCATCTCTTTCTTACCATATTATCTCTTGACCTCAGGTTCCTGTTTATCTGACCAAGGTCTGGTCATCCTGCCTCTCTATCTTGGACCTAAGTGCCTCTCTAGCTGCCTGTTATCTTCTGCCTAACTTGCCTGTCTATAATAGTACTGTTTAGGAAAATTAGTATTTTGTTTTCTCCTAGAAAAATACATTCCTTATCTTGATAACTTAATAATGAAATACCACTTATTACATTTTTATTTTAGATTTACAAGGCAGTAATCCAAATCTTAGAGCCAGTTTTCATCGACTCTGCATGTAAAGTTGATAACTTCCACTTGGTGGTGGAAAGTACCTATTAGCTTTGCTTCAGGTCAAGGTAAATCAGAAATTAGGCATTTGTGTACACACTTAAATCTACTTTCACTTTACAGAAATACAACACTTTTTAGACTTATCAATTAATATAAAATATAAACAATATGAACGAAGCAAAAATTTTAAGTTAGCATGTAATAAGTTATTTTTCCTTAATAAATCACAGGTTCTTCAGTAGCATCTTTAGAAGGACTTCACTTTATGCACAGTAGTGGCATTTTTGCCAGTTCTTTGAATTGACACCATGTTTTGACCTGGATTTTTTACTAATCAAATAATCTTATTTTTACTACCATAGGAAACCGTTTCCAATACTATTAATAATTTGTAGGCCATCTGACCTTTTCTGTTTTAAGCTGCATTTGTAGAATATTAAATCTTAACTCTGTTAAATTTGCTTTAAGGGATCCAACAGTTTTTCCTATTAAAGTTTATACATCTTTAGTATAATGTTGGTAACTCATGATTTGAAGTTCTGTACAAGTGTATATATTTAATAAGTCTTTGAAATACTTAGATTTTAAGAAAATTGAGTAATTAAAGTTATGAAACATTTATGGAACACATACATAAATATAATATGTGTACATTTTAATGGGGGCAAAAACTGATTAGGTTAGAAAATTTTCATGAGGAACCAGACAGCTAAAGTACCTTAGAAATTTCTTGTCCATTTTCCTTTTATTTATTTGCTCTCTCAAACAGTAGAAGGAAATAGAAAACAAGAAATAAAAAAGCAAATGATGGGAAACTGACACAGGATAATATAAATACAAGAGACTTGGGAGATAAAAATTACAAGGACTGAGGAGGAAGTATAACTCAGTGGTGGCATAAGACAGTGGTTCAGTCCCTAGCACCACCAAAAAAATAAAAAGATTCTGGTGAGTGAGCAGCTGCTACAATATACAAGAAAGACACATTGGGTCCTTTTATGGTTAATTTGACATATATTGAGAAATAGCAATGAGTAATGCCTAAGCTTAACTCTTTTTTAACACTTGGTCCCAGTAGTGTATTTCTAATGCAAATACAAATCTTTGTTTCTTGTATTATTTTTCAGGCAAATGATACTGACAGGTTGTGTGGCATTTGCACGTCATGTTGGACCCACACGTGTGGAAGCTGAACTTTTACCACAGTGTTGGGAACAGGTAAATTAACCCTATTGGTTTCCCTTAGCTATTATAACTTCTTATATTTTCTTGTTTCAGTTATTTTAGCAAATTTATATGTTGCAATTGATGCTACTATTTCATTAGAATAGTGATTTAATATTGCTTCAGACTGCCCTGGGGTGCTTTGCTTTATTTATTCATTAAACAAATATTCATGAAACACTAATTCCAGTGCCAAGTGCTGGTATAGTCTTTTAGTGATACAGTGATGAACAAAAGACAAAGACTTCCTAGTCAGATGATAAGAGTAAACACATGCTGTGATATGCTTGTAGCAATATTTATTAGGAAGAAAAATTAAGCAGAAATGACATGCTGCGATATGCATAGTAATATATAATAGGAAGAAAAATTAAGCAGAAGTATTAGAGGGGGATGAATAATGCCCTGCAAGGAAAGATGGTGAAAAAAGGAATGTCCCAGGAAAGCATGTTTAAGGAATTTGAATGAAGTAAGGTACAACAAGTACAAATGCACTGAGGTGGGAATGTCCTTGATACATTCTGGGAAGAGCAAGCTGTGTGCTTGTAAATAGAAATATGTACTGTATACTAGTGTATGCTACAGATATGTGGTATCTAAAGTATAAATCTTTGATGTAGGAGGTTTTTGTACTTATAATTCAACTCATTATTTTACTAACAATACTTTTAACTATATATTGAATTTTAATGTTATAGCCCTTTGCAGAACTCAAAATTATTGACTTTCTAGGCTTAAGGTTTGGGTCATTTAACTTGTTACTTTTCCACTTTTATAAGATGGGGTTTTCACTTATGCAGACAAAAGCCTTATTTATACTAGCACAGTCATTTATCTTAAAATATTGGTCTCTAGAATATCACTAATGTGTAGTTATTTAGAATTCTAGCCTTAATTTCTTTGGGCATTCATTTTTTTAATTAAAATATATTACAGCCACTAGATTCAGTATGTGAACAGTGTATATAGTAATAATTACCTCTGACAATGCCATACCTCATCCATATATTACAGTGCATACTAAAATAGGATGCTTAAAGTTAAAATTAACTTGGATATGATGTAAAGAACTTTGAATTTATTCTATACACTTATTTAGGTGTATGTTTTAATTTTTTTATACTTTTTTCCATTTTCTTTGTTCAGATAACATACAGATTGCTCATTTAAAGTATATAATTCAGTGAATTCAGTATATTCACAGTTATATATCTGTCACTGCAATCCATTTTTTTTTTTTGGTACCAGAGTTCGAACTCAGGACCTTGCGCTTGCGAGTCAGGCAGCAGAACCACTGAGCTAAATCCCCGGCCCGCACTGCAATCCATTCTAAAATATTGTTACCATTCCCAAAACAAACAATCCACTGAATGTAGTTTTTCTCTGTCAAGATTGTTTGTTATATAGTTACCATGGATTTCCATATAAATTTTAGAATCAGCTTGTCAATTTCTGTAAAGAAAATACTGGAATTTTTATAAATAATGCATTGAATCTATAGATTCATCTGGAGAGCATTTCCATCCTAATCATTGTAAGCCTTCCAGTCTGTGAATTTAGGATGTCTTTCCATTTATTTAGGTCTTTTAAAATTTCTTTCAACAATGGTTTGTACTTTTCAGAATATAAGTTTTCTACTACTTCTGTTTTATCTATTCCTAAATGTATTATTCCTTTTGATGCTATTATGGTACAGAGAATTGTTTTCTTAATTTTATTTTCAGTTTGTTCATTGCTGTCACAGGGAAATACAATTGATTTTTGTGTGTTCATTTAATTTTGAGACTCATTGAACCTAGACTAAGGAGAAACAAAATGAAACTTTATGTGTACCATACTTAGACATTCAACGCATTTTGCTTTTAAGATGACTGTATCTAGATTAAATTTAATTCAGAGATACCAGTTATAAACATCTCAATTACCCATCTCTTCTACAACCTGCATAACTGTGGATATCAGGGATCTGTCTATCCACCTACCTCTAGTTTGTTGCCCAATAGATTACTATATAATTTCTTTTCTTAATTTTAGGCATCCAATACATTATTGAATTATGTCACCTTTTCATATGGAAATATGAGAACAGATACACTTCCTTTCCAGTCAAAGAAAGATTTATATTCTATGAAGAAGACATACGGGAACAAAGCCCAGTATGTGTCACTTTTTTTGTTATTTTTTTGTTATGGTTCAGTGTAGTCACCACAATAACAAAACACCATCAGTGCACATATGCAAACAGGAATGAAGCCTTCTTACTTTAAAAAGAAAAGCAGAGTTTTAGTTAAGCTGATTACATCATTGATTAACTTTCTAAAGCTTAGGTAAAAGAGATGACTGGGACAAATTGACTGCATCTATAAGATGTAGAAGCCAGATTTTCCAGATTAAAGAATATACTACTGTTGCTAGACAGTAAGTCCTGATTTCTCCTGACATCCTAGAGAAAGCCTAATCCTAGGAAAGCACATAAGCTCTAGACACTTTTTGCCAAATCTTCATCTTGGCTTTCCCTTTTTTTCATTTCCCCCTTTAACATTTGATCCCTTTGTCATATTTAAACTCTCTTGGTTTCCCTTATTCCTGATCTAGGTATAGCCACACAGGGATTCCCAAAAATGGAAAAGGAAGAAGCTTTATTGCATTCTTAACAGGATTTGTGGTGAAAAGTAATTCTCTGTTGGAAGAAGAGGGGGTAATTTTTTTATGCTTTTTTTTTACTCTAGATTAATCACAAATACCCAGAAAGACGACTACTTGTGGCAGAATCCTGTGGAGCATTGGCACCTTACCTTCCTGTAAGAATTGTCTTTCTTTTTTTCTTAAAGCATTTTTTCTTTAATAGCAAAGGAGCCTTTTTAAAATGTCATATATTGTAATTCAAAATCTCTTAGACGTGCTGTTTTAATAAGGGAAAGAAATGAGCCAAAAAAGAAAAGCTTCACATTAGTACATTATTGTATTGTAGGCAGCTAAGTATATTACCATTGATTTTGCATATAGCAGTTCTCAGATAGTGGTCTGAGGAACCTGCATTGTTTCTTAAAATCCTTTCCAAGAGGCTGATGAGGTGAAAACTATTTTTATAATGATAAGACGTTCTTTGTCTATCTCATTATGTTCACATTTGAAATGTTGGTATAAAAGCATGGTGGATAAAAATGCTCATGCATTAGACTAATTAGAGAAGTGGCCCCCTAAATGAGAATGAATATGATTCAATTCTTCACTGCCATTACATAACAAGCCAATTTTATTTTTTAAAAAAGAGCTTGTTGAATCAATAAAATTATTAATTTTACTAAATTTTGGCCCTTGCATCTTTGCTGTTTGCAGGAAAAGTACTTACACAGTTGTTATACAGTTATTAGCTAAACTACCCACTTTTTCATGGGAGATCAAGTTTGCTTGACAGAACCAGTGACAATCAAGCTGTGATTTTTCACACATTGGTATGTGGCAGGCATTCTGTTCTTCCTTAAGTGCCCCTGTCACTTCAAGGAAAACAAAAGAGCAGGGTTTGTTGATAGTGATAAAATTAGAGCTTTTAAGTGAGTTCTAGTATCTGCCACTCTAAGCTTAAAGTCTTCTAAATACATAAAGATTTCTTTATAATGAGATCAGTGGATTTTTGAAATGATACAATTAAAGTATCACTGTTGAAAAACATCTCTAAGTTTTGATCTGATTTTTTTCCCGAATGAATAAAAAATCCAAGGTTTTGCCAGCCATGGTGGCACACACCTGTAATCTCAGCACTTGGGAAGGCTGAGGCAGAAGGATCACTGTGAATTTGAAGCTAACTTGGGCTACATAGTGAGTTCAAGAGTAGCCTGAACTACATAGTGAGACTCTGTCTCAAAAAAACCCTGAGATGTACCAATGGAATTTAATATATCAAGTTTTAAGTGCTTATTATCTGTGAACCATGTTTTTATCTGAAAGCGCTATTAAAATATTCTTTTTTCATTATACTTTTTCCATGATGTCAGATTTTCTTCCTAAAATACTTTAGTTAAAACTATTTATCACAGTGGGCCAGGGATTTAGCTCAGTGGTTCTGCCACCTGCCTTGCAAGTGCAAGGTCCCAAGTTTGATCCCTGGTATCAAAAAAGAAAAAAAAACAACTATATCACAATAAATGGATTGCAGAACAATGAATGAAAGAAATTGGAACAAAATTCTTCTATAGTTATTTTCATTAAAAATAGTACTTATGTAAACATTGAATGAGCTTGTTTTTATTTTTAAATAATTTTCTTTTTGAAATACCAGAAATTGAACTCAGGGCTTTAACACTGAGCTATATCCCCAGCCATTTTTAAATTTTGAGACAGTGGGGGCAATCCACTTTCCGGTCCCCCTTCTGTCCCTCTTAGGCAGAAGCTTTCTTTCTCCCAATAAATTTTTCTTACTCTTAACCTCTGTTCCTAGAATTCATTCTTTGATTTTAGAGAACAGGAACTCAGTTATCTAGTAGGTTTGGGAGTTAACATCTCTTCCCCCTATGTCATTTTGGAGGTCTTCCACCGAGATCACTGGTCAGAGTTTGGAGACCAAAACTAGAAAGGTAACTGGGCTAAGAGGACAGCCAGTATTTTGGCCCTGGCCCTTCAAGGTCAACAAAGAATCCAGGACTTGAAGGAACCTTTCCTACAGGATCCTACGTCTTTGACTCAAAGCTATATGGCTACTAAGATGACAATGCGTGGCACCTATTGAGGGCCTTTAGATAGATTCTGTAGAGTAGCTCTTAACTGCTGATCACAGTTACAACCCTCTTCAACTGGAAGTAGCCAGAACAGTCTTTGCCCTTTACCTGCTCACAGCAGTTAAAGGTACTTCTTCAGAGGGGGGTATATTGCAGATAGATACGTTAGATATCTTGTGTGCAGTTAGACAGGACCAGCCCTCCTAGAGCCAACACAGCCAGGAGCCAACATGGAGGACAATCAAGACATACTCACTGAAGGCCAGCATTGTAAAAGGAGAAAGCACACCCCTTTGTGCTTCCCCTGGGTATAGATGGCAGTGATTGATATGCTAAATAGGTATCAACCTCCTGGGTGGGTGGTCAAGGTCTTAACCCAGCCTCTCCAGGAAATATCTCTGACCCCCATTCTTATTGAAAATCCTTGTGTGCTTGCTATGTGACTTGCTCCCCCATTTGACCCCCATTTAATAAATATTACCTGGGTGACTGTACTTGTAATCTTATTGGTTGGTCATGGTTTTGTCTCACCTCATGCCCACCTTGTAAGTTTCCATTGGGTCTTATAGTTTTGTCCCACTTTGTACCCACCTCATCACATGGCTTTGCTGTATAAAACATCTTTGAAAAGTGGGGTGAGCAGGCAACTCACCTTCTGGTCCCCGTTATTCAGAAGCTTTTTTTCTCCCAATAAATTTTTCCTACTCTTAAAAAAAAAAATTTTGAGACAGGGTATTGCTAGTTTAATAACTATGTATAAATATTACCTAAAGTTCTTTAAGATGCTTATCAAGTTTTAAATTAGTAAGAGATTTGTGCCACCAAAAGATTGAGAATCACTGGACTCTTAGCCACTTACTACAATCTTCCTATAGGTCCAGGTCTTAGAAAGGAATGAATTAATTTAAATACTTGACATACTACAGCCTGTCTACCAAACCTATCCCACAGCCTGTTTTTGTAAAGAAAGTTTTATTGGGATACAGCTACACCCATTTCCTCATGTATCTGTGGCTGGGTTTTTTTGTTTTTTGGGGTTTTTTCCTTTCAGCACTGTGGTTTGAACTTACAGCCTTTGCAAGAGCTACATCCCGAGCCCCTTTTATTTTTTGAGACAGGGTCTTGCTAAATTGCCTAGTCTAGACTTGTGTTCCTCCTTCAAGAAATTAGTCTACAAGAATGGAATTATATAATATTACCAGAGTTATTTAGTTGCATTTACTCTTAATCTCATTTTCTTTGGTGAAGAATGAGAAGCCAATAGTAAAATGATTGTCTTTTTAGAAAGCAATATATATGATGAATGTTCTTTTATTCAGAGAGATAAAAAGAAAGAATAGTCCATAGCCTCACTCCAAGCAAGAATATATTTAGCTAATTAAAAATGAATATTCATACAGTGCAGAAAAGAAAACCCAAAAGCTTACCTTCCCTGACCCCAATCATTCTCTCCAAGGGTATCCACTGTTAATTTTTTAATTCATACTGGTAGGAAATAAAAATTAATGCATATGCCAGCTTGTATTTTCATAACTTTTCTAAAATTGTACCTCAAATTAATCAAATATAATATTCTATATCCTACTATAGTACGTGAATATAAATAGTTGATAGATTCTTGTGGGTTATCTATACATTTTTAAAGTTTCTCATATTGTTAGTATCTCAAATTTTGCTTCTTCCAGCATTTGCATGTTTTTATTTTATTTATTTATTTATTTATTTTTATTTTTAAAATTTTTTTTGGTACCGGGGGTCAAATTCAGGACCTTGCACTTGCGAGATAGGTGGTGGCACCACTGAGCTAAATCCCCAGCTGCATATTTTTATTTTAATAGTATTAAATTATCTCTGACCAAGATAGTGTGGATTTATACTTCTAATAACAGTACATCAGAGTTCTTAGTTTCTCATACTTTCTTCAGGAACTGGCATGATAAATATATATATAATATATAAATGTATGTATATATTTTTTTTTTTTAGCCAACAGAAAAAAAATGTTGTCTTGCTGTTATGATAAATCATATAAATAGGTGTGAGTCTGAGCATCCTGTTACTTATTGTTCCAAGGTTGAGATGAGCATCATTTGCTCTCAATAAGTTAGCGGTTCTGATCTGCTACTACAACACAAAGCAATAGTAATGATAATGTTTCTTCAGAGGATCTTATAATTGATAATAGCAAAATCTCTGCCCCTCACTAGTTCCTCTGTGTGCTTATGGCTTAACTAGAGTAACACCTGCTGACCTTTCCCATGGGGACTCCTTGTAGGGCATAGAACTAATGACAATTTCAGCCCAGATCAATGTGAAGTAAACATCCACCTGAAGCTTACTCATTATTACTGTTTTACCAAATTTATTGAGATATCATAAGATTAATACAAGTAACTTTTGGCCTCCACAATTACAAGAAATGTTCAAAGTGGTGGCCATTAATGTCCAGACATTTATTGGTATGGAGAACTGCTGCTTGGGTAACCTTGGTCATTGAGTTTGCTACACATGCATTTTCTTCCTTTCTTTTTTTCTTTTTTTTTGTTTTTTTTTGTTGTTGTTTATTTGTTTGTTTTTTGAGACAGTGTCTCCCTGTGTGGTTCAGGCTGTCCTTGAACTTTGCAGTGTTGGCAGCAATCTTCCTGCCTCAGCCTGCCAAGGCCTTGGATTACAGGCATGCACCACCAAGCCCAAATTGTACATACATTTTCAATTTCTTCTCTAAGCCAGCAGTGTCGTGGGTTTTCTGTAATATACGACATCCTGAAGGGTCCCCCATATGAGGATAATGCCACCTGTTAAAAAAAACATATTATTTTTCTTTTCCTGAAGTGTATGTACATTTTTTTGGCAGGCTCTGAATATAAAAACATGTTGGGAAATAATACTGAATTCAGAGTAGATATTATTACCTCTAGAGATAGAGTGTGGTGGGAGAGATTTGGAGAGAACAATATTTTGGATGTGTTTAATGTTTTATGATTCAAAAAATAAAGATTTGAAGCAAACAGCAAAATATAATATCTGTTTAATATCTGTTAATATCTGTTTAATCTGGATTTTGAACACATGGGTGTTTGTCATTACTTTCTATACCTTTTTACTTCAGTGTAAATAAATAGTAAATACGTGTTGGTTATTTTCAGAAAGAAATCCGTAGTTCCTTGGTTCTCTCAATGTTGCAACAGATGTTAATGGAAGATAAGGCAGATTTGGTAAGAGAAGCTGTCATCAAAAGCCTCGGAATCATTATGGGATACATTGATGATCCAGACAAGTATCAACAGGTATGTTTTTCAGAATGAATCTCTCTTACCCCATTATAAAATTTCTAATAATATTCTAAAACTTTGATTTGGGTACTTCATAATCTGTAGTAGGAATGACAACTATGCCAGCTTTAGTCAGTTGAAGGTAACTGCCTGGTTTCAATCTTGCAACTCAAAGGAAAGACTGTTGTGACTTCTTTATAGTTCTTCCACAGCTTCGTGTCAAAACCACCATTAATGTATGCTGTTTTTCAACCCTTCTCTTCGGTTTGCTCATCAATGGATACAAGACATTTAAGAAAATGAGAAGAGGAGTATTATGGTGACTTATTAAGTGTTTTAGAAAGTTTATTCTTCTAAACCTCTCCACTGCTCTTTGGCAGGGTTTTGAATTGTTGCAATCAGCCTTGGGTGATCCCTCAGAAAGAGTAGTTAGTGCAACACATCAAGTATTTTTACCAGCTTATGCTGCTTGGACCACAGAACTTGGAAATTTACAGTCTCATCTTATACCTACACTACTGAACAAGATTGAGAAGCTTCTCAGGGTAAGTCCGTCCTTTATTTATATAGTTTGTAGCAATTTAAAAGGTCTATTCTAAACCATCTTAGAGGACTATTGGGGAACAAAAACAGAAAATAACACTTAGCTGAATACCTGATACCAATAATTAGCAAGATTATGTTTGACTTGAGCCACAAGAGATTTGAGAAAGTTTTGCCAAAGCTAGGAGAAAATGGGCATGGTCTGCATCTATCAGAGGGCGTCACAGTTTTTACATACAGTAGTTCCAGAAACAGAACTAAAATCTGAGTTTGTGCAGCTTTCTTATTTATATGATGTTAAAATTGCTTCAATTGTGCCTATTTCACTGCAAGTTATTTCCTTACTTTTTTTTAACCTAATAATTTCATTTATTAAGTTATTGGGTCCAAATGTATCTCAACATGTTTTTATAATTTCAAAACTTTTTATTCTAACAAAGTAAAAAAATTGAAAAAAATTAGATAGACAATTCTTGACCTAGTTTTTGTTCCAAAAATTTATTTTACCCAGGTTGGCACAGTAGTTAACTATCACTAGGGGTTACAAGAGAAACTAACGTTTCATGAATACTTATTTGTGCTGTTTAGCCAGATACGTTAAATATTAAAATCCTATTTTTCTCATAACCCTTTGAGTTGTATTCTGTATTTTTTATGGAAACTGAGACATAGCATATAAGTAACTTACCAGGGGCCCATTGCTATAATATGACATAACCAGGACCTGATACCGGTCTCTTGACTCCAAACTCTTACCTTTTCTCCCTCAAATTGTTAAAGGACCTATAAGGCTCTTACAGTAAAGCATTGTAATTACTCAGTACATGGTCTTATATGTGTTCATATGTATTTATTTAATTTTTAAAATAGGGCTATTCTTTGTATAAATTTCAGAATGGGTTTTTTTTTAAAACCATAGACTGTTGACTAAGGTACACTGTTCTCTGAAACGTAGGAAATTTTTTAAATGTTTATATTCTGCCTAAGAATTATCCACACCTGGTTTTTCTTCTCCCATATTATAACTTGACCAATTCCACATTGCAATTAAAAAATAGTACATTTGGTATAGATAGAAATTCTTACATGAACAGATTAATTAAGAACTTAGTAAATAATTCATCTTTGATATTTCTGATACAGTTGCTATTTTAAATACAATAATGATATCAAGTAGATTTGAACAGCAATAAATGCTTTAATCTCTAATGATCTTCTTTTCACCTTAATATTAGGTTTCTAAATACCACACTGATCCTCTAACTCTGTTTTGTTCTGTCATCTTCTTTTTGTTTCCTTTTGAAGTTTCTTCTACTTTTTTCTGTGCCCACAATTATTTTAAAGCACTTTGAATACTTGCAAATACATATATTACCAAATATATAAAAGGACACAGGAAATACAAGAAGGTCAGTTGAAAGCACTGTTGAACATTTAAAATGATTCCTATGTCTCACTTTAATTTCTTTAACTTGACTTATAAAATTTTAAAAGATAAAGACCCACCCAACAGAAAAAGAGAACCTATAAAAAAAGTTCTCAATGTTGGAGATGACTCATGTTTACCCTGAAATTTTCCATATAAAAGATTCTGTTAGCTCTACACTGGCTTGTTACTTCTGCACATTTTGAAAGGATGTCTTCATTAAATGTTATGTTTTGAGTTCAACATACAGGTCCTTAAATGTTTTATTTGCCACAAAGGGAAATAAACATGAATCCAATTAGCAATGTAATTTCTAAAGACTAAAATTAGCTTCCATCTCCTTATGTTTCAGGAAGGAGAACATGGTCTGGATGAACATAAGCTCCATATGTATCTTTCTGCCTTGCAATCCTTGATCCCATCTCTTTTTGCATTAGTACTACAGAATGCACCTTTCTCCAGCAAAGCCAAGCTTCATGGTGAAGTGCCACAGATAGAAGGTACTGAACTCAAATTCTGGAAGGAAGATTATTAGCAGTTTAGTTTCTCAAAGAATTTTTTTAAATTGAAATTCTAAAACAAATCACTGTATGATAGCATAAGTACTATAATATATGCATATGTAGAAGCTTGTATTTATAGCTTATGTAATATCTAAGGTAAAATGTAGGGCTTCACCTTTTATGGATAAGCCTCATGATATTATTTTATATTACACTTTCTATTCTTAATCTATAGTTTTTAATAGCCTTTGTTGAGAAGCTGGAATAAATGTTTCCTTCCATGAATAGATCTGAATCAATGAAAAAAATCTTGATACTAGTATCAGTATATAGGCTTGTCATTTCTACTTCCTTTATAATTTCTTTTTCCCCAGCTGTTTCATCTTATTTTTATGTGTGGTTTTTTTTTTTTTTTTTTTGGTGCCGGGGATCGAACTTGGGACCTTGTGCTTGCGAGGCAGGCACCGGAACCACTGAGCTAAATCCCTGGCCCTCATCTTATTTTTAATAAGGGAAAGAAAATACAGGGAAATATAATTACTTCCTTCCACCCCTGCTATGTTCTTGATAGAAGGAAAATGAGCATATTAGCAAAATTTGCTTTTTTTCCGTAGAAGAACTGACTTATTTTTAGAATTACATGAAATTAATGTCAGAGGCTGTTTTCTTATCTTACTCTCCAGGTAACCAGTAAATGACCTTTGATATGTGGCAGCTGATTAACAACCTGACCACTCCTAAACTTCAGTATAAATGGCTGTTGATAAGCTATTGTTGCAGTTTTTCAGATTGGTGAACTTACTTTGTCTCTTACTGGCTTCCAATAGACAATTGTAACTTTGCAAACATCAGCAGATAATGTTTTTAGAATTTAAATTTTCAACTAAAGTAAACCTGTAATCTGTGGGATATGAAACAGTGTGTTCAAGGATGTATGAAGCTACAAGGTGAAAGTAGTATATGGTTTTTGAATGTCCCTTTTATCACACTTCATAAAGTAAAGTCTTTGAAGATAAGACTTCATCATGCATTCACATCTGATCACTTCAGATTTTACCGTTTTACTTATTAAAGAATTTTATCTGCCTAGAGATTTTCCTTTCTAATTCCTTTCTAATTGGCTGTATATGAGAATTCAGAGATTGAGGTTTTGATAGGGTAGGTTTCTTCTGAAAATTGTGAAGAAAAAGCTATTAGGTGCCTCTCCGCTAGCTTCCAGCAGTTTGCTGTAATCTTTAGTGTCCCTTGGCTTATAGACATATCACCTCCATCACTTGCCTTTTTCTTCACATGGCCCAGTCTCTGTGCACTTCTTTCAGTGTCCAGATTTACCCCTTTTATATGGACATCAGTCATATTGGATAAGAGCCTCCATCCAATATGCCTTCATTTTATCCAAATGCATATGTAACAATCCTATATTCAGTTCAACCTACAGAGACCTCAGCTCAGCATATAATATTTGTTATCTTGTTTTAATATATTTAACAAAGAAGCCTTGACTATCAATATCAATGCTTGAAATCAAGCATTTACTAGAGATTAAATGATTTAAAACAACTTCTTTACTATTCTGAATATATTCTTTTTAATTTTTATGTGACCTCCTCTTGGGATTTTCTTTATAACAAGTAATCTTGTTTTCAGGTCTTATTGACTTGTTTATTATAAGTAATGATATATCCTTACTTGAGGCATATAGCTATAGTTATGTTTATGTGTCTATATATACGTGCATATAATCTGGAATATAATTTATTATAAATAAAGATTTGTGTTTTCATAAATGATGGTATCTCATACAAATATTTTTGTGACCAATTTATTTCATAACATTAGCAATATTTTTGTCAGTAACCATTTTAGAAATTTGGAATACACTTCTGAATAAAATAGATAACATTCTTTGCCGTCATAGCGCTTACATTCTTTTAGGGAGAAAACATATCAAAGATTCACTACAGCTGTTATTTGGCAAGATAATTATGGCTATTTCCTTGACAATAAAATGCTGGCATTTTGCTAGCCTATTAAAATGCTTTCTGGGAACCTTTTTATATTATTGTTTGTTAGATACTCAATTTTTTCTTTCTATTAAAATGACAGTTAACTAGAACGATATTTTCAGGCTTCTGAAGCATTTTCTTGTGTATAATAGCTGAGTTATACATGTAATTGCTTATTTCCAGTTCTTGTTTTGCTTAGCTTAATTCTTGTTGGACTTAGTTTAAAACCTTTGGACTCCACTTTTTTTACAGTAAATTTTACTTTTCATTATTCCATATTTTTCAGTAACATCAGTATTCCATCACAGCAGCAGTTTGGAACTGGTATAATAGAACTCTGCTTGAAATTATCTCAGATGTGATTTGATATGATATAGACATATTAAACACAAATATCTCTCACTATCCAAATCTGTTGACTTCTCAGTGAAGATAATGAAAATTCAGGCAGAAACCTCAGATGGTGAGAGACAGACACCATATTATCCAAATTTCTTTCTTTTCTGTATTACAGTAGCAAATAGGAGTGTTCAGATAGCAAGGATAATCATTATCTGTACTATATTTTGTGGGGGTTTTGGTTTTTATTATCTTTTTATTTTAATGTAATACAAGTAAATATCAATAAAAATATAAAAGCCATTCTATGAAAAAATTTTTCATAACAAAAATTAGAGCATAACAATGGCAAATATACCGTGTATCATGATCTTAAAAGAATATATTTTCATTTTCTAGTCTATCTCTCAACTCACTTCCTAATAATAAACCTTTTTTGCATAAAACATTTTAATTATTAACAAAATATCTCACTCTGTGTAATTTTGAACAATTTCTTCCTATTTTGCAGTATCTGTTATGCTTTTCAGTCCTTGACACTTTCGGTTTCTCACACCAGAGACAATGTGTGTTTGATTTATTTCACTTAAAAGTATGGTTTCAAGGTGCATCCATTTACCTAGATACATCTCAAGTTCATCCTTCTTTATGGCAGAGTAGTACTCCATTATGTAAAAAACTTGTATCTTTTTTTTAATCTCTGCATCAGTTAATGGGCATTTGGGTTGTTTTCAAGATTTTGCTATTATAAACTGTACCACTATAAACATAGGTATACATATATCGCTGTGGTACAATGCTTTTAATTCTTTTGGGAAGATACCAAGGAGAATAGCTGGGTCAAATGGGATCTGTAATCCTAGTTTTTTGAGCGATCTCCACACTGATTTCCACAGCGGTTGCACCAGTCTACACTCCCACCACCAGTGGAGAAGGGCTCCTTTCCCACAGCCCTGCCAGCATTTGTTTTTGGACAACAAAGGCAAGGCAGTAGGTATCACAGTCCCTGACTTAAAATTATATTACAGAGCTACTGTGATAAAAACAGCGTGATATTGGCAAAACAAACAAACAAACAAAAACAGACCTGAGGATCAGTGGAATCGATTAGAAGATGCTGACAGAACCCCAAACACACTTAGCCACCTTCTTTGACAAAGGGCCCAGACATGTTCACTGGAAGAAAGATAGCCTCTTTAATAAATGGTGCTAGCAAAACTGACTTTCTACATGCTGAAGACTAAAACTAAACTGTGTCTCTCACCATGCACTGAACTAAAATCAAAATGGATCAAAGATCTAAATATTAAAACAGAAACACTAAATCTGCTAAAAGAGAGAGGTCATAGGAGTAGGCAAAGACTTCATGAACAAAACCCAGAAGATACTACCAAAGAATCAGCAACCAAGATCTCATCTGTTTTTTTTTGTACCAGGGATCAAACTCAGGACCTTGCACTTGCCAGGCAGGCATGGTGCCACTGAGCTAAATCCCCAGCCCTCGAGACCTCATCTTATTAAATAGCTTTTGCACAGCAAAAGAAATCACCAACAGAGTGAAAAAACAACCCACAGAGTGGGAAAAATTTTAACCAGTGGTTCCTCAGCCATAGGACTCATATCTAGAGTATGTAAAGAATTGAAAAAACTCAGCCCCCCCCCCCCCAGATTTAAAGACCCAATCTAAAAATGGCCATCTAAAATGAATACACTCTTCTCAGATAAAGTAAAAATGGCAAATAAAAAAATTTCAACATCACTGGTCATTTGAGAGATACAAATTAAAACATCTCACTCCAGAAAGATGGTTATTGTTTATTTTTGTAATGCTAAGAATTGAACCCAGAGCCTCATGCATACTAAGTAAATATTCTACTTGAGCTAATGCTCCAGCCCTCCCCTTCCTTTTTTTGAAATTTTAACTAATTAAGATAAGATTTTGCTAAATTGCCTGGGCTGGCTTCAAACTTTCAGTCCTCCTACCCTAGCCTCCCAAGTAGCTGGGGTTATAAGCATTCACCACTATGCCTGTCTCTACTTACTATATTGTTAAGTACCTGCTGCGTAATAGGAATACAAGAATGTTACTTATTCTTAGAGCATTTTTTAAATTAGGTACTATGTCAAATATTCTGAACTGTAATAAATTCCATTAAATATGTTTTGAGAAAATGCTGCATCCTCATCTATCTTTTTAGGATCATGCCCCTATCAAGAGTTGCCTCCTTTAGAAGTTTCTGGCCTACACTTACATGACCTGTTGGCATGTATTTTTCACTTAAAAGCATGCAAGAAATAGTCTCTTAATAACCTGGGATTCATTTACTGCCTGTATGACCATAAATTTTATTGATATGTTTAAACTTTTTTTTTTGGTACCGGGGATCGAACTCAGCTCCGTGCGCTTTTGAGGCAGGCAGCGGAACCACTAAGCTAATTCCTCGGCCCTTAAAATTTTAAATATACTAGGAGGGGTGGGGGTGTGTGTGTGTGTGTGTGTGTGTGTGTGTGTGTGTGTACACATTTTATTTACAGGATTTTAAAAGTAATTTTTTTCAGTTTTACCTCAAAACCTTTGAAGTATATAATATGGGACCTTGGTTATATCTGTAGTACACTATCCCTTATCTTAATGGCCACTGGCTTTAGCATTTTATATTAATGTACTGTGTATCAAAATACAAAAAAATTAAATGAAGCATTTAATGTTGGGAATTAAATACTAAAGCATTCCGTTCAATCCATGCTTTAGTGTATTTTATGTCATGAGTCTTTGCTATTATTAAATAGTCTTCTGCTCTTGACCTATTGGTACCTTATTTCCCAAAGGAAACATTTTATTATTTCCTTGACATAAACAGTATGGTGAAATTACAATTTTTTTTTTTTTTTTAGTACCAGAGATCGAACTCGGGGCCTTGCACTTGCAAGCCAAGCGGTGGAACCACTGAGCTCAATCCCTGGCCCTACAAGTATTTTTTAAACCAAATTTAAATACATATTTTACCAAAGAGTCTTGTCTTTGAGCAAATTTTAATTTAACTTAAAATTTTATTCTTTATTAGCAAACATTGATTACAGTATTTATTAACTGTATAGTCTCTCACAATCTTTTAAGATATATTGGATTTGCTCACATGTGATGAGAACTTATTTAATTTTTTTCTGACAATGGCTTTTAATATGTTTCAGTTTTATGTTTAAAGATTATAATGAGGGCTGGGGATTTAGCTCAGTGGTTTTGCTTTCGCCGCCTGCTGCGCAAGCTCAAGGAACCGAGTTCAATGCCCGGTACCAAAAAAAAAAAAAAAAAAATTATAATGAGATAATTAAATATCCGGGAAGGGACTTTATTTTTCTTTTGACAGTATAGCTAAGTTCCCAAACAGCCATTTTCCATGTGGTTTACTTTGTATCTGTTATTTCTAGTGACTAGGTTTCCTCGGCCCATGTCACCTCTTCAAGATGTGTCTACTATTATTGGAAGTCGTGAGCAATTGGCAGTGCTACTACAACTTTATGATTACCAGCTGGAACACGAGGGTACAACAGGCTGGGAGAGCTTGCTTTGGGTTGTCAATCAGTTGTAAGTTTCCACCTCCGTGTTCATTTGATACACTTGAATTAGTTCAAAGGATGATAGTTCATATTTATCCTTGAGACTGAGGGATAAAATATTATAAATATATTTTTAAATGTTTATGTATAACTTGACATCATCAGTAGTAATCTTTGGTAGGAGAGGAGATTTATACCACTGGAGATGTAATTATCTATGAAGAAGTTGCCTCTGTATTATGTCAAAGAGATTAATTTGCTGCCTTGTTTGTCCAGTAGTGGTAATGGATTTAAATTATATCCAGGCTTCTCAGTTTTTGAGGCCATAGCCAAGATGTTATGTGAGGCATTAAATCTGTAGATTTGAGTCTTATTAATTGTACTCTATTAAGTTTTTATATATTTTTATGGCAAGAATTTAAAGTTTAAGAAGTTTATACAGTAGAATATAATCTTAAGGCCTTTCAGAGGGTTGCAAACAGTTTCTTTGCTTTCAATAAACAGTGTACTATAGGTTGTTGAATCTACATTATTCCAGAAATTGGCAAGAAAGCAATAATTTATTCATATCCCCTGCCTATTTTTCTTTCCTTCCATATTCAGGTTGCCACAACTTATAGAAATAGTTGGCAGAATTAATGTTACTTCAACTGCCTGTGTCCATGAATTCTCCAGATTTTTCTGGCGTCTTTGCCGGACATTTGGCAAAATTTTTACAAACACCAAGGTAAAAACTTGTATTCTTGTTTTCTTATATGCAAGAGATGTAGCAATGTAATACGATAATGCTATAAAATAGTAAATAAAATCATGAACCCTCCCTTTAATTATATTTTAATACAGTATATTAGAATATTATGATAAAGAATATTCTAGTTGGTGATATTCTTTATTAATTTTCTTCTTTATTAATTTTATTGCTACATTTTAGGTATATAATTATAATTTCATTCATCATTGGAAATTTGTACCTTTACATAATATATCTTGGTTCTTATTTTTTCCCCATTCCCCTGTCCTCCCTTCAACCCCTCCTCCCCTGAATTTTCAATAGATGATTTAATCTAAGCTTAGTTTGTATTCAAACTTGGATGTTAGATTGACTCACTGCAGATACCTCATACATTTTCAGCATAAGAAGTATCAGCTAGGGAACTCAACTCCAATCCTTTGAATATGCTTCTGGCACTCTGCCATCTACTGCAGATTCTGGAAGCATCTGTTTGCTTGGCACACTTTGGTAAAAACCTGAGATGACTATTCTTTCTGAAAGAATATGACCTCTTAGGAATACCACAAACACTTGTGATAAATATATTTTGATCACTACCAAGATTGTCACACTAGACTATATAAGATGTTTTATAATTTTAGGTATTCAAATTGGAATGTTCTGAAATCTCAGTGTCCTCTTTAATCCTATTAATCCATTTGTCTTTATAGCATATTGTTTCCCTAGTTATTTAGATATCCAGTGAAAACTTTTTAAAAGTATAGTTGCTAAAATCAAATGTTCAGACATTTAAAAATAATCATTTAAAGTATCACATTTAACTTAGTATAGCTCTTTACTATTAAATCTATAGTTATTGAAACATTTAAAGCAAAAAAAAATATTAAAATGATAAAAAGAAGTGGACAAGATTCAGAAGCCTTAGATTATAGTCCTGATGATTGGCATTTGTGATTTGTAAGAAATAAATTAAATGATTTGAATTTTGTCTTTTTCATGTGTGGCAATCAAGAAATTGATTAGTTCCCTTTTAGTTCTTTTAAGTGTGACTCTGTAGATTAATCTTTTAATAGTTGTCTTTCTCTCAGTTTAAATTGAGTATGTAAATATGAAATGTATCAGTATTGACAAAAATTGGTCAACATGTCCCAAACAAGTAGCTGTTACTTTTCTTTTTCCTAGAAAAGCAAGTTTGAGTCATTTGAACACAACACCAAATGGTTCCCTTCAGTGGTCTGAAATATGTGATAATTCTATTGATAAGAAATTGAAACAAGCATTTGTTCTAACTTAAAATAGTAAACTATATTTAAATTTTAAGGGGTTAATAAAATATTAAGGTGGATATCACATGATGAGTATTATGTTAACTATGAAGACCCTAAATGAATAGCATTTCTTTTTCATTTCTTTTACAATATAACCAAATGCCTTTTTTTCAATAATGCTAATAAAATAATACCTACCTGTGTAGCCTTTTTAGCACCAGGCTCAATTTTTAGGAGGCAGTAATTTTTAAGCATTTAAAAATCATCTTGGGGCCCAGGGATATAACTCAGTGGTAGAATGCTTGCCTAGCATACAGAAGGCCCTGGGTTTGATCCCCAACATTGTAATCAGTCAGTTAATCAATAAAATCATCTTTGAAGTTATTTTAAGGAAAGAAGCCAAAGGCTATTCAGAAAATACTTGTTGACCAGAATTGATTTTTATCCTTAAAAGTGTTGTTTTTCAACAACTTAAATCTTTTATTCTAAGCATCTTAAGAATCTATACATTTCTGACCACTTAAACAGTCTATAAAGCAAAATAAGTAAATAAATATTAGTTGCAGTAGTAAACATTTTATTTAATCATTGATTAATCCACTGAACTTGAGATCTTTTGGATTTTTTTCTTTGGGTTGCTTAGGTAAAACCTCAGTTCCAAGAGATTTTAAGACTATCTGAAGAAAACATTGGTAAGTTGGTCACTATTGCTTTTAAAAAGTTGAATCTCTTTATTCAAGAAAAATACTGTCTTCCATATATGTATATTATATAAAGAAAGTAGCAAGTACAGTTGAAAAGGAAAATTTATATTATGGAGTTCATAGTTTAACAACTGTGTCATATCTAATATGCTTCCCATATGGTGATAGTGAGGTTAATCCTTATTTGATTTGATTGTAAATATCTACTGTACCTTCATTGTAATCAAATTGATCTAAGGTTCAGCTTCTTAAACTAGGTGCTTATATACTTGGAGATTTGAAGTTGTATATTCAAGGTACTAAAAAATTGCAAAATCAAATTAACAGTTTTTTTAAACTTTTAAAAATTAAAAATAATGGAAAAGAATGAAAGATAATATGTATGTTTAAAGTAAAAAATATTTAAAGAAACTGCAGGCTTGTATGGACAGTTGTAGCCACTTTGTTGATAGTTTTCACTGATCTATCAGTCTTCAAAAATCTACTTACTGCACCATTAGCCTAAGAAACTGTTTACATATGGATGTTGTCTACCTCAGTATCTTTCAAGTTTCTAGGAATAAATTGTGGAAAATGTTAGAAGGAATATATACCAATCTCCATTCTGTTTACCTTAGTTGATTTTTGAATATGTAGGATTTTTTAATATGTAGATAATTCTTGTCTATATCCTACCTTAATAATTTAATTTGAGTCATTTAGAAAAGTCCATTTTTGGCTATCTTCTTAAGTCTAAAAACATTAATGAGGATTTTTTTTTTTTTTAATTTGTTTTTTGGTACCGGGGATCGAACTCGGGCCCTTGTGCTAGCGAGGCAGGCGCTGGAACCACTAAGCTAAATCCCCGGCCCTGTGAGGAATTTTTTTGACAAAAGTTTTCCCCAAAGTTATTTTTAATAGCTATGTTGGTATCATATGTTTAAGCTAATTATATTAATTCTGATGAATTTGTGAAGAAAAGTTGAAGTATTTAGGAATGTTCCTTTAGGAGACTTACAGAAAATTCTGATTTGTGGTTATGAAACTAATATACCATCTCATTTAGTTATTATGTTTTCCCCAAAAAATATTTATGCTGATGGCCTTTTAAGAAGCATTAAGTTGTATTTTATGACAGAGTTGAAATATGTTGTGATCACAGTTTTCCAAAGTAATGAAAATTTTTGTAACCCTGTAAACAGTTGTAATTTTAAATATAATTTCATCAAGATTTTTTCTTTATACCTAAAACATATTGGACTTTTAAAAATATTTTAATAATTTTAGATTCCACAGCAGGAAATGGGGTCCTCACTAAAGCTACAGTCCCCATTTATGCAACGGGAGTCCTCACATGTTATATTCAGGTAAGTAAAAAATTCAGTACCTTCTTTTTAGAAGAAGGCCTTATAGTATGTCTTCTTTTTTTGTTGTTTTTTTGCTTTTTTTGGTACTGGGGATTGAACTCGGGTCCTTAGCTTGCGAGGCAGGCAGTAGAACCACTGAGCTAAATCCCCGGCCCTATATTATGTCTTCTTGATGTAAAAACATAATTATAAGTGAAAATGTAACCCAAAGGAAAATTAAAATTTGTTTATTTTATTCAATGAATAATTTATAATGGAGAATATATTTGAATAATAAGGCTTTTAGTGAAATATCAATTGAACAAGTAAATTTAGTTATTATGTGCTTTTTAAATATTTTGTTAGTGTTAGATTGTACTTATTAGCAGCTTCTTTGTGTTTCATTATAGATTTTTCATAAATAAATGACAGCACATGTGTTAGGTGAAGCAAACCAAAATGGTCTGGAATGCTTTGTCATTATTTTCAGTAAAGTAGTTTATTTTTCTTAATTGTTACTCTGTAGTAACTGCCCCAAAACATAGTATCTTGTAATAGTTATAAACTATTATATTTACTCATGATTCTGCAGTCTGGGCTTTGCCAAGCTAACTTCTCTTCTGCTGATCTTGCTGGTGGTCACTTGTTATTGATGCATTAAGCTGCTTTGTGGGTGAGATCTCAGCTAGGATGGAGGATCTCTAAGGTACTCTCTCTCCCCTTCTAGCCTCTAGAGCAGCAGAGCCAGAACTTACTACCTATTTGCTATAGGCTCATATGGGTGCAAAAGTAGAATCTGCTAGACTACAGGTTAGACCTGAAATTAGTATATCATTACTTCCATGACAGTATATTGGTTAAATAAGTCATAAGCCCAACCCAGACTCAAGAGAAGTGAATTAACCCAAGGTGTATACCAGGAGGTGTGGTTCTTTGGTTGCCACCAATGTTATTTACCATTCTTTTGAGTAAATACAAAATGATACATCTCAAAGCGTGAGAAATTTTTAAGTGTGAGACATTCCCACCTTACATGGTCTCTTGTTAAACCATTTTTAGAAATTAGAATGTGAAAATGAAGAAGGAACACCTTTCTTAACCTTTCTTCTCCCACAATA
Source organism: Heterocephalus glaber (assembly GCF_053883595.1). Classification (NCBI taxonomy): domain Eukaryota; kingdom Metazoa; phylum Chordata; class Mammalia; order Rodentia; family Bathyergidae; genus Heterocephalus; species Heterocephalus glaber. The sequence goes on along the minus strand of NW_028258142.1, from coordinate 19,490,744 downwards.
CTTCTTCTACCCTTTGAATTCAAAGTACATCAATTCAATATTTATTTATTTATTTGTTTGTTTTTAAATTTTTGGTACCGGGGATTGAACTCGAGTCCTTCCGCTTGCGAAGCAGGTGGCAGAACCACTGAACTAGATCCCCGGCCCCAATTCAATATTTATTGTACTCTTCTTCCAGAACAGATTTGAATCATCTTATAGTATTAAAAAAGTTTTACAGTATAACATAATAGTTTGCAATAGATGTTCCTAGTCTACTAAAAAGCTCAGTTCAACATTAGTTTCTAAGATTACCTTATAATATGGATTCATACCAAATTAAAGTCATGAAATGTTAATAGATTGTCTCTATTGTTTTAAATTGGTGAAGAACAGTGATGTTAGGTACTAATGAAGGGCAAGACAAAGTAGTTTTTGGTGTTTTTTTTTTTTTTTTGGAACTGGGCATGGAACTCAGGACCTTGCGCTTGCGAGGCAGGCAGCAGCACCACTGAGCTAAATCCCTGGCCCTAGACAAAATAGTATGTGTACCATTCTTTAATTTAGAAGGTGTTCAGCTTAGGAACAAGTTTAGTATCTCTCTCTCCTCTCTCTCCCTCCCTGTACTCCCCCCCGCCCCCCCCACCTTTTAAAGTTTTGTTAGTATTTTTATTTTGACCGTATATACCATTTTAAAACATAATAAAGAATCTGGTACAGGGTTTTGCCTATTAGCCTTCAGAATAGATTTGCACCATAAATGAACAAGGATGTGTCTTTTGAGTTACTATGAAGTCCAAATGCATTATTCATATTTATAAAGAGATAACTGTTCAGCTCGTTAAAAATATTTAGTAAATTGAGATAATGAGAAAACGTACACTAGCAGTTAATATTTTTTCTTACTAAAAACTGTTTTTGATAGTAAACACAACTATCTTGAATCAAATACATAAAGAATATTGCTTGTTTTAAGATTTCAAAAATGAAATAGTACATTTTCAAAAAGCAAAATATCTTTGCTCATTTAGAACTATTTTGTCGCTTGTTTGTAATTTTTTCTTCAAAGTTATGTCTACTCTGTATGACATAGTAGATAACTAAAAATGAGTGAAATCTTTTTTCCAGCTTTACTTTGATGCTGATACTTTTTCACTAAATAGACTGTCATGTTTTAAAACTGCTGTATCCTTCCTTTTTCATATGAATTTTTTGTGTGTGACAGTCTTTCACTTGACCTCATTCAAAGCTAACTTCTGTTGAAAGGAAATGATATATAGTAACCCAGTCCTCTTTATGGATCTTTTGATATATTCAGAAGCTATTTATTGTTGATTTTCTATATCCTTAATGACAGCTTGAGCTTAACTTCTCAGATATTTCCTGTTAGAATGTCACATTCTCTTTTCTTACATAAAATACGTTAATTTAACATGCAATTTTTAAAAAAATTTCCTAATTTTGCAGATTTGGTTTTTCTAACATTTCTTAACAAAAAGAAAAAATATTTTCTGCTGGTCATGGTGTCACATACCTGTAATCCTAGCTTTTGGGAGGCTGAGGCAGGAGGATTGCCATGAATTCAGGCCAGCTTGGACTACATAGTGAGTTCAAGGTCATTTTGCATAGAGAGACTACTCCTCCTCCAAAAAATACAATATGTGGACTAGTAACTACCATATTGGACATCACAAATCTAAAAGAATAAAGTTACTCTTTGTCCTCATACCATAGGACATAGATGTGTTTACCATGGGACATTATCATAGATATGTTTATAAATATCTTTAGTTTTCTAATTAGAATATTTTCCCCTTGTTTGGTAACATTTTCTAATTATAGGTTGGTAATTATGATATTTAGTACTACTTGATTGCTTGGAAATTCATTATCAATATTTTCCTCTATAGGAAGAAGACCGAAAACTGTTAGTTGGATTCTTAGAAGATGTAATGACTCTGCTTTCATTATCTCATGCTCCTCTTGACAGCCTGAAGGCTTCTTTTGTGGAACTGGGGTAAAAAAATAATAATTTATAGTTTTTTAAAAGGCATATAAAGGAAAAAAATAAAAGACTGAGGAAAAAATATCAAACAGAGAGAAGCCCCAGAATGATGGCAATGGGAAGTTCCACTATAATAGTTTTTCCAATAGTTTATAGCTCTAATAATTATAAACTATTATAAGTCTCATGGTTTAAACTCTTAATAGTTTTTCCAAAGGAACACCCATCCAGATTGAAGCAGACAGGCGTTTCCAGAAAGGGGGGAGTTGAAAGGGCTGTTATATGCTTAAACAGTTAGAGAAAATAAGTAAACAAACAAATAAAAGGTTTATGAAGCCTGACTTGGTGGCACACACCTGTAATCTAATCCCAGCATTCTGGGGAGCTGAGGCAGGAAGATTGCAAATTCAAACGCAACCTAAGTAACTTAGCAACTTAGATCCTGTCTCAAAATTTAAAAATGAACTGGGGATGTAGCTCAGTGCATTGGCCCTAGGTTCAATATCCAATATGGGGGGTGGGGGTCAAATTTGATTTGTAGAATACATATGTTTTAAGTCTATACAACAACTCTCTTGGTTTTGGTTTTTGACTTAAGATTTTTTATTTTTCCTTATGTGGAAATTCTTAATGTTTTGTAATCAACACATTGTAGTTTTTTAAATGGGATAAAGAGTATGTAGGCATGTTTTCTTTGAAGCAATTGGAAAAATTAAATCAGAAAAAGTTTCAAAAAAATGCAATTCTACAACTGAAAAGGATGCCTCAATTGAAAGTGAGATCCTTGGCCTCCTTATTATTTTCTGTTTAATTTGGTTAGTCCTGCTGATAATTATATCATCTGGTTGCTAAAGTAACTTTATCTCAATCTTTACTGAAAACAGGCATATACATTTGCTAAACATACCATCTCATGTTTGGATAAGCTTCATAAAACATAGCCATCCATATATATGTTTTGAACTTACCTTATTTGAACCTGCTACAACTCGTGGCATGCATAAGACCTTTATTGTTCTTCATTGTTTATAGATACAGACACTAGACCCACAGAAGTGTAACTTACCCATCTGATTCTTTGTCCAGTACTCTTCCCTATTTTGTTATAAATTTTATTTTTCTTTAAAAATTTTATCTTTATTAAAATTTGTCACAATCGCAAATGCTTAGAGAAATTAAAAGTGTGATTTCTGAATATGATTTGTGGTTTTATAAGGTGACTTTCTTTTTTAAAGACTCTTAGCTGTGGCCTACTAAACCATACCATGTAATTCCATGTGTTCTGGTAATATTTTTGTCATTGATATTTCTTATACATAATGTTTTTCAGTACACAAATAAGGCACTATGGCTCTGTATTTTAACACTAATATTTTTCTTCCAGTGCAAATCCAGCCTACCATGAGTTACTGTTAACTGTTTTGTGGTATGGTGTTGTCCATACTTCAGCACTTGTGAGATGCACCGCTGCTAGAATGTTTGAGGTATGTTAGCCTGTGCGTATATTGGTTTCAGTTATAATGATTTCTTCTTCTTCTCCTCCTCCTCTCCTCTTCCTCCCCCTCCTCTCCTTCTCTCCTTCTTCCCCCTCCTTCCCCCTCCCCCCCTTCCCCCTCCTCCTTTTTTTGGTAGAGAGAAGGGAAAGTTTTTTAAGCAAGCTTTGCATACTATATTGTTATATTGTGTTAATATATTTTATGGCTTTAAATATTGTCTGGTTGTGTACTGTGTGATGGGGCAGAACTTTAGCTTTGATGTATTTAGAGTTTTCTAGCTTTATTGGTACCTTAAATGTTACTCAATTATCAGTTCTATTTCTCAAATTTTGTTTTAAATCTTGTTTTTGATTTCCACCTTATATAAATCATTCTGGCTATGTTTCTACTTATTGTGGTAAATGGTTACTAAAATAAACTAAAACAACAGAGTATCGTTCAAGTTGTTGAATTCATTAGAAGCATTTAAAAAATCAACTATTGCAATTATGGAAATATTTATTTTACTCATTAATCCTACTTCACTGTTCCTTCTGGAATAACACTCCTATGCATTAAATGCCCATAGACTGAGATTATTAGAATTTACAGTAATTTCATTAAATTGGCCAGCCACCCAAGTTAAACATAAAAATTGAGGTATTGCCTATATTTAGTGCCCATCAAATAGCAAATTATGTCATAGCCTATTATATATTTATAAATACATGTTTTTTGAACTTTAATTTGAATACTCTAATTGGCTTAGTGTTTCTTGATGCTTTTGAGTTACCATAGAGCCAGGCTGCCTGGGTTCAGTTTCCATCTCTGCCACCTAGTGACCTAGTAAGTTACTTGGGCAAATTTGAAATTCTCCACAACTTAGTTCCCTCATCTACAAAATCAAAAAGATAATAAAGTATCCATTTCAAAGAATTTTGTTAATATTAAATAAATTAATGTTTCTAAAGCTCTTAGTGCAGTGCCTGGAACATTAGAGCTTATAGTAAATGTTAACTATCATCATTTCTATCCATGTTGTTATTTCACAAAATAATATAATAGTATAGGGAACATATACTTATTCAAACTAAAATTGTTCCTAGTGTGCATGTGCTGTCTTAAAGCAGTTATTTCCATAAGAAGAATTGAGTAATTTAGTCTTCTACAATTTCAGAATTTCTCCACAATTTAAGATAAATTGCAGTTAGCAGGTTAGGCTACTAATACATTTAAAATACTTGCCTTCTACCTGGGTGTGGTTGTACACACCTGTAATCCCAGCACTGGGGAGTCTGAGACAGGAAAATTGCTGTAAGTCTGAGGCCAGTCTTAGTTACATAATGAGTTCAAGGCCAGCCTGAACTACATAATGAGCCCTTATAAAAAAAAAAATTTTGCCTTCTAAAATTTATGAGTATATAAGGTACATTCATGGAATCTAAGGAAAATCCATTCTTAATAGGAGATTGACTCTGTGTCCATGTCATTCTCTCAGATATTACATTTTTGATCAAAGATCTATCATCAAGGGCTCTTTGTCAAGGTGAATGCCAACAGTTTGCTTTTATGTCTAGTACAAGTTCCTTAGGTATTAATTTTGATTATATAGTGTGCTGAAAAGACACATTACTGTGAAAGAGAGTTTTTCATTTCTGTCTTCCCCCTCAAAAGGAAAAACTATTTTTATAAATGAAGAGTGAAGAGATTTTTTTTTTTTCTTTCTCTCTTTTTTTTTGTACTGGGGATTGAACCCAGGACCTTTGCATTGAGCTACCAGAGTGCTGGGGTGGCCGGTGTGCAGCACCACGCCTTGCTAAGAGCCTTTTCTTTAATACAGTCTCTTCATGAGACTATTCAAAGGTCATAAAGCTATTTCTTTCCTTAAACTCTTAGTTTCTAAAATGTATGTATGCACTGATGAAGCATACCACATAAATGAAAATAATTTAAATAAAATGAAGCTTCCAGTTCTTTTTTTTTTATTTGTTTGGTTTTTGTTTGTTTTGTTTTCCTGCCTTGTATCTTACATGTGGCCTTTGTCTGGTTTTGATTTCTATGCTTGCTGGTAGTGCTGGTCTGGAAATCATACCTGTACAAAAGCAGTTTTCAGTGTATGCTCAATTTCCGTATGAACTTGAGTCTAGCTGAGATACTACTTGAGTATTTTTTTCACATTCGTTTATGATAAAATTTTACTAAGGGCCTGGGATTTAACCCAGTGGCGCCACACCTGCCTCGCAAGCACGAAGTCCTGAGTTTGATCCCTGGTCGGTTTGGGAGAGATGGTTTGCTGAGCCATATCAGTAAGTTGTTCCAATTTTAGTATATGTGCTGCTGAAGCGAGCACAGTAAGTTGTTAATAGTTACTTTTTTGTTAATGATCCTAATTTTGAACAAAATTGTATTTATGAACTATGGTTCATAAGATTTTCTTTTATATTAATGCTTTATAATTTAGAATTAGTCCTGCTCCCCTTCAAAATGAGTTCATTCAAAATAAAAAACATTTCAAAAATACTTAAAATAACTTTTTTAAAAAGTGAAACCAAAATCTCTTGAGAAATAAATGTACCAGGAACCTAGTATGAAATACTTACTGAAAATAAACACCAAATTTAGCTTAATTTTTAGATGGAAGGACAACAAATGGATAACCCAATCAGTTACATTAATCTCATTGTTAAGAGGGCATATCTTACCTTTTGAAGCAGCAACTTAACAAAATAATTGTAGAATAATTTATTATGTGATTCTTAGTATGACATAGTGGATTTCCCAAAAGATGTATAAAAGAACTTCCTGTAATTATTTCTTATATCAATCATGAGGTAATTGAGCCTGTAATATTAGACCACAACTTATAGAAGATTTAAACATTAAGTCAGACAAGATTGAGTCTACTTTTTAGCTCCACTAATTTTTGGCTCTAATACCTTGGAAAAATTACTCCACCAAGCTTCAATTTCTTCATCTGCTAAAATATTGGTAATATTTGTACTTACCTCATCAGATATAAAGATCAAATGATATATTGTGTGTAAAAATTCATATCTCTTAGTTTACTTTCTGATTTTCTAGCTTAATTAAAGGAATTGAACTTAAAACTCCCAGAGCAATGAAAAGTTAACTTGTCTTCTAGATTATTTCTCTTTTCTTTTTGGTACCAGGGATTGAACTCAGGACCTTGTGCTTGCGAGGCAGGTGGCGGAACCACTGAGCTAAATCCCCGGCCCTATTTCTCTTTTTTAATGTCTTTAGTGGGAGTAAAATAGCACACACTTCAAGATAAACTTTACTGAATCACATCTAAGCTATCTTATTTATGATACAGAGAAGAAAGTTTTAATTAGAAGTATTTGAATTTCCTTGTCCTGTTTTTACCTGACACCTGCATTATCTAAGGGAATAATAAAAGTTCTTTTGTCATTTTATTCCTGCCTAGCTATGTTTTTTAATAAAAATTATTTCAGAATAATAGAGTAAATCCTAACATAAATTAGTTAATGATTAGTAACAATATTGCAAAATTAAGTATCTCCGCATAAAGTGAGCTGTGCACTCTAATGTATTGTATGGGCAGAATATCATACAAAAGTAATTTTTGTTACTAAAAATTCTATGGTATCTTTGATCTGTGAAGATGAGTTCCATTACTAGGTGAACAGGTTGGTTAGCATTTAGGATTAATTTGTGCTTACATCCTGAAATTGAGGGTGTAAACTCAAAATTTTGTAATATTTTTAGAAACAATAAATACTGCTCAGTATGGTCCTCCTGTTTGCAAATTAGCTTTGTTTGCTAAATGAATTATTTTTATAATTAGATATAGACAGGTTAATTCTGTTCATCATTTTAAAATTTATATGCACTTTTTAGAGAGCATAAAACAATTTAGAGATTAACTGCAACCTTTTTAAATTAAATAATTTATTTTTCCAAATATATCACAGTTCATATAGTTTCTGTCTGGGCATGGTGGCACATACCAGTAATACCGGCACTTTGGGAAGCTGAGGAAGTGGATCAGAAATTCAAGCCTAGCCTGGGCAACTTAGGGACTTACTGAGATCCTGTCTCAAAAATAAAATAATAAAAATAAAAGGGCTGAGAATGTAGCTTAGTGCAAAAGCCCTGAGTTCACTCCCCAGTTCTACAAAATACTGTGTGTATATGTATTATGTATATATGTATATATGTGTGTGTATATATATATATATATGCATTTTTGAAGTCACAATAATTAAATGCTCATTTCTTGAATGCATACTCTTAATCATGCACAGTATTTTCATTATGTGCAAACTGATAGCACAATAGTGCTTTGAGTTAGATGATAATATCACCATTTTCAGATGTGAAAACTGAGTTTCAAGAGATTATGTGATATACTGTATCTACGACTACATGGCTAATAAGTGGAGAGAACTGGAGTCTGAACCCAGAGCTGATTTCTAAATGTTGTACTTCAAGAGTATTTTGCTGCTCTGTACTTCAAAAGAGAAAGCTGTGGGATTTAAAAGGTTGGGAATTTTCCTATGTGATTTTTAATTTACTTTCCATAAAATAGTCATAAGCAGTTTAGTGGTGGCTGCTAGCCATTTGAGTTTGGTTTAAAAACAGTCCAGTTTGTACTTTGTTGGTCATAATAAAATCATACAAGGTTTACTTTGAGAATTTGAACCATACAAAGTATGTATCCTCTTCTTAGCTTCTTTGTTAAAGAAAAAAAATTTTCTTTTACACTGCATTTTAATTGAACATGGAAATTAGGTAGACTTTTTGACCAAAAGTACAAACTGCCATTGAATTGGTGATAACATCTCTTTTTGTGAACTGCTAGGCTATTTAAGCTTTATTTTCCTCCTAAAGCATTCTCTGCTTTTGTAAAGCATTCTAGTAGCAGTATTTGCTTAGCTTCTAATTTTGGTTTTGCTTTTGTGTTTTCTTTCTCTTGGTTGTTCCTTTCTTCTTCCCATGGCACACTGTGTTTGCTCTTTCCATGCATCACCTGTGAATACCCCCTGCGCTGACCAATCAGCTGTTGGTGAAGGGGGTGAATGAAACTCTGGTAGCTCAGAGAGTTGTTCCTGCTCTCATTACTCTCTCCAGTGACCCTGAAATGTAAGTGTCATCCCTGCTTTTTACATTCAGCATCCCTTTCAAAATGCGCCTGTCAGGAAATAACCATCAGCTTTAAAATTCATTCAAGAATCTCTTTAAAATAATAGTATTGGATTATGCTTGATTTTAGACTTTATTATTGTTTTACTATTTGTATATTTTTGTTGTTGTGTTTTAAATCAGCCTTCACAGTAGGCCTAATTGGGAGGCAATGTATTAGAAAAAAATATTAAAAGCTGTAGTACTCAATAAACTTTTTTAAAACTTAAAAACATGCTGATGGACTATTTCTTCCAAGCCAAGAAAGGATGCTCTGCTAATCTTATTAACAGGTTGTTCCCAGTAAGTGTAGTGGCATGAACCAAAGGCATAACATTTTAATGTCTCATGTGGGTGACTAAACCAGGAAAGGCCAATGAGTCTGCCTGCCCATCCTCAGTCACAGCTAACCCAGTTCTCATTCCAGTTTACCAAACCATTTTTTATTGCATGTTGACTGGTTTACAGCTGACTCTTCGAGGCATGAGTGAAGCGTTAGTTGACAAGCGGGTTGCTCCGGCCCTTGTTACCTTGTCCAGTGATCCTGAATTGTGAGTTTCATAGACTGTGACCTTAAGTTCCCTGCCTGTCTTTTTGAGCATTCTTCTTGGTCTGCTTTTTAAAAAATTTAATTTGTCATTGCTAGAGACTAATACAGTATTTTTACCTTGTACTTACTTTGATACACATTTTAATAGTATACATCTTTAAAATCTCAAACAAAGTTCAGTTTCTCTTTTTTTTTAATTTCTAACAGCTCTGTCAGGATTGCCACAATTCCAGCCTTTGGCACTATTATGGAAACGGTTATTCAGAGAGAGGTAGGAAATCATTAAAATTTATTTATATCTATGTACTGTTAAAGTAATTGATGAAAAATTAGTATACACATACCTCAGGGTAGAGGCAAGGAGACTTATACCTCTTCATTGATGAGGGCCAGAGAAGGATCTCTGTATCTGAAAGCAGGATAGCCTAACTGAATAATAGGTATATTTCCCCATTCTAAGAGCTAGTCTGTATTTCAAAGGAGCTATACCATATTCCATAGCTCTAGTCTTCTCAACTTAAGTGTAGGCTAACCCTTAGATGTTCTATTTTAAGCCTAACTAGGTACTGCAGTTTTGAATAATCTTTCAAATCAAGTCTAGTTCCCAAACCTTCCATTACCATAGACTTCTGGCCAATCTAAATTCTTGATTGCCAGTTTGCACAATTTTAAAGACTGTTTTGCCATATAAAATCAGGAACACAAATCTATCTCAGTTTCACATATGAAGGAAGGCAGGCATCTGTATTCTAACAACTATGTCATTGAAGCTTTAGAAGTCATCTAGTAGACTACTGTCTATCTCCACTGCAAAACGTGCCTGTGTCTCCTTTCACAAAACTAACAAAGTCTTCCTCCCTAAAGGTATATTTTGATTCTGAAACTAATTTCATTTCAAGTTTTTTAAAGTTCTATTTGCAACGTTGACTATAAGATACATTTCAAAATTAGTATCAGAATTTTTTGGTTTTGTTACCATATTTGTGGACATACTGTCAGTCATTTAAATGGAAAACAGTTTTCTCCATTTGATGGACATTTTATTTGAAAAAGAAAAGAAAAAATTCAATTAAATTTTTCAAAAAGATTTTTATAATAAAATTTTAAATTTTTGTTATAGAAAGAAATACTTTCCTTTTTTTAAACTTATATGTGTCACAGATGAAGCAACAGAGAAAAAGGATATCATTCTGCAGTGATTGCAGTTTTGGCAGAATTTCAACATGTTCTTAAATCCTAAAATGAAAGTCTTTTAGGGAAATATGAGTAAGATATAACTCATTAATGACTCATTGCTTGTAAGAGGTGAATAATTGAGTAACTTACATTGTAATTTATTTTAAGAATTATATGGTAGATATAAAATCATCATAAAGTGATCTTTTCCCTAAATATTGTGTATTTTCCTTTTGTTTTTAAAATTTGTTAGTGAATATTTGTATTTTTTTAAATAAATTCAGAATTAATGAGCATAAACAAAAATGTGAAACCTTTTCTGAGCTAAAAGACTACATAAGTACTTCATTAATTGCATATTTCTTCTATCATGGAGTTATACATCTGTTGAATACCCTGCTGCAAGCAATGTGTGTAACTTTCACTTTAACCACACTACTCAGTTTTTAATATTTTATAAAATGACTCTACAATATCTACTCTTAAGTTGCTGGAAAGAGTGAAAATGCAATTGGCTTCTTTCCTGGAAGATCCTCAGTATCAAGACCAGCATTCTTTGCATACAGAGATCATAAAAACATTTGGTAGAGTCGGACCTAATGCAGAACCCAGGTTCCGAGATGAATGTAAGTTGCATTTTTTACCTTTATTGTGAATTCTAAGTTCACAGCCAAAAGCTTCTGAGGAATTGTCATGTGTTAAAGGCTTGCTGCACTTTATCTTTCGTGTACTTAGAGCGGAACTGAAAATAAGTTTTTTGTGTGAATTGATCACTGTTGCTTTTGGTGGATGGTTTCATGTACTATGTACCAGTTGCGATAAAACTTATAAAATGTAACTCTAAACTTAAAGGTATAGTACAAACGTATCTTAATAACTATTCACTGTACAAGACTGTGATGTTATGTTTAGAGAATTTTTTATTTTTAAGGAATGTTTTGTGTGTTTCTAGACATGTTCTTACAGGAAATATATATTTCTCCCACTTAACATGCCATCAGCACGCTACACCACTTTGTTTTAAATCACAGTTTGTACATTGCTCAAGTGATCTACATGATTGTCTTAAAGCTTTTACTCTAATTTCTTTTTTCTTTTTTTGTGGTGCTGGGGATTAAACCCAGGACCTAGTACATGCTAGGCAAGTGCTATACCACTAGGCCACATCCCAAGCCTTCTAATTTGTCTCTTTACTGCAGGTTTCCAACTTTTTGACAATTTCTCTGAGTAGCATCAAAACATCTAGGAATTATTACTCCAGAAGTATATCAATTATCACAACAGTTTTGTTGTTAGCAGTTTTACATGCCTTCAGCAGGCCCATTGCATCAGCCACTTAAATTCATTTTGGTTTCTGGTACAAAATTGGATTCTCCAGTAGACTAATTACTGCATACCCAGCCCAAACTGTGTCTTACCATTTTTAAGATAAAAGTCATCAACAAAAAAATATTAAATCACTACTTGGACTGTAGTGTTCACAGAAACATAAATACTAAGATTCTTTTTCACTAGATATTTTCGTATTAGCCAACCAAGAAAAGGTTGGTATTTTAGTTAGAAATAGACATAGTCTCACATGTTATCTTACAGATAGTCTTAGTGGGAAGTCAGAAGATACTTTTATTTCACTAATTCCTCTGAGCCTAAGAGAGTTACTCTTGGTTCCTGGATTGAGAAATAAATGAATTGTAATGGTGGCTTGTGCCATGTTCAGTTAAAATCTTTTAATGTACATTCAAAAGAGAGATTTATGATAAGCTAGAAGAATCAGTCTGTATTCCTATAGGCTCAGCTCCATTTATTTTGATATATCTTTAGAGTCTTTTGTCTTCATTAATGCTAGGACTACAATTATTTCTCAAATCAAACATAGTATCTGCATCTTAATGTCTTTCTAGAATTTTCATAAACTTTTAGAAGTAACCATACAACTTTATTTGACAGCTTTATTTATAGACTGGATGCCTATCTATTAAATTTATAGAACTGCATAACAGAAAAGAATTTTTTTTTCCCTCAAAATGGTCCCCAAATAACAGGTAAAAGTGGGCTTGGGGCTAGGAATGTAGCTCAGCGGCACAGTGTCTGCCCGGCAAGCAGGAATGCCTGAGTTCGATTCCCGGTAACAAAAAAAAAGTGGGCTTAATAAAAGATTTAGAATAGAAATTCCCACTGCTTGAATAGATCTTAAAAACCATTATCCCTAAAGCCTCTTACAACTTACTGTACTGTCTACTAGCAAATATGTCTGGTATAATCTTTAACATTCTGACACAGCTAGACCTTTTTTTTTTGGTTAATTACTCTCCTCCCCTCCTTTTTTTCTTTGAACTTATTTCCCAGTCAAATGGATCATTTTTTGCTTTAAAACTTTACCCTCATTTAATGTTCTGTATTATGATAAGCAGGACACTCGTGGCACAACCCTATAATCCCAGCTCTCGGGGAGGCTGAGATAGGAAGATTGCAAGTTTGAGTCCCACCTGGGCAATTTAGCAAGACCCTTCAGAATAAGAACTAAAGACTGAAGATAGTTCATTCCCCAGTACCACAAAGGAAATGAAAGGAAAGGGGAGGGGAGGGGAGGGGAGGAGGGGAATCATAAAGTAAAATCCATATCAAAAAGAATATTTTTTGTAGATAGTTCCCTTTGGGAATTTCAAGGTGTTAATGTTATCCTTGGAGATTAGCATTTTGGATACTTTGATTTTGGGGGGAGTTTTTGTTTTTGTACTTTTGTTGTTGTTGTTATTTTGGTCCTTCTATTTCTTTCCTTTTTTTCCCCCCCGTTAACTTTATTGGTACATTTTAGGTATACAATACAGTTACATTCATCATTGGGCTCTTGTACCATTACATGAGTCTCTTGGTTCTTATTTTTTTTCCCCTTCCCTTGCCCTCCCTTCACCCCCTCCACCCTTCCCTATTTGCAAAGACCTTGTTTCCATTTTTCTCCTCTTCTCTGGTCCTTCTATTTCTTAACTAATAGAGGATATTAGTTCTTTCATTAGCCTGAGTTTTTTCTCAGTTCTTAAGTTGTCCCAAGACTCTTGGTCTTAATTTTAAGGACCAAATGTTTTATCTGGAACACTATGTAGTTTTTTGTTTTCAACTATTTAATTTTATAAGACTTTCTGAAAATGTTCAGTCATACTTTGAAGATTTTCTTAAGGGTTGATTTTCCATTTCCTATTAGTTTTTTCTGAGTTCCTTATTTCAGGCCTGCATACATTACTAAATAAATAAATAAATAAATAGACAAGATTTCCTTTACTTTGGCTTTTGGATCTATCTTAGAATATTTTCAGAAACTTAGAAGTAAGAACCTGTCTCAAAGGAAAAATAGTCAATCAATCAATCAATTCATCTATTGGTTAGTCTTTATTTTGTTTACAAAACAATTTTAAGTCTCCAATCTGCCCTTACAAAAAAAAAGGCTTCTCCAGTGGTTTTATATTGCTTATTTCCTATTTTTCTTTCCCACTAAAGGTCAGTTTCAGAATTATGCCCGCCTAGTTTATTAAACCTTCTGGTCTTTAATGTTCTACTGCTTTTAGCCATTTAAATTTATCTGATGGATAAGTGAATTAATTATACAGATACAGCCCAGGATAGTATATAAATATTGAAAACTTGGATTCTGTAGTAATTTATATATCTTGTTGAGAATTAGGAAGATCCTTACTTTAACCCTAGATTCAAATTTTTAACTTCTGTAGATTTGTCTTCCAATTTTAAGGGGTGTTGTGCAATATAATTATTCCATTCCTGAGAAAATGAAGAGAAGTTCAGAAACAGAAGGGAAAAATGGGCCATGCATGAGTAAACAGAGTATATAAGGAAGGTGAATTTCAGAAGATTTGAGGAGAAATGAACTAGTCTTTGGTGGGAGAAACTTAAGATTCACCATTTTGGTGAGGCCTCAGTATACCAATTAATGAAGCTGACAACTGAATGTTTGGAGTGTTTGTCTCCTAATTTTTTCTAGATCTTATCTAAAGAATATTATTACTCATTTTAACAAGTCAAAAAGTCCCCTAAAAATGGCCATTTTAATTCTAAATTTTTATAGAGTTTGTTTTGTTTTGCCATTTACTAAGCTAAGCAAGAAAGTTGTGATTATAGTCTTGGTTTATTTAGGAAGCAGAAGTTTTTCCAAGGGAGGACTGTTGCATTTACATACAAAAGCTCATTGTAAACAAGAAAGAGGTCCTTCAGTTGATCAACAGTCTGTGTATATGAATGATATTTTGTATTCCCTAACCAAGCAGAGACTAGAAATGGGTCATATGAAACAACATTTTAACAATTTAATTACTGACTCTGAAACCATTTCTCCAAAGAATCCTGGTTTTACTAAGAAATGGTATTCAGATAACACAATCATAGGCACAGTGGGGCTGGCTCATTGCTGCTGTATTGGGTATTATTCTTATGGACTATTGCTTTTATTTTCACAGTAGGCTGTCTGTATTTTTGAAATCTTACTAATGTAAGATTTCTTTGAAAGTATTAAGCCCATTTGGGTGATTTGAAGACTTAGCTCTCAGTGCTATTTGATATTGGTCTTTGCTAATAATTTGATAAGCCAAAGGTAATAATAGTAGTATGAAGGACTGAAATAAGTTGTTATTGAAAAAAGAATAAGTGTGTTGTATTTATCTTTTATGTAATATTTTAGTAATTTTTATAAAGAAACTTTTGTATGGATAGATAACATAAGATATAAGTTGTATATGTTTGTTTTGCATTGTTCAAATTGGTGAATTAACAGTGAAGCCAAATGACCTGTAGACAACCCCTCAATTAGTTAATAGAGACAGTGCTGTATAAACTTTCTCATACTTTCTTCCCTAGTAAGAAAAGGCAAGCATACAATGTGGGTAGTCTTTGAAACCAGGCAGCATTAAAATGAGCTTTATATACTAAAATACTTTTTTGTAAAGTATGAGAGTTTGTATGTATGAGATAAAAATTTAACAATTTCTTTTTTTCTTTTTCAGTTGTTATTCCACATTTGCATAAGTTAGCTTTGGTGAATAACTTACAGATTGTGGATTCTAAAAGACTGGATATTGCTACCCATCTTTTTGAAGCCTACAGTGCACTTTCCTGTTGTTGTATCCTTGTTTTATTAAAGTGTATCTACTTTTATATAGCCAGTTTTACAATGAACCTCATTTATGAAAGATTGAGAACTTTTTTCTTAAACTTATATAAGTATTATAGGAAACTGAAATTTTGGTTTAATTTGCCCTACTTCTTATTCTAGCTATCTTATAATCTTTAAATATTTAAATTTTCTGTTTATGTATTCTGTGGTTTCAAAGACACTGATGAGTTTTTTAACCTAATGTTTTATGTTTTATTTATTATATGGAAGAAATGAAGAACAGAATGAACTATAGCTGAGACTTCTGTCAATCAAAAGGAAGCTTTGTATATGTCTTGGCATTTTATTTTTCAATGAAGTTTAGCTATCAGTATCCACAGAATGCTATGAATTTCTCTTAGTGAGATATCACTCCTTAGAAAATTACAGAGCCAACATTGCTAATCTTCTCCAGTGATTACAGAAGAGGGAAGGAACTTAGAGATCATGTAGGCCCTTATCAACCACTATTTTGTAAATGATTAAAGCAAGACTTAAAGGCACTAGTGACTTCTGCTTTTTAGTTAAAAGCAAAACTGTAACCAGAATAAAGAACTTCAGCCATCCTGTAAAATGTTCTTTTACTATCCTCTGCCTAGTAAAATAAAGCCAAAAAGGAAGTAAAGATGGGCAAAGTGAATGCCAGTTTCTACACTCTCTTATTAAAAGACAGAAGAGTTCAGAAAAGAGGAAGTAAGAGATTGACAAAAGAATGAAAGGCTGAATAGTCAAATGGAACTATAAAAATACATGCCAGGCTATATAATCAGAGAAATATGATTATGGCAGGAAAAAAATGATGGTAAAGCTTCCTAGTGATTCATAGGAAAAAAGAGAACCAAGAAAGAGTTTGAGGATTATTAATGATTCCACACTTTATATGCTAGTTTATAGTCATAAACAAGGTGAGCAAGCAATTTTAAATAAGATAATTATGTTCTAAAATTCCTCTGTCGCTCATTGGCACTGGACTTTTGACTGGACTATACCAACAGGTTACTGTACTTTGTTCAAAATAAAGAACATAGAGTAGAAAAGTAGATTATGTTAAGGAGCTACATGTGTCTTTCGGAATGTTAATGGATACATTGTGGAGTGCATTTTATTTTGGAAATCTGCTACAAATGACCTAATCATGTAGGTGATATAACCATAGTTTTGGTAATACATTATACAGTGAGCAGAGCCACCATATTTTCGTAGTTTGGTACCTCAACTGCTCATGTCTCCTATAGGTTTAATTCCACCAAAAGCAGAACTTACTATCATTCCTGATTTATCTTGCTGACTTTTCAACTTAACAGAATATAGAGGAAGCAAAAAAAGGAACTGATATTCTGAATGAGCAAGGAAGAAATACTTTAATAATAGAGAAGTGACAGTATCCTAGCATGCATAGTTGTATTCAAAGAAAGAAAAGGATGGTATGCTTATTTTTCTGAAAGATGTTAAAAACTTAAGCCATGGGCTGTGTATAGTTTCTAAAGAAATAGGCCTCAAGGAAAATGGAAAAGTCAAAAAATCAAAACATAGCTCTGTAAAATCAGATTTTCCAGGGGCCAGGGATTTAGCTCAGTGGTTCTGGCGCCTGCCTCGCAAGCGCAAGTTCCTGAGTTCAATCCCCAGTACAAAAAAAAAAATCAGATTTTCCAAGTGGGAAAGGCAGCTATTTCTAAAGAGCATAGATACTGAAATATATTATCATATATCCCAATATATACAGACTATTTCTGGAATAAATACAATAAAAATCTTTAGTCAGTACAGCAAATGAAAGGACCATCTTAAGAACAGTCCCTGTTCAGGTACTGAATGTGTTAGTTCTATGTGAGGCAGAACTTGTACCTCAGTCAACAGAGTAGTGTGGTCACTAATAAAATTATATTGCCCAAATCTGTCCCTTTATATTCTGAGCTGATCAAGACATGAGTATTCCTTTCATCACTGACATCATATTTTAATAGAGACATAGAAAAATTATAATATGTAACATTTGACATAACAAGTCAGGAAGTTATGTTTAAGACAGATTGAAATTTAGAAATTCTTACTCTGGAGAATGTATAGCTTGGGATAAAAAGATACTTGACAGGTGATTCTATAGAAGGGAGGTTAGGCATTCTCTGTGGCTAAGGTACAAGCTGAGGTTATAGAAAGACCAATTTTGTTTATAAGGAAAACATACTTATAATCAAGCTATCTAAAAATAAAACCAAGCTATCTTCTAAAACTATGAATGTCTCATTAGCAATCAGAGGACTTTTGATAATTGTTCATTAATAAGTTAGAAGCAACTTATAATACCAAATAACCTGTAAATTTCTAATACTTGAAAGATTGGGTGATTCTATGGGGAAAAGGTAGGCCCCAACTATAAGCAAAAAGAGAAAAGAGAGCTTCCCTCTTCTTGCTAAAAGAAGAAAAAAGATATCTTGAACTTCTCAATCCATAGATCACATTCTTTACTAAACCAAAGGTCACTCACATTTGTGTCTGAGCAGTACTTTCCCCGTATCTAGAAAACAAAACTACATAATCATAAGGTTGCAGCCCTCTTTATATCTATTTTTATTCCCTCTTGAGTTTATAAGTCACTCATTATAGGAGCTTTTTTTATGAAGTTTTTATTTAAAACTTTTTAAGGATGTACTCATATAATTACACTGATTATTTTTCACAAAATTTGTTACAATTTTTTTCAAAAAGATGAATTAAACCATTTTTAAAGGAAACATCTACTGGAATTTTTCATTTTATGTGGTGTAATATTAAATAGAACTATTTTTAAATAAGTAACAGAATAAGGTGAGAATATGCCAGAATTGACATGAATAAACAGTTTGAATCGTTTCCTTCAGAAACGCGTTTGCTGTCCTGATCCTTTTGAATGTCAAGATGATAAGCTTAAACTAAACTTAAAAATAAATGCTCTTATTACAACCACCATTCTGTTGGTCCAATTTACTCAGGACCAATAGAAAGTTTAACAGGTTAGTTAAAACGGTAACCCGGAAAACAGTATATACCTTAGATAACTACTTTAACTTGAAACATGTAAATGTATTTTCTTTTATCAGTCATTTAGTTTAGGACTGAAGCATTTCTATGGTGTGAATCTCCTGATTTTAGGTAAACATCTTTTTCAGATAAATCACATCCATAATGCACCTGTCTATGATTTTCAGATTAACTTTCTTTAAACAGAATCCAGAAACATTTCTGACACTGAGTATAGAATTTTGCTAGATTTTTCAAATATTTTTCCCAATCTTTTACAGTTGCCTTATTTAGTAATTAAATAGTAGTATGTTAAGCAATGTGCCTTTATTGGTTTTTTTATAAAATTTTAAACTTAGTTGTCATGGAAACATTAATTTTTTTACTTTTAATACTTCACACTCATTCAAATACCTGATTAGATTAGCATATGATTAAATTAGGGGATGTTACAATGATGAATATCACTGGCATAAATAGATTTGTGAGACTAGACACAGTTGACCCTTAATAAATAACATTCCACAAGTGAGCTGTCATACATGAAGGAAGCCTGTGTACTCTGAGTGATCAGTATACCATAACATTATCTAAAAGGGCTTCTTTGTATTAAACTATGTTGGACATACCAGTTTGCTTTTTTAAAGCTTCCTTAACTACCGTGTCTCAAGTCATTTCGGAAGATTTAATGGTAAATCACTTTTTACCTGGCCTCCGATGTTTACGGACTGACATGGAACATCTCTCTCCGGGGCATGAGGTAAGCTACTGTGATTATCAGTGCCACAATCATAATTTCCTACCTCCTTACAGATTTTTGTTCTTTATATGAGACTTGATTATGATACTCCATGCTTAATTTTTTTTAAATACCAGTAAATGAGGCCGGGGATTTAGCTCAGTGGTTTTGCCACCTGCTGCGCAAGCTCAAGGACCCGAGTTCAATCCCTGGTACCAAAAAAAAAAAATACCAGTAAATGTCATTTTATGGACTTACTAGTTTTGATACCTAGAACAATTTCTTTTAACATCTTTGAGGCTCTGTTTTATTCTCTTTTACTTCACATGAGAATTTAGTAAGATAATGTATGTGAAATGTTTAACTGTAAAATGTTAATTATCTCACCATTAAGTTTCTTAAAAGTAAAGTTTCTATTTTCTTTCTCTATTTCCTCATAACTCATTCCATTCCGTCTCTTTTTGTCATCTGTTCCCTATTCTATATTTTCAAACTATTTTTGTCAGCTTTCCCCATTTAGATATTTGACTTTTCTCTCCTAAATAAAACAAAAACTTTCCTTCCTCCCTCTCCAAATCTCTTTTTCTCCCCAATTGTCTGTACCTACTCTTTTATCTTTCTTATTCCCACATCAGATTATCTGCTCAACCTCTTCCCAGAGCTAAAGCACTCCATCTCCTTCAAGTTTATCTCTCTTACAAAAATGTAAGCTCTACAAAGAGAGGATGTTTTGTGTTTAACATCTGTATCTTCAATATCTTTAAAAAGTGCCTACCAGGGATTTAGCTCAGTGGTTCCGCCACCTGCTTCACAAGCGCAAGGTCCCGAGTTCTATCTCTGGTACAAAAAAAAAAGTGCCTAGCATATAGCAGGTAAACAATAAATATTTCTTTAGTGACCTTCATCGTCAAAACATGAGTCAAGGGCTGGGGATTTAGCTCAGTGGTTCCACCGCCTGCCTCAGAAGCGCAAGGTCCCAAGTTCAATCCCCGGTACCAAAAAAAAAAAAAAAAGAGTCAAAAATATTCAGAGGGCCGTTCAATTTCTGGTGTGGTTGTTAGCAGTTAAGAAAAGCAGCTTAGATCCCCACCTTTTACATCACTGGCTCGGTCTCCATGCAAGGATGATGCTAAGTGTTATAATCTTAGATACTAAGCCTAGCACCACTTGTTACAACCTGGAGAAAGCAAAGGAACATAGACTAGAATGGCTTTTCCTGGAAAAGTATACATGTGACCACAGTGTATGTATATGTTAAATGTATAGATGTACATTAGATAGTGGGAGAAGTTAATGGAGAATGGGAATCAGATTTAGAAATAAGTAATGAAAATCAAAATAAATTCTTAAGTTATATGATTTAGATTTGGGGTAGGGGGGTGATTTACTGGAGATTGAACCCAGGGCCTCATGCATACGAAGCACACATTTTACAACTGAGCTACATCCCCAAACCCCAGAATGAGATCTTTCAAAGCAGTTTCTATAGTAGTCTGCCAATCTAATATGAATCCTTCAACAAAGTAACTGTCAAAATTTTAAGTTTTTAATTAATGTTTATGAGAGTGTTAAAAATTAAAACTTTAAGCCATAGTATTTTATTAAACTATTTCATTAAAATGATTTTTTAATCAGGTTATTTTAAGTTCCATGATAAAAGAATGTGAACAAAAAGTAGAAAACAAGACTGTCCAAGAGCCTCAAGGGTAAGACATTAATTCTTTTTCAAGGCTTTATATTAACCTGAATTTCTCTATCTAGATTTGCTATTGATTGGCATAATGTTCATTTTGTATTACTTTGTAGTCATTTATCTGGAAGATAAGACTTTTTCAAGGGGAGGAGAAAGGGTGAGAAAACAAGATGTGGTTATTAACCAACTCCCCACAAGAAATGTACTGCAAACACTCTTCTTTGTAAGAGAGAATCTTTTTTTGCCTATGACTTGTGTATTATTTTGGACATTCTTTTAAGATTACAGTACATGGTATATTAACTTATTTTTTATGAAATTTTGTTTTACTTTTCATAGAAGAGTGCTTCTTATATTTTCTTTATTAATATCTACTTGTATTACATTAAAATTAAGAATGTATAGAAAACAAAAATTGAGGACAAAAGACTGTTATTCAAATTAGCTGTTCTCAAATGCTGAGCCACAAGCTATCTCATCAGAAGTGTCTGAGAAGTTTAAAATTCATATGTCTACCCCATTCTTTGTAGTCCTCTCAACATTCTGATTCAACTTAGGGTCTTTGTGTTTAAAAAATTTCCAAAGAGATTCCGATATGTAGTTGGAGACTCTAGGTCAAAACAGTAGAAATTTGTGACACAGTTGTCAATAATTTGCTGCATAAAGGATTATAAATTTAGGAACACTCTAGCCAAACTAATAGTTCTTTTTTTTTTTTTTTTTTTTTTTTTGGTACTGGGGATCGAACTCGGGTCCTTGTGCTTGTGAGGCAGGCGACAGAACCACTGAACTAAATCCCCAGCCCCAAACTAATAGTTCTGACCAAGCTGATTAGAAGTGAAAGATTCAGAAATTAAAATATGAACATAGAGGTGAAAAGAGTAATGTTGGTCATTCAAGGAAGGATTTACAAATCCTTTTAATTTTAAAAAATAAAACAATTTACAAATGGATTGTGTTGTCTAACTCTTATTGAAGTAACTTTGAATAATTATTTTAAATGGACGCACACATAAAAAGCTCAAAAGTATATCCTTTAAGCTTGACTACCAGGAATGCATTTTATCCAGTCATTCTAGGTACACACACACACACACACACACAGCCTAACACAGGCACACACAGCCTAACACACGCACACATACACACACCCTGACTCACACAGTCTCTTTTTGATGTATCATAACCCTTTCTTTAGCCTCCTAGGATAGGAGCTCTTCTCCCTCCATGCTTGTACTTACCATTTTAGCTGTGGAAAATTAAAACAACAGAAACTCATTGAAATAATAAAAGGCTTTTTTAAAAAATTCAAACACAGAATCCCTAAAATCAACACCAAAGCACATATTTCCATTCATTTGTCATACATTAAATATCAAAATTATCTAGAGCCTTCAGATTATTTTAAAACTTGAAAACTTAGAGAAGAAAATTAGGAAACTCCATACAAATTTCCTTCCACTTTTTTCTCCATATTACATACTTTTGGAAGAAATTAGGTGATTTGGCCTATAGAGTTTTTCACAGTTCTGTTTTGCTGACTGCATTTCCCTTTTGTTGTTGAGTGTGAACTCTGTATTTCCTGTCAGTTGGGTAATTGGATCTTGATCTAGAGACTTAATCAGGTATGTTTCTTTTGGCAAGATTGCTTAATAAGAGGAGGTATGTTTTCATCCTAAAGCTGATATCTGCTTCTCTCCTTTTGGGGGGGGGGGTGTTAACAAGCTGTTAATAATTAATGAATTTATTAATTCATCAGAGGTTATAAAATATAATACCCTAATTCTGTCATCCCTATATCATTGATGACCTAGAATACTTTAATAAAGAAAAATTTATCCCATAAGCTACTTATTACTCAGTAATATAGTTTATATGGTAAAGGCAAGACATTCAGCTTTGTTTTTATTTGCCAGTTTTCAGAATAATAAATTGATTCACTCTGTGATTGGTGAACAACCATGTAGATAGATTTTAATTTTTATAAATTATAAACTCATGTCTTTAAACTTACACAATTCATTGTGCTCCATTTATAATTCTTATTGATACCCAAATTATCCCATCTTTAGCCAATTTGAGTTTTTTCAAGTTGACTCCTAAATCCTTTTGACATGGCTTTTTCTTACAATCTGTGTGACAGTACCATAGGCATACTTTTGAAGGATAAGGGCAAGACAGCAGGACAGATATACTTTTATGTATAAATTGTTCCTAGTTATTAAAACATTTTATCATTAAGATTTGTGAAGTTTAACATGGATTATTTTTTATCTAGAAAAGTGGAGGAAATGCTATAATATTATATCCATTAATCTTTAACTTATTTATCTCTATTATGTAAAGCATGTGTGAAAACATTAACTATATTATCAGTCAGCAGATACACTAAACAGATGCTCACAGCCCTGTAGACAATCAAGGCATTTACATGATTTTAACAATTTACTTACTGATACCAAATAAAAGACATAGAAAATACGTGTTGCAAGAATCAGAGGAATTTTAATAACATTTCTCACCTTTAAGAGTGTCTTCATTTTGGGCACTGTGCTAAGGATTAAAAATAAATGAGTAAAAATAAATAAGATAACTTTGCCCTCCAATAACTTAAACTAGACAAGATATTGGAATGGCATTGTGCTACCGTTACAGGTAATATAATAAATCCCATGTGGAAATTATACTGGCTATATAAATACAAGACTGTTCTAACTACCAAGGATAGCCAGGAGAGGCTTAATGGAGGACCTTAAGATCCTTAGCTATAGGATTCTCCTCCCCTAGGTCTTTTCAACATAGGATTCCATCTTATTTTGTCTAGCTACTTCCTTCATCCTCAGGCCAAAGCTTAGAAGTCACCTTTTCAAGGAAGCCTTCCTTAAGCCACTCCTCAGAAGTCTGTTGTAAATCAAAAGCACAAAAAGAAAGCCTTGAACAGTAAGGAGAACTACTTCTAAGAAGGAAAAGTGAGAGTGGAGGCAAATAAGGAAGGATATTTGTATCTGTGAAATTCTCTGCTAATTGCTGTAACCTATTAGTACATCATTAAATTAATTCAATTGGAGTTGGACACACCTGTAATCCCTGCACTGTGGGAAACTGAGGTAAATGGATCACAAGATCAAGCCCAGCCTGGGCAATTTAGCAACCTAGCAAGATGCTGTCTCAAAATAAAAAACAAAGCAGGGAGTTGTAACATACCCCTGTACTGGAGCCACTCGGAAGCTAAGGCAGGAGGATCACAAGTTCAAGCCCATCTTGGGCAACTTAGCAAGAACCTGTCTCAAAATAAAAGAAGGCTGGGGATATAGCTCAATGCAAAGGCCTTAATTTCAATCCCTAGTACCACAAATTAATTAATTACTACTTAGTTAATTCCGTTTATTATGATAAAAATTTTATTCCAAGAAACAGAATAAAATAAAAACTGGAGAGAGCATCCCAAGTAGTCAGGATACCTGTTTGTGATACTTCAGTTATGTGCTATAGTTATTTCAAATGTATCTCTTACTGAGATCTTTGTCCAAAAAAAGTTTGAAATGCACTGATCTGCAAGCAGAAAAATATGTACATAAATGTTTTTTCTGTTCATTCAGCATTTAGTAAAATTCACTGAACACTTTCCATGGACTGTTAACAAAAATGAGCTTAATAACTAAGGCATAGTCCTTTCTCACAAGGTAGTCACAGCTGAGGGGTGGAGCAGTTAAAAGTATAAAAATAACAAAAGACAAAAATTAAACATTAAAATAGTGCTTCCAAATTTCACAGGAATCTTCAGGTGTGAACAGTTGGCTAGAGAGGCAAAGGGGAAAAAAAGGTGGGGATTATAGTGGACCCTCAAGTTCCAACCGGCTTGACATACGAACAACTTGAGTTATGACGGAAATTTTAGTTTTATCTTACTAACTCTTGAGTTATGATCCGAATGCCAGCCGATTGTGCTTCCAGATGGTCTCGGATACAGATTTAACCCTTAAAGATTCTGGAAGGAACATTACAACATCCTTTCCTGTATGGAGTTAATTTAGAAATCCATTGTCTCTTTAGGACACAGATCTGCCTGTGAGAGAGACATTGAAGGTTGTGTAGAGGAGCCTGAGCCTATAACTTGAGTTACATCCAGCCCCTCGGGAATGAATTTAGTTCATAAGTCAGGGGTCCACTGTATATGCAAAAAGGTCAGCACTGTGGATAATGACAAAAGTTAGAGAATATGTTGGAAACTCTTCAGTAAGCTAGAGTACATACTCTGTGTGGAGAATAGCATAAGTACATAAAAGTGGGTAGGCACAGAATTTTGTTAGCCACACTTAGAGGGCTGGATTTATCCTATATGTGAGGAGTTGGCAAACTTCTTCTGTAGACAATAAATACTATTTTAAGCTTTGAAGACCATAAGAACTTTGTCTCAACTACTCATCCAGACTCTTACATTGTAAAGGAAAGCAACCATTGACAGTAAGTTACTCAGTATGTCTGAGTTTAAGTAAAACTTTACATACTCACCCAGCAGCCTTGACTTGTCCTGCCACTTGTAGTTTCCAGCCTTTAAGAACTTCGGTTCTCAAGCCTTAGGGTCCATCAGAATCACCTAGAAATTGCTGGGTACCATCCCCCCAGATTTTAATTCAGGAGGTTTGGGGTAAAGTTTGAGAATTTGCATTGATAACAAGTTCACAGATGATGCTGATGCAGATGCAGGAACCACACTTTGAGAGACACTGCTTTTTAGAAGCCATACTCTTCTCTCTTTTTTTTTGTTTTTCTTTTTTGGTACCAGGGATCAAACTCGGGACCTTGTGCTTATGAGGCCATACTCTTCTCTCTTAATATAGAGAAGCGAGTGGAACAGCTTGGAAAACTATCATGGGGTCCATTATGAGATAGGTGTGAGCATAGATGGGCAGGTAATAAGCATCATTATTATTACTTAACACTTACGAACCAGATATCCTGAGCATTTTTCACATACTTGCTAATGATTTCCTTAATACCTTACAAAGTAGATACTATTCCCTTAACCACTATGTTATAATATCTGGGTATGACGGTGAATATGAAAAGAAGATGGATTAGAGATATATTTCAGATGTGAACTCAGTCTGGCAACAGATTAAGATTGGAGGAGAACAGAATCTAATGGCTCCCAGACCTTGGTTTGAACATTTAAGTGGTTGATGCCACAATATAACAAAAGATAACTATAGGAAGAACTGTTCTGAAGAGGAATATTTATAATTTGTGGAACAGCTAGAAAAACACAGAGGTGACAATTGAAATTTAAGAACATTAGTATATTAGGTGGTCATTAAAGGATTAGGGTTACACAAGGGGCTCTGACAGGGAAGAGAAAGTGGCCAAACAAGAAATTACAGACCAACATTTTAAGATGCAGTAATTCAAGGGTTTACACCCTGATGAATATTACAAATCCCTTTGTAAAACTACTAAAAATTTACACACTATAAAAAATATTGTTGGGGCCGGGGATTTAGCTCAGTGGTTTCGCCACATGCTGCGCAAGCGCAAGGACCCGAGTTCAATCCCTGGTACCAAAAAAAAAAAGATAGTTATAATACAATGATTCTTTACTAGAAAGCTATACAAAATATATGCCTGGACCCTCTACCCCAAATGGAAAGTCCCAGAAGCACTATGATTAGGTATTTTCATTTTCAAAAAAGCTCCCCAGGTGACTGAGATGTGTATCAGTAGTGTTCTCAGGATATATCCAGCCTGCAGATGGTTTGGATCTAACTTCTCACATTTGTGGGCATCTGTTAAGTCACCTGAATCTTTTCTCCAGGCCAAACATTCTTCATTCCTTTCAGTTTTATCCTTTAGGGTTTCCAGGCTCCTTTATATCATTGTTGCACTCCTTGTAGAATATCGTTAAAATTTGATAGTATTCTTAGGTATGATCTGATCCATACAACCTCTTTTCCTAAGTGTAAATTAAAATCAGGCATATCTTTTGACTTACACTGAATTTTCTACAGAAAGAAAACAACACTTATAAACCTCAGGGGTTAAGAAAAGACCCATTAGAAAGACTGGACTTGAACTGAGGTTTGAGAGATGGATAGGCAGTGGAGAGAAAGAGAGATTTAGTTTGAAAATGACTAGGCAATATATTAGGCAGACCTGACTGAAAGGGTGGGAATGTAAGAGATAGGTGGTAAGAGTATAAAACTCACATGTTAGTTCGCTACATTTCTTGAATACAAAAGCACATTATTTTATCTTGTAGGTAGTAAATGAACACTGAAGATTTTTGACCTGGAGTATGCTATAAAGAGGTTACTAGTTTTGTGACTTAGTTAATATTTTGGAGTCATCCATAATTGAAGCTTTGAGAGAAGGTTTTGTAATTGGAGAATCAAAAGCCAAATTCTGGACCTTATATTACTTTGTGAGAAGAAGGGGGAAAAAAAAAGAGAGGAGTAGTAGTTCTCCAAAGGCATGAAGAGAGAAACCGCGTTAGTGTCCTGGAAGAAGAGACTTTTGGAGAGAGTTGTGGTTGGGTTTTCAAGTGAGTAATTGAGCCGGTGCACACCATGGAAGACAACACACTCCCAGATGCCTTTGGTGGTCGCACCAGTTTTGTGCTGTAGTTTGCAGAGCACTTCCAGCTTGCTACACATTGCCCTTGACAAGTTCAAATAGGTTATCTTATTCGGGATATTTTGCAATAGAAATTGCAAGCTGTGTTTTTCAGATGAGGAAACTGAATTGGAAAGGTCAAATGCATCTCAACCAAAGCCACAAAACAATAAACTGGGGTTCAGAGTCTAGTGCAGGACTCTTTCTGTACAATAATGTGATAAATTAGCAATCTTTAGTATTCATTTGAATTGTGTTTACTCCCTACACAGCAGTTTGGCAAAAAAGAAAGAATAAATGAATTTGAAAACTGGTGATTCAGAACATGTTTTTCCCTCCAAAAAAGAGATAAGATTATTATCAGCATGGTACAGATTCACTGTGATTTATTTTACTCATTTGGGAAAATGACAATATCTGAGTTTTGATCAAAATATATGATGAATATTTAAATTTTTAAAAATTATAGTGAAACACATATTGCCATTTATCCCCCTCCAAATACTCCCCCTCAATTCAAACAGTTGTCCCATCATTCTTGCTACTTTCTGAGGTGGAACTGAAGGTCTGCTTTCATGAGTATCTTTATGAAATGTGATAAAAAATACAGTGAATGCTGCTGCCAAGTGCTATCCAATGAGAAGGCAGGCTCAAGAAAAAATTACATTGTGTCCTTATATACCTTATTTCACCAGACCTGGCACTGTGCAACTTCTGGCTTTTCCCCAAAGTCAAAATGACCATGAAAGGTAAATGTTTTTAACCTATTCAGGACATCAAGCCAGCCCTAACAGTACAACTAAAGATACTCATGAAAGAGGACTTTCAGAACTGCTTTAGAAATTGGCAAGAGTGTGGGATAAGTATGTTCGAAGTGAGGGGTATATTTTGAGGGAAGCTAATGGCAATAAGTCTTTTACTGTAATAATTTCTTTTTTGTTTAAACATTGAGTGTATTTTTTTTTTAAATCACACCTCAAATGTTCCAGGACTTCTATAAAAACTAAATAATGTCATTAAAAGAACAACTACTAACACTTGTGGTATGCTATTATGTGTCTTCCATTGTACTAAGCAACTTACATTTGTCTAATTGGACTTTTTTGTAGTTCTTTTGAGATAGTGTCTCACTATGTATTCAAGTGGACCTTGAACTCACTGTGCAGCGCAGGCTGCTCTTAAACTCAAGGTGATCCTTCTACTTCAACCTTCCCAGTGCTGGGATTACGGGCGTGCACCACCATACCCAGCTCTTTTTTTTTGAAGGGCTCCATTTTACAGTTGAAAGAATTTGCTCATGGTCACACAGCTAACCACTACTTCTTTCTTTAATATAAAGGATGAACATAGTACTCCTTTAATATAAAGAATGAACAGTGAACACTTCTCAGCTAGTATGATACATAAAAACTCCTCTTAAGCATTAATTTCCCTTTTGTAACCCCCATTAAGAATGTATTGATATGTGACTAAAGAAATGAAAGATGGATATTTTTGTTTTTTAATTGCTTCATGAATTTCAAAATTTTTTTCTAGCTCGATGTCAATTGCTGCGAGCTTAGTGAGTGAAGATACAAAGACCAAGTTTTTGAACAAAATGGGTCAGTTGACAACATCAGGTGCCATGCTGGCCAATGTGTTTCAGAGAAAGAAGTAGAAGCAGAAAGGAAGCCCCCAGTAAACACTAAGATGGACCTCAGCAGACTGGCTCCTTGTACTTGAAGTACTTGCCTTTTTTATTTCCTCAGTTTTTTGTTCTTATGTTAGAATTTTATCCTAATCTCCGAAGATATTTGCACTGCTGTTGATTATTGCTGTATATCTGTTGATTTGGGAATTATAACTATGGTAATAGAAAACTGATTTGATGGCCTGTACCAAGTCCCTCTTCTATGTTATCTTTGAGAATAATTTTTTACATATAAATATATATATATATATATATATATATATACAGTGAAGAAGGTTTTGTTTATTTGCTTTCTGTTTTATTTTTGAATGGGTAAATAACTAATATCTGTATTATACTCTAAGCTATTACAATGGTACTTAAAATAATGTAAATTTGAAGTCACTGTTAAAAAGTAATAAAAGTGGAGATTACTGAAGTATTTAAATTATGAAAGAATAATAAAAATTTTTTATTATTTCTTAACTGACTAGAAAGAGCCACCAGCATTACTCTGTGCCTTTTGGACTTCAGTTTGTGTATTCTGTAGGAATTATGTGCATTCCATTCACACGGTATTTCTTTAGGCTGCTGTGATGAATTTGAATTACAAATCCTACACTAAATAGATGATGAAACTTTCAACATTTCAGAACTCCCATTCATATTCTTTTAAGTGCTATTTAAACCTCCCCAGAACTTAGATGCATATAATGGACTTACCTGAGGAAAGATAGCACTTAACCATGGAGAGTAGTAACCAAGGTGAATTTTATAAAGTGTATAGTAGATTTAAATGCTCAAAAATAAATGTAACTGAGAAGAGGTAATAATTGTGAATTTTCTCCCAAGTTGAAATATGGAAGATAGTATGGTTTGAATCTAAAATGTATCACTTGTCTATGTAAAACATTTCACACAAAATGTTTTCTGATCTTTTTTTTTGGGGTACCGGGGATGGAACTTAGGACCTTGCATTTGCGAGGCAGGCGACAGAACCACTGAGCTAAATCCCCGGCCCCTGATCATTTTAATTTTACAAGTTAGCTTTTTGTTCTGTGTTACAGAGAAGTACTGAAAAGTTAAGGACATTTGGGGGCTGCTTTTTTTTCCCCTTCTAAACAAAAAGTAACATTGGCTATATTATTATTGGTTAGTTATCACTTTGTCCCTTAAAGTCAGTGACCATTGTGTTTGGTATATTTTACATAGTCTTAAATTAATGTAACAGGATTTGATGGTTGTCTATACAGTAATATAACTTGAAGTAGAAAAGAGGGGTGGACATAGAAAAAGGGGTATTCGTTTGAGGGGTTAATGTGAGGCCTTTTTAAAAAATGAATATTTTGATAAAGAGAATTCTTGTTTGAGCACAGTTGATGCACATAGGTGATTCTCATATTTGTTGTATAGACTGGTTTAATACACTTAGATCATAGTTGGATTACACTTACTTCCTGGGAAAGCTAACTTACCTTACATTCAAGCTTACAGTTTGCCATGGGCAAAACCACTTAAAAAATTCATTCCGAAGTTATTTCTTTTACCTACAGTGAAATAATTGTTGACTAGTCTTTCTGGAAATTGTTGAATTCTAGGCATTCCTGAGAAACAAAAGTGGCTACCTTTCATGTCAAAAATGTTGATCTATTATAAATAAAATGTTTTTTGCATATTTGTTACTGTTTTGTTTTTGTCTGTGTGTTCTGCTTTCTTTTTTTTTCTTTTTTTCTTTTTGTACTGGGTATTGAAGTCGGAACCTTGCACTTGCAAGGTGGGAGGCAGCACTACTGAGCTAAATCCCCAGCCCCTTGCTTTCCTTTTGAAACACCATATCCAATCAAAAATAAGATATATATTTATTACAATGTTCTCATAGTTTAGAAATAGTAGTCTACATAAATTACCTATTTTGGTTTACTTTTATTGAAAAGGGATTGTGTTATTATGAAACTAACACATTTCAGAACTGATTCAAAGAAAAATGTTTAAATTTAGCTTAGCTTTAAACTATAGTAGAGTACATTTATGTTTATTGCCAGATGAACACATACACATTCCTCCACCATCCATGGGGACTAGTTTCAAAATCCATTGATACCAAAATCCACCAGTGCTCCAGGCCTTTGTATAAAATGGCATAGTGTTTGCATATAACCTAAACACATCGTTACAAATATTTCAAGTCATCTCCAGATTGCTTATAATCCCGAAAACAATGTGAATGCTATGTAGATGGCAGTTACACTTACATTGGTTAGGGAATACCAACCAGAAAACAAAGTCTGTAGATCTTTGGTACAGAATGCAATTTTTTTCTGGACTGTTTTCCTCGATGGTTGATTGAATCTTGAATCCATGGGTATAAAATCAGTGAATACAGAGGGATGGCTGTAATGTAGTTCTGTAATTTTTATTATTTAATGAATACATGTATTTAAATGCTAATAGTTTTTAAAGGGTGACAGGCAAGCCATATATCCCACGTGAGTTTCTCTTATGCTCTAAAATATCTTAATATCATTAAGATTTTGCTTTTTTATTTTTACAGACAAGTCAGACCCTAATTACTGATTCTGAGCCTGTTCTTCCAAAATAGGGAATAAAACACTCATTCTCACTAAATAAAAATAAACTTGTGGTATAAGTTTGTTCAACTTAATGAAATGCTAAGTTTGTAAAGTAATGAAAAGCTAATTTGAAATGCCTGTATTTCCAAAACAATCCAGAGATGAAATTTTTTTCATAAATCTAGAGTACCCTCGTTACCAATTTAGCTGAATTCTTTCAAGTACAGTGTTGAATACCTATTGCCATACATAGAAATTCTGGACTTTCATTTGTTTCCATCGGTCATCCCTTTTGAAAAATTATTTTGCTGAACATCAAATTGACTTTAACCTGAATGAAATTGTAAGTTAAATCAAGCCATACTATATTATTGCTTACCACTGAAGTATGTCGACTACTTTGCACTATAATTTTAATGATCTCAAATCAAGGTGCTGTCAAAATTCTTTTTCTTATAGAAATAAATTAACTCAGATGGTCCCTCTGATAAAGTTTTGAGATATGAAACCAGTATTATTGTCTTTACATGACCCTGTTTTTCAAGGCAACCCATTTTGGGCAACTATTTGAACTTGGAATACATAACTTACCCTAGATGTTACCTTCAAGTGTGTCTGGTAAATTTGGCATATTGGCAAAATAATTACATTTTAGGCTCCCTAAAGGCCTTCTGCATGCATTTTGTTTTAACAAATTAGCACTCTAATTACAGTCTCAGGGTGACATCTCATTCATTTTTGCTCTACAGAACCAAGTACAGTAAACTGTTTTGATTAACCTTCTTTATGCTTTACTTTCATGTTTAAGAAAAATCTTAGATGAAATATTTTTCGTTTTCCTTTTTTGGTACCGGGAATCAAACTCAGGTCCTTGCGCTTGCACAGCAGGTGGCGAAACCACTGAGCTAAATCCCCGCGGCCTGATGAAATGTTCTTTTCTCTCTGAGACCACACCAATCATAATGTGCCTAACAGTTAGTGTAAACTTAACATAATTTAAAAATATAATTTATTATTATATAAATAGTTCCTTCAGCTCAGTGTTGTGAGGAATGTAGTGGGGTTTTTTTCGGTAGCAGGGATCAAACTCAGGACCTTGCGCTTGTGAGGCAGGCGTGGCACCACTGAGCTAAATCCCTGGCCCCTAGATTATTTTATTTTCTCTAAAGAGGTATAAACCTGGAAAATGTTGTCCAAACTAATTACCCAAAGTGCTGTATTATTTCACTTCCTTGTGTTCCACTGAAGACACTGCTCAGTAATGTAAATTTATTATTTTCTCATTGTGCCATCATAGAGGCTTTATCTTCGTTCTTTTGGGGGGGCATATTTTTTAATAAACCTGAAAATGTTAACAAATAATATTTATGTAAATATACATTGCTGAGTAGTGTAAATCTATTGTTTCCTCGTCCCACCATAGAGCCTTTATCTTCTTTCTTTTTTTTAGATAGGGTCTTGCTGTGTAGTTTCAGCAGCCTTGAACTCACTATATAACCCAGGCTGGCCTCAAACTCATGGCAATCCTCCTGCCTCAGCCTCCTGAGTGCCAGGATTACAGGCATGCACCACCACACATAACATTGTCATTCTCTGTCATTAAATAATAGACTTTATGGTGAATACTTTCATTGTCATTAATTTTGTCATTAAATAATCTTATAGTGAATACTTCCATAATGTAAATCGTTTTTTAATGTATTTTTGTATGAATTTTATAAACATGGTCACCTTTCAGACAAATTCTTACCCCCAAAGAACATGAGAACAATGTGTTCTTTATTCTTCGCAAGACTTTTATGAAAATTATATAATAGTAACTAGCTCCCTTTGATACTTTTAATTTGTAGACTCCTTCCTTTCATCTCCTTGCAAGACTCATACAGTTATGGGAAGAAAATATCTTGAAACTAATTGGCTCCTGTTGTCATTTAGAAGAATGAACCTCTTTGGTTAATCATTGACCAGTAATGAAAAAAGTTAGAATCCAACTTTCTTGCCAAAGCCATAGAAGTCTTCAGACCTTAGGAGATAAATGCTACATATCATATTTGGAGATCATTTTATTTCCTCATACTTAGCACATTGTAATGCAGTTATTCTCAAGAAATCATGAAGCGATAACAGAAGACTTAAAATGGGAAATGTCTTGATTTTCAAAAGTTAGAAGCCAATAGATTCTCCAAACTATAGATTATTTAGTTTCAATCTAATGCCTAATAAAGTAACCCCCTGCAATTTCTTCATATCATCCTGGGTTTTTGGAATTACTCATCAGTACTCATTTTCTTGTTGCATTGTCTATTTTTTCACTACACTAAGCTCCAGGAGAGAAAATGTTATCTATCCTTTTCAACCAGTATCTCTTCAGTACTTCAAGAATGCCTAGTATGTGGTAGATAATCAACAAACATGGAATAAAAAAGTAATGAGTTCTTGAACTTGGATACCAATTCCGTGCAAAATTGCCAATTAAATAGGAAGGATAGAGCCAGGGATTTAGCTCAGTGGTTCTGCCACCTGCCTCGCAAGCGCAAGGTCCCGAGTTCAATCCCCAGTACCAAAAAAAAAAAAATAGAAAGGATGGTTAAGAACAATTAGTCTCCCAAAGCAGTACGAGTTTGCCAAGACTACAGGCCACACTAGCCAGGCACGGTGGCACAGGTCTATAATCTCAGTACAGTACTCTAGGAGGCAGAGGCAGGAGGATTGCAAGATGGAACCCAGTCTGCACAATTTAGTAAGACCCTGTATCAAAATTTTAAAAGAGGCAGGAATGCAGGTCCATGCAAAGTCCCTGGGTTCAAGCTCCAGTACAAAACAAAAATGTGTATGTCAAACTAATGTAAATATTAGAACATGTTGATTGGGAATAGTGTAGAACTGTGATTCTTCTCTTTCTCATCCTTATTTACACCCAAAGTAGAAAACATGGGCTGAATAAAAGTGGATCTGTGCCATGTATATATGGATAAAAAGCCAAACACAATTTGTGTTCTTGTCCAACTGGGAAATACCCCTTAAATAAACGTCACCAAGTTTACCAAGTGATTTGTAAATGTGAAGATACCACCCTTTTCTATAAACTGCAGTCATCTTTGTGCCTATGTTGTGCTAGGCACAGGGAGACAGTGAAGAAGACTGGCACAGAACCTACCTCAGTTTAAAACCAGACGAAAACAGGTTGAGAAAGAATTGCTGAGCAGGATTTACTTCAGTCAGGGTGATTACTGTTTACTTTGGCTTCTCTGAGGTGACATTTTACCTGGAACTGGGAAGAATAGACTTTAACCAGATGAAAACAGGAAGAGGAAAAAGAGCAATACGGTCATAGGCCATAAGGTGAGAAACAGTGCTTTGTTCAAGAAATTTGGCAGGGAGCCAGGGGGAACTAATATGCCACACTGAGACACCATCAGAAGAGATAGATCAGACAGGGCCGTATGCCATGGCTAGAAGTTGGGGGAGTCTGAATAGTTATCACCTCGGTTTCTGGCAGGAATAACAATAATAAGTGAGGAAATAAAGAACAAGCATGGGGAGTTAAACTATAATTTTGTTTCACATTTATTAAACTCGGAACACCTGGTAGTTGCCGGCGTGTGATAGCTTTTTGTCACAGACAAAATTCCTGAGAAAAGCAATTTAAAGGAGGAAGGATTTATTTGGGCTCACAGTTTCAGAGGTTCCAGTTAATTGCTAGCCCTCTGACTCCATCACTTTAAGCCTGTGGCAAGGCAGAAACATGGCAGAAGGGTGTTCAGAGAAAAAGCTATACCTCGTGGCAGCCAGGAAGCGGAGAAAAAAGGAAAGAGCCAGAGAAAAAGGGAATGGAGACAAAATATAGTCCCCAGTCGCAACTCCCCTGAACCACTCCCTTCAAGTAGGCTCCACTTCCTAAGTTTCTGTTACTTCCCAGTAATGCCATCAAATCATGGTCCCATCAATGGGTTAATCCACTGATGATGTTAGAGCATTTAATTCAATTACCTTCCAAACACTCCATCTCTGAACACATAAGACTTTTAGCATATGTTTTATATCAGCCATAATGCTGGAAATGTCATGTGAGAAGTTAGCTAACGACGTCTGGATCACAGGAGAGGTCAGAATTCATGACATAATACAGTTATTGGAATTTGAAAAACCCGTGGGACTAGAGGGCCCTGGAAGACAGTAACGAGAATCTAGGGCCGGGGATTTAGCTCAGCGCCTGCCTCGCAAGCACAAGGTCCTGAGTTCGATCCCCGGTACCCTCCCCCCAAAAAGAAACAAAACGGGTTTTATCTACTTTGGGACACTCATATTTGGAAATTTAAGCAGAATAAAAAGGAACTACTAAAGAAATCAAAGAGTGGACCATAAGGCAGGAAGGCAAACAGGAGAGTGTGATATCATGGAAGCAAAGAAAAAAGTGTTCCAAGAAGAGACTGATTACCTGTTCCAAGAAGAGACTGATTACCTGTGCCAGTGGCCGCTGCCTATCAAGGTGAGGATGGATTGGAAACACTAGAAGATTAATGCCACTGATGACTTCAGTAGTTACAGTGAACTAGTAGAAATAGAAGCCTAATTGAAACGTAAGGAGAAACATTAATGAGGGATGACAGATCTTTCAAGAATTTTTGCCAAGAAGGGAAGCAGTCCTCCCTTGAGGTCAAGGGAGGGTTTTGCTTAGTTTTGTAATGAGAGAAACTGAATCATCTTCATATACTGATGAGCCAATAAAGAGAGAGAAGGCTAAGATGCAGCAGCAACAGTGGATAATGATTATGGAAATGAAATCCTTGAGGACAAGAGGTGAGATTCAGAGCACTAAAGGAAGGACTAGCTGCCATGTAATAGGAGAGCAAGTACAGAATAGATAGACTTGAGGTAATTGGAAGGCTAAGTGGTAGGAAGATTAGGTGATTTCCATTTAATTCCTTCTATTTTCTCAATGAAATATGAAGCAAAGACATTAGCTTAGCATATAGGATGTATCAGAGGCTTGATAAGTTAAAAATGGTTATCTTCAAGACTGGTAGTTAATTATGGAGGGATTGCCAACCAGTTTTGAGAGCCCACTTGAAAATAATTATAAATTTAGAAAGGGCAGTTCACACAATTGTTCTTTGCTTTTCTTTTTCCCACCAACGATCAGCTGTTTCTGAAACCAATATAGAGAGGAAAACATAACCAGGGCTGTTTCTCCGTGTGCATAAGAGGGGGAGAAAAGACAGGGGTTTTAAAGGTCCTATCAGAGGAATAACTTCTCTTTGGACAACAGTCCAGTGGACTACAGAATCTAAATTAGGTAAAGGAAAATGAGATAGGGTGAATGTTGAAGGAAATCTGAGGAGTGGGTCTCGAAGTAAAATAATAATAATAATAACATGAATATTCAAGTAAGTTAACTAATTAGTAATTTTCTTTTGAAGAAATGAGATGCAATATGGTACCTATTACATAGTTTGAGATACAGAAAAGAACCACCAGAGAAGAGATTGTAGATAAAGGTAAGATGTTCAGAGTGGCTCAGGGGTAGGAGCTCAGGTTTAAATAAGAAAAAAGGAAAAAGAAGTTTCTGATAAGTGAGGTAAGCAGGTTTCTGATGATGGGATTAGACCTGATAGTCTGAGAATCTGGGTAATTCCTTAAAACTAGAACTAAAGGGTCTGATGGGCCTTCCTACTAGATATCTGAGGTCCCCGTTTTGTTTCTGTTTTTCTTTTCTTTTAAATAAATGACAAGATCCTCTTTAATCTCTGTGTCCTAAAATATCAAAGTAATGTTGTATAAGAGGGTCTTTTTTATTCAATTTGAAACTTGTCTTTATTCCTTGAAATTATGTGCCCAATTAAGATATTTGACAAGAAAGTAAATACTGTACATACAATGGGGAGAAAGTAGCACTCTCTTCCACAATATCTTTTTTTCAAATTTTCTACTTTCAGCTGGGTTTTTTTTCCTGAAAGAGTTCCTAAACTTTTAACTTCCAGTTCTTATATTGTGGAATTTTTTCCTTTGCTATTTATGTTCATTCCAAGATTTCTCTTTGTGTTCTCTAATCCTATTTCGTAGCATTATGCTCTTATATCAAGGATGCAAACCCCATTTAATTTCCTTGAGAATACTAATTAGGATTATTTTTATTCTCAAGCTTATTACATTATCTCTATTTCCTTCAGTGGTACTTTTTCATTCATCATTTTGTTTCATATTGGATATATCTTCAAACATCTAGTAACCTTTGATTATTCATCTATATTTTAAGAGTAAAATAATAAGCTAATTGAGATCTTTGTGTATGTGATGTTGGGTAAAAATACTCCACAGGTCTCACATTTTTGCAGGTCTAACAAGCAGAGGCACCAATTATCTTAGTTTCAGACTATTTCTCCAAGGATCCTTCTAC
Source organism: Heterocephalus glaber (assembly GCF_053883595.1). NCBI lineage: Eukaryota > Metazoa > Chordata > Mammalia > Rodentia > Bathyergidae > Heterocephalus > Heterocephalus glaber. Next base: position 19,452,567 of record NW_028258142.1, on the reverse strand, counting down.
AGCAAATAGCCTTAGAAGACATAGTATATGTCTTAGTTACTTTTCTCATTGTTGAAACAAAATACCCAACACCCAAAATTAAAGAAGGAAAGGTTCATTTAGCTCACAGTTTGTAGAGATTTTTAATCCATAATCCGCTGGCTGCAAGGCAAGGTGGCACATGGCAGAGGGGCAACAATCATTACATGTAGAAGACAGCAAAAGCAACAAGGGAATTTAACAGTGTCTTTCTGCCTCTTTTATCTTATCCAGCCTACTGGGATTAGGGTGGTGCCAAACCAATCAGTGTACTGGTTTAGTAATCACACATCCCTAATCCCAGCATCACACACTAGATTCAGCCACCTGTGAAAAAGCCTCACCTATGATCACATGAGGCTTTGGGGGGACAGCTAGACACGAGCCATAACAGTATATTTCTCCAGAACAAAGAAAACATTTATTTTCTACCCCATATAATATTGTCTTCGTCCAAGGTAAAGTTCAGGTAGGTAGGCGTCCTATCTATTATTTAAAGTTAGCTTCTCTAAATTTAGATTTTCTCCCCCTGTAAATCACATTCATGCATCATGTGCCCCCATTTGCATCACCTGTGAGGACTGGAGTTCCAGGAGCTGAAGATAATATTAATAATCTGGTTACTACAATTGCAGTGTATAAAAACTGTCCTTTTCCTCTCACCAGCAACCTTATGTTTTCTGTTAGCATCCGTGAAGTGGAATCCTACTTCTTAGCTTGCAAGTAGGGTAAAACCTTAGACCTTTCGTAGTGCTTGATATTGGGCAGAGCTAATGAAGCCCAAGAGGTATTTCTGCCATGAGTCTTCATGAAATGTAGTCCTTCCTCAGGATACCCCTATCAGTACTATAGGAGCTTTAAGTGGCCATTTCTTATAGTGACCCTCATTATAATACAGAATGCCACAGCTGAATTTAAGAAAGAAAATCTATAGGGAGCAAGACAATGCAGTCCAAGTACACGACTCTCTGATCACTTGACTCAAGACTAAAATTTAGATATATACCTCCAGAGAATCATAGTCAAATAACTTTGGAAAATGCTACAGACTATGTATGAGCCTTTCTTTTCTAAGATGCAAATCAGCATATTAAAGAATCTGAGAACTTCTCAGTAAAGATATGGATTTAATTTTGTCTAATATAAGCTTTCTTAAACATTTTACCAAATAACCACTTTTTAAATAAATGCTTCTTTTATTAATAGCCCAACAAAACGTTTTGTGTGAATACTCTCTGGGAGACACTGATCAGACAGACTTCAAAATCTTTAAACAATTTTTCATGAACATTATTTCTTATAAATACTTAAAAGGAATTGAATGATAGAGTTTGAGAATATATTCTTTGACAAGAAATCACAAAAACAGTTGTTTTGTATGTATTGAAATTTAAAGGTATTTCTGTTTTCTAATAAGTAGGCATTTTCTTATGAACTTCTAGGAACCTGGTCACGATTTTCAGCCTAATCCAAAAGGAATTAGACCACCTGCATAGAGATTGTGGTGGTTAGGTTGGAGTTTCAACTTGATTGGCTTTGATATCCACCCAGGGATTAGTGAAACACCCGTCTAGGTGTGTGTGGGTGGGTCGTGGAGGCATGGCCTCGGAGACTATGGTTGGTCTCTTGCCCCTTCTTCTCTGGCACTGTTTGCCTGCTCTGCTTCCCAGCTACCATAAACTGAGCACCTTGCTACAGCACACTTCCACCATGATGTCTCTGCCTTGGAGTCAGCCACATGGACTGAAACCATGCACAAATTAAACCTCTCCTCTTTTAAGTTGTGGGTGTTAGGTATTGTATCTTAGAGATGAGAAAGTGAGCTAATTCAGAGATGTACTTACAGAGACCCTAAGGTACAACATCTACTATTTATTGAGTGTATTATGTAGGACACTTGACATATTCACATGTTAGCTCTAATTCTTATACCAACCCTACAAGGCAGATATTATTTTCCCCATTTTATGATGAAGAAACCAATGTTAAGTAGCATGCCTTAGGATGTTAGAGATTCCTTCCCAAAGACAAATAGGGGATATTGCAAAACCAACACTTTTAATTGTGCTCCCCAACCTCTGCATGAAAAAATAGGCCCAAAACAATGGGTTAGAGGTAGATTTGCACCAGAAACAAGTAAGAATTTGATCCACCATAAAGGCAAATGAACACTTCATCTTCAAAATTCTAAGGATGCTACCGAAGTACTGAGGGAGGAGGGATCTGTTTCTGTAAATAACTAGATGGTAAATATTTTGAACTTCTTGCTTGAAGAAGCATTTCACAGAGTAGGATATCCAAATAGTTACTAAGTTATTAGTCATCAGGAAAGAAAATAATAATAATAATACATTAGATGTAATGGTACATCATTAAAATGATACATCATTTACAATGATAAATCGTCAAAATGAAATGACACGAAGATTCCTATTAAAAGAGCCAAAATTTAAAAGGCTGATAATATCAAGTGTGGACAAGGATGTACCACAGGTATAATCTTCATACACTTCTGGCAGCAGCAAATTTGTATGGCTACTTGGAAAACTGACAGTAACTACTAAAATTGAGCATGTGCTTCCCTATGACCTAACATTTTCATTCCTACAGAAATGCAAACATATATTCACCAAAAGACATCCATGAATGTTCATTGCAGTAAATTCCTAAGAGCCCCAAACTGACATCAACCTTAATAACTTTCAACAGTAAAATGATGAAAAAAGTGCTATATAAAAAGAATGCAGCAATGTACATTAATAACATAAAAGAATCTCACAAACCTAACATTGAACAAAAGTCAAACACAAAATAATACATACCACAACATAGACTCTATTTATATAAAATTCAAAAGCAGATAAAACTAATCAATAATACAATAATTTAATCTAGGGTTGGGGATTTAGCTCAGTGTTTCCGGCGCTTGCCTCGCAAGCACAAGGTCCTGAGTTCAATCCCTGGTATTAAAAAAAAATTAATCTAGAATGATGAGGACCAATTACTAAAGTAAGCATAACAGGTTTTCAGGGTGCTGGTGATATTCTACTTTATGATTTGTGGGCTGGCAACATGTATGTTTTTATTTTGTAAAAATTCTTCAAGCTGTATATATGTTAGACTGCAATAGAAAAAATAGAGTCCACCCCCAAAAATGTATTCATCAGGAAAAGAAAAACTTGTATAAATATTTTGATACTAAATTTATTGAGACATCATGAGATTAATACAAGTTACTTTTGGCCTCTACAATTGCAAGAGTTGCTCACTCATAGCAGTGACCATTAGCTTCCAGACATTTGTTAGTATGACAAACTACTGAAGTGTGTGTGCATATTTTTGGTGGACTCTGTATTACTAAGCAATAGTCATTGTATCTGAATCTAGATAGGTGCATCAGTCATCTATAGAGGTCAGCCTGAACCTGACCAATTTGTAAGTCAATTTTCAGCATATAGAAAAACACTTGTGTTCATGTATAAAGGACATACAGCCCCACTTCCTCCAAATGTGGTATATAAATCATAAATAGAACTAAGAAGGAGGGAAATAGCAGAGATGCAAATTATATCCCCATTTCCACTGGAAATTATTTATGGTAGTGGAATATTTAGAAAGTTTGTGATAACTACTAGTTTTATTCATTCAGTTTAGAAATTAATTTATTTTAAACATCAGATCTGTAGAACTACAAAACTGCTTGTCTTACCAAAGTGTGCAAGGTTGGAGCCCATGTTTAGAATTCAAGTTTTCCTTTTATGTACAGGTGCACCTTGATTTATCTCTGAGTCAACACTGATTTATCAATGGTTTATTTCATTTTCAAAGTGTTTAATGGCACATATGAGAAGAAGAGCAAAACATCACAGAGTAGATAGTAAGAATCTTTCATGTAAGGACGATTTGTGAAATCTTATGTTTATTTAATAACTTTAAGTCTGTGCCCAGTAACTATTTTTATATCACCAAGTGAAAAAAATTACATAAATTGAGTACTTCTTATTTTTCCTGATATTTATTTCATTTACAAGATTGGGCCTATGTTTTCTTATGCTTAAATGAAGTCCTGTTACAATATAATACAGTACTTGCAAGCCATCCACTAGAAACAAAAATAATAACCACATTCTTATTTTATCTTTTTAATTCTGAAAACTAGAGTTTATGCAGAAGTGAGGATAAGTGGGGATTTCCAGGGTGAGGTGCATACTGTCCTTCAATCCTCTTCAATTTAAACCTGTGATTCCTGTATATGTGTACAGTGCATGGTTTCTCCTAGCACAAATACGAAAATTCATTGTCAGCTCATTCATTCTTAGAAATTGGAAACATTTAACTTTGATAAATAGTAAAGTATTGATTGTTTAAAATATTTGTACATTTATTACCCATAATGAAAATGTAATTGTGTGTATGTTTATAAATGTCTTTTGTAATCACATGGCATTAAATAGCATTTAAAGTAGTTTTTGTAAATGAGTGACCATCTGAACTATAATTGTGCATATTCTTCAGTTACTATAGCAAACTAGTACTAGAGATAACTTGTTTTCCATAATAATGGTGTGTATATATATATGTGTGTGTGTATATATATATATATATATATATATATGTACGATGACATCCTCAAGCCCATTTTAAAGATTTTGTTATTAACCAATGGTATTCTACATTAATATTTATAAAATGTTTGAATTATTTGAGAGGATATTCTGTAGAACCTAACCATAATCTCATTTTTTAGATTGTTTGGTAGACTTTTTTTTTTTTTGTACCTGGGATGGAACTCGGGTCCTTGCACTTGCACAGCAGGCGTCGAAACCACTGAGCTAAATCCCCGGCCCTGTTTGGTAGATTTAATGTGTAAACATTGAGATTGTTTGGTAGATTTAATGTGTTAACATTGGCATTCTACTTTTCAAAAGTGCTTCCCAAACCAGCACACTCACCTCTGGGGCTTTCCAAGCAGAAGTTTTGAGTCCCCTAATCTTTTTTTGAAAATAGAAGGTGGTAATGTTGGAAATGTGCCAGGAGTAGGCCTTGGTATTTCTCATAATGTGCCACAGTGAAAGTACCTTGTCCCACAAGTCAGTTCCTTTTAGTGAAATCGTATCTCATCCAGCTTTCCCAACCACTCATTTTTCCAGAAAGCTTGTCTCCAATTTAAGATAATATAGGCCAGATAACTCAATATTATTTCATTTCTCATTGTGATAATTTCTATACTTTCTTAGAGTTTTAACATCTGGTTACCAAGTTTTCACAATTGTCCATTAAAAATGCAAAAGTACTTATTTTTTCTTCAGTGTAAATACAGTTGGTATCTGACTTAATGATGGTTAGACTTACTGCTTTTCAACTTTACACTGGTGCAAAAGTGATAGCATAGTTGAGATTTTGAATTTTGAACTTTGATCTTTTCTCTGGTTAGCAATGTATGAGGTGTTCTTCTCTCAGGGTGGGGGTGGGGGGCACTGAGCCTCACCTCCCTGTCAGCCACCAGATCTGGAAGGGAAACAATCAATATTCTACAGTGGACTATATAGCTAGTCTAATACATTCAGTAGGTTAGGTGTATTAAATGTATTTTTGACTTGTAATATTTTCAGCTTATGATGGGCTTCTCTTGAGGGAATCACATCATAAATCAAGAGGCTTCTTTGATTTAAAAACATAAAACATAAAATTATTTCCCTTTTCCCTTCTGCAACTCACTTGATAATAAAAATTTGGTGCTTATTGAGGCAGGACCAGTGATTCACACTCCAGAGTCAGGCCTCCAGGACTTGAATGCCAACTCTGCCATATATTGACATGTGACCCTAGACAAGTTATTAATCTCTCTGTGCATCTGTCTTCCTCATCTGTAAAATAAGAGTAATGATAATATTTTTCACAAGGCTGTTGTGATGATTAAATGTTATTTTTCAGTGAAAGCATTAGTGTCTGCTATTACTTTGTCCAAAAACTTCCTAGGGTTATATAAATAAAATCACATTTATGGTTGTTGCTTACAAACATGAGATGATATTGCTCTATAACTTGCTACTTGTAATTAATAGACTGTATATTTTTCCAAAACTACTTAATTTTCTTAAATAGTTGCATTGTAGAGCACAATGTTTCCAACCATTTCTCTATTAACATTCACATTCTTTTCCTTTTGTGATTTTATAAAAATCCTACAGTAAACATCATTGTACAGTAAACATCCTTGGGCCTCTCATTTTATGTATTGGTATATTAGATTCCAATATATAAATTACTTCATTAAAAGATATTTATATTTTTACTTAAGTCAGCACCCCCCAGATAAGTTATAGAGGCATATTGTGTTACCACTAAAAAGATATAAATATATGTGTGTATAATGTATGTATACATATTTATATATAACAAGGATATACATATATAAAATATGCTATGAAGAAAAATGAAATTCTAAAAATAATCCAAAAGAACATAGGAAAAGAAAGCAAAAGGAACAAAGACAGAATGAATAGAAATCAAATAGCAAAACAGCAGACTTAAATTTCACTATATATATGTATATATAATCACACTAAATGTGAATGGTCTAAATGTTCTAATAGAAAGGCAGAGATTGTAAAACTAAATAAAATGAAAACACAAGACTTTAAACAGGTGTAGATGTGTTAAAATACAATGTGTAAATGCTATTATAAGAAAGATGATGTGAGCCCGGGGATTTAGCTCAGTGGTTCCAGCACCTCACCTGCCTTGTCCCAAGTTCAATCCCAGGGACCAAAAAAAAAAAAAAAGAAAGATGATGTGGCTAATAAAGACTTCAGAACCTCAAATTTTACCAAGGAGGGCATATAATAATGATAAAGGGGTCAGTTTATCAAGAAGATACGATTTTAAATTTGTGTGTCTCTAATCAGCTTCAAAAGCATTGGGAAAAAAGGAAAAAGAACTGAAAGGAAAAATCAACAGCAGTGGGAAATTTCTACGCCATTTTCTCAGAACAAGTAAATAGAAGTCACTAAAATAGACCATTACCTGGGCCAAAAGTACAACAAGTAGATAATTGTGGCACACAAGGAATTCAAAATGGAATACAGTGTTTCTATTGGCCTAGAATAAACAAAAAGTTCCCTATACAGAAGAGTGGGTATATCTGTGAGTTGACATGAAGGAAGACATACTCTTAAGCAAATGACAAGAGGCAATACAATATGATGCCAGACGCCTGGTTAGTTCTGTATCAGAAAAGGTACGACTTAGAGGTCGGGGTCAAAGGTCGCCTCGAGGCTGATGTCGAGTGCAGAGCTGGTGAGCCTGGTAGGTCCGACAGACGGGTCGGTGAGGGGGTGAGAGGCACGGACAGAGGAGGCCAACAGCGGCCAGAGAAGGATCTGGAGGACAAGCAAAAGGACGTGGGTGGTGGAGGAAGTCACTGTGAAGAGAAGAGCGGCGCTATGACTCTATGTAGAGGGGTTTAGGAGGTCACGTCGTGGACAATATATTGTGTTGACCCCTTAACTGTAGTCACCAGGGAGGGCCTCTTCTTGTTAATTCTGGGCGGTGCATCCACCTGGGGAAGATTAAGCCTGAAAGGCAGCCAGCTCAAGGCCTGGGGTGCAGGAAATCAAGGGCCACTGAAGGTCGTGTGGTCCAACCCACCTGTCCTCAGAGACCGCCCGCGGGCAGCGCCACCTGGAGAGCCTAGGACCGGACGCTCCCCGGCTAACTCGCGCGTCCATTGCGACCGAGCACCGGACTGCCAGGCCAGGAACCCGCGGAGGCCCTGCGCGCCGCGAACTTTCCCAGGGCGCCCTGCCCTCCCCTGCCGGTGCGCTCCGGGCCGGCCTTCTGGAGCTCAGCCGCTCGGGAACCACCTGGCGGGTGCCGCGCGGTCCTGGCCGTCCGAAGGGCGGTGCAAGGCGGGCGGCGGAGGGGGTGCTGGAGCCGGCGGGGCGGGGCGGGGCGGGGCGGGGCGGGGCGGGGCCGGCGGAGGGCGACAGCTCAGTCGGGCCACCGAGGCGGCAGAGGCGCGGCGCCTAGCCGGCCTGCACCGCGCCATGGCCCCGCGCACCCGGCGGCGCGGCCCGCTGCCCAGGCTGCTGGCGCTGTGGGTGCTGTTCGCCCCGCTGCAGGTAAGGAGCGCGCGCGAGGGACCGAGACGCTGCGACCGCCAGGAGTCCTGAAACGTGGAGCCCCCCCCTCTGCCTTTACCAGCGAACGCCAAACTTTGAGGGGAGGGAAACCTGGAGTTTTGGGGTGGTTACCGGAGTTGGATTGCAGAGGGAGGGAAGAGCTAGTGGAGGGGTATTGGGGCGCAGAAGAGACGGTTGATGGGACCCCAACACCGGGACCTGGGCATTTCCAAATGCCCCACTTAATCGCAGCTTTTGACGATACCAGTCACCCTCCAAACACTTGAGCACCTACTAAGAGTCTACAGCAAGTGGCTGTTGTGGGAACGCAGCGGTGTAGACCCAGCCCCTGCTCCCTGCGAACAGAGTAAGCAAGCGAGGACCATTCCTAAAGATCTCCCTCAGGGATCTGCTTTCAGACCCGCGGGTGTCCGCCGGGAGCGCTGGGTTTCTAACTTGGGCTTCGCATCCTTCCCTACTTCACTTAACTCTTTATCTGAAGAACGGAGCAATCCCCTCTTCAGAGCATTACTATGAGAGAATTTGGAGACTTCTTCTGAAAGGCAGACGAGCCTTCTTTTTTATGTTCTCGCTGTTTTCCCCTTGCCCCTCTCGACTCTTCCCAGAGTTTAAAGTCTGCCAGTTCAGGTTCTGCCCTTGACTAACCATAGAATCCCTTCTCAGAAACCTTCTGACCCTGTTCAGGTAAAATGTTTTTTTTCCAATCGGGGAAACCCAGGTACAATGAAGTGCTTGGAGCCAGTACTGGTGTCAGAAACAGCCCCTCTGTCTATGACCCCAGCCTGGTACTGCGCTGGGATGGCACAGAAATCCACAGCGCAGGGTAAAGGCTAATCTCACTGCGGCCAAAGCCCCCCTGGGGCTCCCCTGGTCCAACTGCCCTTCCCTAAAGGAGGCAATCAGTTCTGGAGAACCCACCCCCCAAGGTAGCCAAAGTTCCATCCAGGAAGAGCCTTGATTCCCTTGATCCCTGGAGCTGAGGGGCTGTCCCCTGCCCTCATGCCTAGGAGCACCTCATGGATGATAAAGAGCTTCAGCCTGGTTACAGGTTGCTGGAAACTGAGTACCTTCTCAGAGCCTTGCTGCCCAGGACTCTCGAAGATCAGGCAGTACAATTACCAAGTAAATGAAGCCAGGTAATGATTTTCTGCCCTGAAGGAGAGCTATATAGTGTAGCAGACCCAGCACACCAAAGACTGTACTATAAAAATCATTTATACTTCAGAGTTCCTCAGAGGGACAGGCGAATGTTGGAGGTTTTCTTGGTTTCAGCAGTTTCAGATTTCTCTTCTTTGGTAAAAGTGACTTGGGCATCTGCCAGCATCTCTCGGCACCAGAGCTCTGAGGTCTGCGAAGACACGTGAGGCGCACTTGGAGACCTAACTACGTTTGGAGTGAGAAGAGGGAGGAAATCTAGCTTGGGGGGAAAGCCTTTACAGAAATAGTGGAAACATGCTGCAGGCTGAAGCAGAAAATTCTGGTGCCGATTCTTTCTCCTTCATTCCTAGTTTTATGGGTCTCTTAGAACAGCTGAGGAAAAAGAAGGCGGAAAAACCCAATGGAATTTTTCATTTTAAGCACTTCAGGTGTTGCTTAATTAAGAGTTCAACAGGTTGAACAGGGTGCTACCTTATTTGAACCAAAGGGCTAGGGCTCCAGTGAACATTTAGCCACCTAAGAAAAGCTTGTCTGACCACACAGCTAATAAAGATTCTCATGTTGCTTTTGCAAAAACTACATACATATGTGCATAAAATGCATTTGGTTCTAATATTAACAGCAAATGCTATCAAAACAGGTTTGTTTTTCAGAGCAACCATTCAATAACTACTATTCCCTTTCTGTTTCTCTTTAAGCCACTTTGATTATGTGCATTTTGGGGGGGACAAGAGGCATGTTTTTATTGTTTCCCATTATATCATCAGTTAAGAACATGTGCTGCTTCAATTCTAAGCAAGTTAGAATTCAAATTACACTACAATTAGAATACACATTGAGCATTAATTATGTGATTTTAAATCATATATAATATTCTGCATTGTTAGTCAAATCAAATGACATTGGGATGCTCTTCTGATTATTGTTGTTTGTGCCCAATCTCCCCGGTGGAAATCCACACTGTCTAAAGGGCAGGTCTGAATGTAATATTAAAATATCATCCTCACAAAAGAAAAGAAAAAAATCCTTAAAAGATGTACTTACAAACATTCTCTATGTTCAATTACCACTTCTTTGGCCAACCTATTCTATTAGTTCAAAAATTTGGAAATTGCACTGGCAAACCCATGCATGTCATTAGTTATCAGACTTAGGAAACTGCAGAGGAAATGCTGAGCCAGGGAATCAATTGTGCAAAATAGTTGGCAAAACCAGCTTCTAGAAAATGCATTAAATGTATTATACTTATGACATTAAATAGATTCGACATGATGTGGTGGCACATGCCTGTAATCCCAGCTACTCAGGAGGATGAGGTAGGAAAATCTCAACTTCAAGGCCAGCTTGGGCAATTCAGAGAGATCCTATAATCATAATCATAGTAATAATAATAATAATAATAATAATAATAATAATGGCTGAGGATGTAATTCGGTGGTAAAGTACTGCCAAAAAAATAGATTCAATGGCTTAACTAGAAGCCAGTAAACTTTGCCTTTCAAACATTTTTGTGATTTATAGCTCTGCCTATATTAGGGATTTAATTGGTTTTCAGATGTAATAAGAGTTTTTGCCTCTTAAAAGTTTTGAGTTTTTATGTTGATAATACTGCCATTCATTCCAAGTAAGAAAATATCGATGCACATTCTTCAGTAAGGTCATGGGTAATGCACAGCTATGCTTTTCTCAGGTTATCTAATATCTAAGATCTAAAGGCAAATGCCTTCATTCTCATGACAGCAAACATTTATGTTGTGTAAAATATTGTGCCAGTGAGAAACAGGGTGAAGACATAGCTGTATCTTCACAGGTCACTCACTGTCTAGTAGAAAGGACAAAAGAGGTGAAACTGTAATAATAATAAAGCAGCACTTGATAAGAAGAGTGCAGAGGGCAGTGGAGGAACGAGGGAATCCCTGAGGGCTGTCGGAGGAAGAGGTTCCCTGGTGGTCTTTGAAGGATCGGTAGGAAATCAAGGGTCAGGAAAGAAATGATTCCAAGAGGTGGGCGAGGAAGAAAGCTTTCTAGGTCAAGAGGATGGTGTGAGTGGTTAAGATCTAAAGGAGTCTTGCCAGAAAGAAACCACATTTGTTTATAACCTTACAGATAGTAAGTACACAGTGCTTAATTCAGGAAACCCCACCAAACAAATGAGGCAGTAAAATTTATAGTTTTGAGATAACTCTTGTATGGCCCTTATTGAGGTGGTAAGGTAGGCTCATAAGAAGCAGATAGGCCACACATGCCTGGAAAGGCCTGTGGGGTGAGCCCTCAGAGGAAATCCCCTGGGGTGGGGCTGGAGGTTGTAGGGTAGGTAGGTGTTCTGTGGAGTCTTTCTTCCTGCCACCCATCCTATCCTGGAGGCACAAGGTATCTCAAAGAAGATACTTTGTTTGGGAACACCGATACATAGTTCAGCAGGCCTTTAATTCACTGGGTTGATAAATATTTGAGATACCTCCCCTATTATTTCCTTTCCACCATTTCCCCCCAAACGGCAAATCTGTGATAGGAACACAGTCTCAATGTTGATAAGGACCTACGGGCTTGATTTTTCAGTTATCTACCAGCAGTTCTTACACCAGGAAAACTGAAACAATAAAGATGTATCTTTGAAGGTCAATAAATCAGTGTTTTATGAGGCCATGAAAAGGGGAGTTCCAAACCTGGTCTCCTTTGCAGAAAAAGTGTTGTTTTAAGGAGATGTAGTGTGAACTTTATCTGCCATGTCAGTATTAAAAATTTTCCCTCATTGTAGTTTCCTATTTTGGGAGAACATGGGAAAAAAATTAGTGTTTTTACCATATGGTATGTCCAATAGATTCTAGGAATAACATCTATGCTTTTTTTGTTCACCTCCCCAGTATGAATCTGCATCCTGCTGTGATGGTCCTCAGCCATCCAGGTGGTTCACACTGTAGGCAGATAAGTCCAACTTTTGGCCTGCCTGGGCTGCATTGAGTGAAGAGGAATTGTCCTGGGCCACATATGAAATATAATATAGTTAATCTATATAAGTAATGAAACTTCCTTTTTTATAATTATTATTATAACCTTTCAAAAAAGAAACTAAGTGGCTTGTAGGCCAAGGCTGGACACAAGTGCTAGGGCCTCTATTCACTGGCCAGGTGTCCCCCACCCCCAGGAGAGCTGATGGCCTATCTGCAGTTCTTGGACCTGGTTGGTCCTGATCGACCCTGGTCCACAAGGGAGCCTCGCCTGCCTCTGAGCACTCAGGTGGCCAACTCTGCCTCTTTGCACCATGGGTAGGCTTGTGTGACAGGTGATTTTTTCCTCCGAGCACCTTTCCCTATCCTTCCTGATTTATAGGAAGTCATTTGCATGTATTTCCCTTTGGGTATGATAAATGGGCTTTCTTGAGTGTCCGTTGCTAGAAATACAGTTTAGGTTCAGTTTATTCCACCCTTCCCAGGCTCAAGAAACCAAAAAGGAACAGTAGGCTTCAGCAAAACGGGCGTGGTCCCTCCAAAATCACAGAGAGCTTTTGAGGTTGGAAGCCACGTGGGTGCTGAGGAAAGTTACACACAGCCTATGTCTCTGTCCTGATTCTGAGAGATGGTCTAAGTCTGTTTCCTGCCAGCGCTTCCCTGGCAGCTCTCCATCTGCCTCTGTCACCAGAGGGCTGGCTGGTGCTGCTGTTCTCACGGCGGCACATTCCAACTGCAGTGAGCTCTCAGAAGAGAAGACCCTGGTCAGCAGGTGGAAGCACATTATTTTTGGCTATGTGATGATAACTTTATATTTGTTTTTGTTGGCCACCATTGACCTTCAGCCTTTAGTTGCCTGGGGACGTAGCATTTGATGATGATCAGGAAGACTGAATTTGTGTTAAGTCCATTCATTTATTGAAACAATTCAACATCGATGACCTGTGTGACACTTTCCAATAGGATAAAGAGACAGAGACCAAGGACCACAGCCCCCTTGTTCAGAAGACTTAAGTCCAGATGTGTGCAGACAGCAGGACATTGTTCCTGGGAGTGTTTGCAAAGTGTGGTGGGCACACAGAACAAAGAGTACCTTAACCTAAGTATCAGGGAAGCTCTTCCATTTCTCCCTCCCTTGTGTGTCCAGAGCACTACAGAAAACACATGAGAGTGACACATTTGGGCTGGGGCTTCCAGGTTGGCTGTGCTGCATGTGGTGGCAGGAATGGCAAGAGGCCAAGCACTGGAGTGTTTTTAGGGAACTGTAGAAAATATAGTATCTCCAGACTTATGGGTGTGGGGGAGAAGTGGGGAGGCGCCGGCACTTACAGCTTGTGTGCAAGCAAAGTAGTTCAGAGGTAATCTTGCTGCACTATGAGCCCAGGAGGGACGTGATCAGATTTGTGTGTTATGGGGAGGAGTGTCTGGGGGTGGGGCCCAGGGGCCAGTAAGGAGGTCACTGCCTTGGTTTGGGGAAGAGCTAGAAAAGGCTCAAATCAGGTCAGGGCAGTGGTGAGACAAGAACCTGAGTGCAGAGGCAGCAGGGTTATATGCTCAGTATTCATGGCACAGATGCAAAGGATACAGCTAGTTGGACCTAGTATTAAATAAATGTAAAAAAAGGTATGGCAGATAGCAGGACAAAATAGGGGACCACCTGAATTATGTTTTACAAGGAAATTCCCATTAGTTCAAATCAAAATGTGGTTCATGTTCAAGTGAAGAAGGACTTTTCTCCCAAACAACAAGGGAAAGATGAAAATCCAAGTTTCCACTGATTATCTTATTGGGAGGCAAAGACAAAGTTCTTTGGTTTAGAGTAAACAAGCCCCAAAGCACTGGATTGAGCAGGATATTTATGTGCTCTGGAATTCAGAGAGCCATTTCCTGACCCAGAGGTATCCTGGAATGAGAAGCTCAGGATGAAAACAGGGCACCAAAACTCACTCTGAAGAGAGATAAGCAGCCAGTGATCCCCAAAGGGTCCAGCATCAAGCAGGTGTGGCCTGACCTGTGGTCTCCCAGTACTGGCTGCAGATAGGTCACCTGCCCAAGAAGCAGTGTTTATGTTGGACCCTTAGCTTGGCAAAACCATCTAGTTTGTATGATACATTTTCCTGGCAGGTCTCTTGCCTGAAATGAGTGTTTCCCTTCCTCTCAGGCCAGCCCCTTTTAGACTTCCCCACCCTGAAAAATCCTAAACCAGCAGGAGACAGGCTGGCCCATGTGGCACAAGCCGACAGAAAGCTGCCAGTTTTCCAAGCAGCAGGAAGAAGTGACTGCAAAAACTATTCTTTTAGTTCATCAGAGTAATAATAGCTCATTACATTTCCTGCTCAGAGTTTTGAGAGTACAAGAGCCACTTCCTCACACTATCAGAAATTTAAAGACTTTCCATTAAAAATGAGGAAGAAAAACTGTTCGTTAGCTTTTGGTGAATGTGATAGCTAAACAGGGCAAGAGGGGAAAGAGGAGGAGTACCTTTGCCTACGATCCTATCAGTGTTACAGTTTTTCTGAGGTTCTCATCACTTCTTCCAAGTGAGAAATGAACCACTTCCCTAAGGTGTTGATTTTTAAAAAATATTTATTCCTTTGCTTTAATGTAGTTAGCACCTAATCTAAAAGTTTGTGGTGTAGTAGCACAAGTAGCTGCTAAACCCATCTCCAGTTAAAAGACCCGTGAAGGCCCTTATATTCTCTCTACCTTAGACTCAAGATAGATGAACAGGATGACATCCAGAATGTTCATGGTAATTGACAATCCCTTTCATTTTTAAAGGCTTAGTAGAGATTATTCACGTCTGCCCTTGTTAACCCGTGTAACTGTTTTATAATTCCTAACGTGAGGAACTTCCCTAAAGCAGACCTAAAGCTAACATGCCACAATTTGATCCCATTTCCTCAAATTTGTTCTTTAATAAGGATAAAGACTGGTTGGCCAATGTCTTCTTTATTTTACTAATTCTGTTGTTGAAGATTTGTTAGCCCACAACTTCCTCTTCCCTGGGGTTATTCATGCCAGTTCCTTTAGCCTCTTTGTAAGCTTTTTCCCCCTTCCAATTCAGAGTATATTTATTCAGTATTTACTGACAATAAAACAAAAAATAAAGCCCCACGGGCATAGTGGAGGGCATAATGGAAAACTTCAGAGTCAGGACCTTGCAGCCTCTGACCTCAAAGCTCAAGACCTCCCATCCTTCCGTCCTTGCAAATTGCTGTAGAAAACACGTGAGATGCTACAGGAACACAGAGGCAGAAAGGGTAACTTTGAACTGGAGAGTTGGTCAGGCTGAGTCTGACTTGGTACTGCAGGAGTGGGTTCTGAGAGCAGAGGGTGCAGTGGGAGAAGGGCAGAGGTGGGGCAAGCAGAGCATACCTAAGAAAATCCCATCCCATCCCTGTGTCTGGAGCCTGGGTCAGTGAGAGGGACTAAGTAGGATAAAGCCAGCTGGGGAACGACTGTGGGTCTGAGTCCCAACGGGCTATGCAAACTGATGTAGGAATTGGGACTGTTTCCTGTAGACTCAGAGTTCTCCAACTCTGGTCCCTCGACCCAGCATCATATCGTCTGGAAACTGTGTACCTACTAAATCAGAAACCCGGGGGATGGGTCCCAACAATCTATAGGTAAATACCTCTGCTGGTGATTGTGATGAGAATGGCAGCCATAGGTCATAGGATGCCGCAGAAAGGGTTGTGAGGTCAGCTCTAAGTTAACAATGGATATGATTAATATATTTGAAGTCCCTGCCATTTGTTGAATCCTTCCTGTGTGGCAGGCATATGCTATGAGCTTTATCTTTGGTGCTCACTCCGCCTTGCCAGGAAGATGGGGAAACTGAGGCACAGAGAGACTAACTTGCTCAAGTGTGCACAGCTAGCAAGAGCCAGGGGTGAAACTCCTCTAAGCGTCTGCTCTAATGGCCATGGTCTTAAGTCCTTGGGTAAATTCCTTGCACAGTGGCTTTAAGGGGGACAGAGGAGTGGGGAAAGAGACCTCTGAGAGTGATGGGACAAAAGCAAGCTTTCTGGCGTTTGGGGAGCTACCCTAACCAGTCTGTATGGGGGGTCTGGGTTGTCTGCTTGAGCGTGTATTCATTGAGGGATTTCTAGAATTGATGTTAAGCAGAAAAGAAAATGCTGTCTTTAAAGCTACTGGAGAGAAAAGATAGGCGCCCAGAACACCTTCAGCACAGGGCCTGAGCGCCACGGTCCCTGACTCAGGAGGAAAAGGAGTGTGACATATTGAATCAATACTTCCACTTCCTAAAGCAGGCACCTCAGACTCCTTTCTGCCGCTACCCCCACCACCAGCCAGAAGCACACTGCTGTACCACCGTACTGCAGCCCTCCTACTGTCCCTGAGACAGTCCTAATCCCCTCCTCATGTATGTGTCCCATTTCTGCCACTTGTGGGGCTTGGGGCTGCATGGGAGAGGGGGTGCAGGAAAACCTCAGAGCTGAAATGTTTGGCCTCATAAGCTTTTGGAGGTAGTTTGATTATATTTTCCAAGGTCCTTTATGGCTTAGTCTTACTATAACTATAGTGAAATTTCAAGGCACTCCCCTGGACCCAAATGGCATAGGCTCCTATTGTGATATCTCTGCCATGGCACATGTGAAAATCATTTTTCATTACTGGCAGTTTCTCAATTCCCTAAAAGGTCTTCCCTAAGTAATGGAGAGATCGTCAAGTAAGAAAGAGGTCACAACATATAGAGCCCTCTGGGTCACTGTCAGTCTCAAGCTTTTGCTTGGAGTGAGAGGGGGATGTCAGGGGAATTGAGGTAGAAGATGACAATGTGGTGTTACTATGGCACAATGACTGGAAACCTAGAAACAGACCCCCAAGTGGATGACAATGGAGCATGAGATATGGGGGACCAATAAATTTAGTGAGGATGCACCTGGACTTGGACACAACTCTTATCTTGAATCCTAGCCCATTAGTAATAACCTTTACAAGGTGTAAAAATAAAAGGAGACCATAAAAAAATCAATCACATCTGATGGGGGGGCAAGTTTTTTTAATGCCCCAAATGGATACCCTGGGACCAGGGGTCCAAATTATGTAAAATTACAAATGACCAAAGCACCAGAATACATGACCAATCATCTTAACTGTGCAGTGCAGTCCCCATGGGTGAGGGAGTATAGAAGTAGGTGGGCTCCTCGCTGCTCTATGCTGGGAGTGAGTCAGTGTGAAAGAGGCCACATCACTTGGAACCTGCTCTCCCTTCCCTGGCATGAGTGACAGGCATAAGGAGGCGGGAGTAGCTCTGCTGTGGGTTTTCAGGCAGCCCTGTGTTCTGCCAGCATTAGGAAAGAGACTTCAAACCTCGGAAAAGATGTCTAATCTTGCCTTTACAACTCCTTCCCCTGAAGGTACCTCTGATTTTGCTCCAAATTGGTGGAGACTTTCCAAATTTGTGCTTGGGAGTGTGAATTTGATTCAGAACCAGTAGGAAACTATTACAGTCATCTGCAAAGGGAAGTTAAGAGACAATGGTCCTTTGGGGAAAAGTATTCATTAATTTGGTACTTAAGCATTTGCTACACGCCTTGCACTCTTGCAGTCTACTTATCACTGACCATCTGAGCAAGTTGCTTCATGTTTCTAATGAGACTGCAGGAAGATAAGGAAGACAAGGAAGACAAGACTGCAGCATAGTGCCTGGCACATAGTGGGTGTTTCATAAGGGCGAATTCTTCCTTGGTCCCCATTCAGGATAAATGGTGTCTGTGTCCAGCGATGGGAGAATATTTCTCAATGTCATTACATAGACAGATGACTGTACAGTGTTTGAGAATATGGAAATGTTCTGGCCCTTGGTCTTTAACATCAGGCATGCACAAAATCAGGTTTCAGGAGCTTGGAATGCCAGGGAACATAGAGTGAACCAGGGATACTAAGAAAATCTCCTACTGCAAATGTTAGGGAAGATGAGGGGGCTGCTGCCTAAGTTTACTGTACACCAGGAAACTCAAACAAACAAAAAACAACCATAGAATTTCAAAGGGACCAGGGTTGGAGAAAGGCCAGGGAACATAAGATCATGTAGTACCAGGGTCTAACCAGTCTAGATGTAATTTTGTCGTTAAACTAAAATGATCAAGAGCAGTAATTTCATACTTCTGCTCAGAGTTGACAGGAGTCCTAAAGGTTAAGTAGGAGCACACATTTGCTGGGAGGAATGCAGGGGGATGGAGTGTGTTTTAGGTCAAGGAGCCTAGGCCCCCGCTGAAAAGGAGAAAGCAACAAAGTAGCTAAATAAAGATGAGAGTGAGCAAGTGCGCAGGGTATTATGAGCCTCGTTAATGAGTTGGATTTCCTCACCGTCTTTCCCGTAAGCTCTGACTTGCTATTCCAGGACCAGCAGTGCCTGACAGCTTGTTAAAACGCAGAGACCCAGGCCCCAACCTAGACCTGCTGAATCAGAATCTGTGTTATAATAAGATTTCCTCGTGAAAACATTAGAGAAGCACTGGATTTCAACTTGAGGGCCAGGAGCATGCATAGAAAGGGAAGTGGCAGACTCAAGAGACACTTTGGAGACTCCTGGCCTTAACAGTTTGGTGCACCTCTAGCATGGAAGTGGCGCATGGAAGGATCCTTGGCCTCCAGCAGGCCAGTAGTGCACTCTTGGAAGACAAGCGTGGAAGTCACTGACTTCTACTACAGAGAAGAGTAGAAAGCATTTCATTTAATTTCAAATAAATAAATGTCAAATAAATAAAAATCATTTCAAATTTCATTTCAAATAAATAAAAATCTTTAAATTCAAAAAAGAAAAAAGGAAAGGAAAAAAGCTTCCACACTGGGAGAATAAAGGAGCATTCACAGGAGCTGGTAGAAATTACACTGCCTGATAAAGTGACAAGTCAAAGCTATCTGAATTACTGTGTTTAGGAAACAGCCTCTTTGCAGTATCTTTTCAAGTTCCAGCAGCTGGGGGTGGGGGGTGGGGGTTCACTCTTTATCTGGAAGACAAAGAAACTTCCAGTTAAAGGTGATTTCTTCACTTTCCCTTGGGCCATATGTTTTCTTTTCAAGGAGCAGACATAATAAATGCATTGTGAGGAAATAATAAAGAGGGTTGGCCAAAAATCGGTAGAATTTTGATAAATTCCTAAGTGCATAACTCTTTAAGCATATGTCTGGGATAAAGATGGTCGAGAGAAAAAGTGCTGGTGGCTCCAGGAAAAAGCTACTTTCAAGACAGTATAAAAATTCAATTATTTAAAGTTTGCTAAATCAAAATGTGAATATGTCAAGACTTCTATTAGGCCACAGTTATTACATATTTTTAACACTTAATGATCAAAGCTGAACTGTCAGGTTTTTTAAAATGCATGAACCTATTCTAATAAATCTTTTGGCAAAATGATTAGGATGGTAAATTTTATATGTATTTTGTCAAAATTAATAATTTTTTTAAAAAACTTGTGGTAGATTGTTTTAGTCTGTTTTGCATTCTGTAACAAATTGCCTGAGTCTGGGTACTTTAGAAAAGGAAAGGTTTACTTGGCTCATGATTCTGGTGGCTAAAAAGTCCAAACACCATGTCACTAGCATCTGGCAAGAGCACCAGGCTGCATCACAACTTGGCGGGTGACATCACATAGCCAGAGCATGGCCAAGAGCAACAAGTATCAAGTGAGGTGAGAAGAGGTCATGTGATGACAGAGGAAGGAAGAGATCCAGGAAGGGCCATGCTCCTTCTTCTATAACAACTTGCTTTCTTGAGAACTAATCCATTCCTATGGGACCTCCCCCCTGCCCTGCCCCAACCAGCATCAACTGCTTCAAACGGGCGGTGATGACTCAGGCACCCCTCATTATCCCCATCTTTCAATACCATTACATTAGGGAATTAAGTCTCAAAATGAGTTTTGATAGGGGCAAACCACATTTAAACCATATCATAAATGTGATTTCTACCTGGTAATGAAAGTAACATTAAGTGCTTATTATTTAAATGTATATAGGGTAATGACAATGTCCACTGGGACCCTAAAATTCAGTACCAACCTATTGTGCCTTTGTGGGTACATATTCACTCACAATTTGTACAAATCATGTAATTAGTTGTGTGACCTTCCTCTTACTGCATATAGTCACATAGGTTTTCTTGCTGTTTCATGATTAAGCAAGCCATGTGAACTCCTTCATAGGGCCTTTACAAATGCTTTTGAGTCCACCTGGAATATCCCTCCTCCCCAAATATACTATTAAGTTGGCTGGTCCCCTTACTTTATGCAGATCTCCACTCAGTGTCATCTAATCAAGGAAGCTTTCCATAATAATACCATCACCTTACTTAACTCCATGTAAGTTTTTTCATATAACTGTTACAGCCAGATTTCATTATCTGTTTATTTCATTCCACTCCATTGGGCTATAAACAAGGACGCTATGGAATATCCATCTACTCTGTCCCACAGGACTGGGCACATAGAACCTATTTAGTTAATATTTAAGGAATAAATAAATATAATATTTATTTTGTTGCCCTTTTAGGTTGTAAACACATTGAACATGTCTTACTTAAATGCTAATGCCCAAGATTATTTTCTAAAGAACCATGCAATGATGCTGTTTAGAGTGGGACTATTTTTTCTAAAAACCACTGATTTCTTTCAAGATGTTGAAAATGAACCTAAGAGTCCTATAGCCCTTGGGTGCTACTCATGTTCTATCATGAGTCAGTGGTGTCAGCAGCTAAATCAAGACCTCTGAGCAGGGCCAGGCAAAATTGAATTTCCCCAGAAAGATAGACAAAGGACTTGAATAGATACTTCTGCAAAGAAGATAGACAAATGGCCAATACTCACGAAAAAAGATGTTCAACACTGTTAGTCATTAAGGAAATGCAAATTGAAACCATAATGAGATAACCACTTCCACCCATTAGGATGGCTACTATAAATAACAACAGAAAATAATGTGTTGTTGAGGATATGGAGAAATTGGAGCCCATGTGAATTTCTTGTGAGGATGTAAAATAATAA
The DNA here is from genome assembly GCF_053883595.1 of Heterocephalus glaber. NCBI lineage: Eukaryota > Metazoa > Chordata > Mammalia > Rodentia > Bathyergidae > Heterocephalus > Heterocephalus glaber. Next base: position 19,431,285 of record NW_028258142.1, on the reverse strand, counting down.
AATAGTACAGCCCCTGTGAAAAACAATATGGGGAATCCTCACAAAGCTAAACAGACTTACCATGTGATTTCTGGGGCATAGACCCAAAAGAATTGAAAACTGGGGTGGAAGAAAACATTTATGTGCCAGTGTGCACCGCAACATCATTCACTGTAGCCAGAAGGTGGAAGGAACCCAGGTGTCCATCAAAAGATAAATAAATAAAAAGGTGACATATCCACATAATGAAATATTACTCAGTCATAAAAAGAAATGAGGTTCTGGTGCATGTACAATATGGATGAATCTTGAAGACAGTATGCTAGGTGAAAGAAGCCAGATGCAGAAAGACAAATACGGTGTGATTTCACCATAGAGTATTCAGATGGACAGAGACATCAGAATTGTGGTGGCCAGGGGCTGGTAGAAGGAACAATAGGGAATTATTACTTAGTGGTTGAAGAGATTCTGTTTGGGGTGATAAAATGATGTGGAAATAGATAATAATGGTAACTGCACAATCTTATGAGCATAACACCACTGAATTGTACACTTAAAATGGCAAATGTTGTATTTATTTTATCACAGCACAGTAAATGTTCTTTTTAATTACCTGGAAGTAAAAAAAGAAAAGAAAGGCAAAGGACAAAACTAAAAGAGCCAAATTTGATATTTCACAATGGGAAGCCCTTTCTCACCTCCCTCAAATGAGCAGCACTTTTTTCTTTTTCAACTTAACAAACTAATCTTTAATAGTACAGCAAATGCCACTTGAGAAAAGTAAAAGTAATAAACTGTTATGTGATTGGGCAACAGTTAAACAGAGGTGAGCTCCAGAAACAGGCTACTGTCCACATGACCTGCTGTGGAACAAGCTGACGCAGGGTCCAGCAGCAGTGCTTTAACTGAATAAGCTGCGTGCTTTGCCTCCGGCGAATGTCACGTCCCAAAATCACTACTTTGCTGTTTGCTCAGGCCACCTCTTTCCTGTCCACCTGTCCATGAGATCTAGCCCAGGATACTAGCTCTATTTTGAGGAGTTTACAACTTCATTTTACCCCTTCTCATCCCAGCAGTCTTTACAATATGATCTACATTCACAGGGCTGCTAGAAAGAAGTCTTTCCTTTTCTTCTACAGTGACCTCACTGCCCTTTCCTGGAAGGCATGGAGGGTCCTGGCCCTTCCCCACCTAGGATCAGAACACACCGAGGTCCAAGACAGGCTCTATCTTGCACCTTCCTATGGCTCCCATTGCTCTCTTCTCTCCGTCCTTCCATCTACCCAAGCCCACTGTCTTCCACTTCTCTACTTCTGCCTCTGCCCTCACCTTCTCACTTTGCATCTTGGGCACCTCCTCTTGTGATTCCTGCACCACCAGTACAGTATTTGTTTCCCTCATCCTACACCAAGCCCATCTTGAAGCCAAGAAAGATTCCAACACCAGTCAGAGGATCCTGGGTCAGGTCTCCCCCAACTCCAACCCCATCCTCCATCAGTGAGGACTGAGCTCAGGAACTTAGTGGACTTGGATCTTTCCAAAGTACCAGTGCCTGGACTGTATTGTGCAGCTTTATCTATTACAGTTTCCTTTCCTCTTTCTGTGGCTGTGTCAACCAATACTAAAAGTGTTGAAAGGACAGCAGTAGGCTTACCTTTTACTTTTGCTCCAAGCCAATACGTTGTATAAGCAAATAAGAAGAAGAGGTAGGGATGACTTTGATGGCGTGAGAATAACAGAGATTTTAAGAGATTGATGCTCTCTGTTGTTAAACCCTAGATTCTAACTTTATATTCTGGTTCATATTAAGAAAAAATTTGTTTCTTGAGATAAAGGTGAATGACTAGATAAAAGCAAAGGAATGACTGGCCTTCCTCTGTTATTTCCCCTCGAATAAATTGACTCTCCTCTTTTGGGGGGAGTGGATAGTATATATGTTGGTTCATATTTATAATTTTCAATGGTACCATTAGCAGCTGACAAGCTAGGATCAATGTCTTCAACCTGAAGTTATGAATAATTTTTATTACTGGATACACATTTACAAAGGCAATCTAGACTACTCTAAGTCTTCTCTGGTAGCAGCCACATTATAGGGTTTGTGACAGTAATAATTTCCTTCATAATCTTAAATACACTAAACATTTTTTCAAATGGTACTAACCACAAATACTTGATTCTCACTTTTGTCAGGAGATTTTTTTCAGTAGCCATGTGTAAAATGTATTTATTTGAAATGTATTACATTTTTAAACACTCAGAGTTTTCTGTTAAACCCTCTGATATTCTGTATTTGCCTGCATTTTGTCTATGCCACATACCTAGCTGATATAACCTGTTGTTTCCAAGTTTTCAGTAGACACCGTAGTTCTCATTAGTCTCTCGGTTTGAGTGAACATACCCCAGGGAGTATTCCAGGTCGTACACTGGGGTATGTAGGTGATCCCCAAATACTGGCCCTTACTCTCTTTGCACCTTTCACTTATGGCATGTTATTTTCATAGGTGCCTATAAAGTGTTGTTCTGAAATTTGAAATGCGCAATTTTGGTTTGTACAAGAGAAAAGTGAGTCTGATATTTTCTCTGTGTTCTATATATAAGCTTATTTAAACTGAGAATATCTGGGAGGGTATTCAGTCATAATACAATTAATGCCCTAGTTAACAGAAATCACCCACAGATATAATCTAGCAGCAGCTTTATCAGCAGACATACTGAGTAAACTGCCTGCCTGCATCCAGGCGCCGCTTACATAACTGACTGAACCCCAGACAGAAAACCACAGAATGACTCGGACCACTTGACACTTTACAGCGATGCCTCACGTTTCCAATCCCAACAAACAGTACTTCTTTATCTGAAAACAAACATGCTTTTTTAAAGCATACTTACTGCACCTCCTCCTACTCCCAGAGTTGTGCCACTGAAATACTCTGCCATTCAGTCTTTGTTTGTCGTGGCCAGGTAAAAAGTAAAGAAGGATGCTTTTCTCAGGAAAATTGTCAGGTCTTTGGGATTTTTCTTTGAATCTTCTGTCCCCCTTTCCCATTTCTGGTGACACTTATCCCTTTATCCCCTCAGGGAATGACTGGGTGCAAGCAGCTTATACTTCCTAATTTGTAGGGGACAGGGGAAGGGGACGTTACCAGAACCTCTGCAGTGAGTCCTGGTCTCCTGCGAGCCACGGCAGCACACGGCGAATTACAGGAAAGGTAGAAAAATGAGACCGAGAAGAAGCTGAGCTTTGGTTTTGATCAGTGCTGCTCTGGGCAGCAAAGACAAAGCCCCCAGCTTACCACACCTTTTATTCAGTACATCGGGAGAAACAAATGTAACAAATGACTTGCAGAGAGTTCAATAGTTCACATTGGGATAAACAAGGTGTAACGGAAGGCTTGCAGAGAGTTCAGTACATCTCCGGCAAACAAGATGTTAATCAGTCCAAGAACAATGAGGAACTGAGCAGATGTTTGTTCTCCCAAGATGTCTCTTGTCCTGGAGAATCACAGCATCACTGGATCACTGAAGTCTCAGTTGTGACCGGAGGCCAAACTGGAGTTATTCTGTAGCTGGGCTGTAGGCAAGAGAACTAGGCTAACCAAATGATTTATCCCTAGAATTATGTAGCATTGCTCCCAACACTAATTATGTTCAGGTATCCACATGAATATCTGATCCTCTCTGTGGAATGTGCACCAATCCACTGGGGGTGTAAAGCAGTCACATAACTTACTTCTCCCAGAAAACTACTAGAAAGGTCTTTAGCTTCCAAGTGAGGAAGCAGAACCTTCATGTTTATGAAATATTGCCACTTGCCACAGTCAAATCATTTACACGAATTATTGGGTATGATTCTCAGTGCAGTGAGATGGGCACAATTAACAGCCTTCTTGTACAGGCGAGGAGACTGAGGCTTAGAATGGCTTTTGTGGGAGTTATTTTGTCCTAAAATTGTAGAAATATAGAGAGTTTTCTTAAAGAAATGTCAAGTATCTCTGTCCACTCCAAACCAGAAGCCCCATTCTGACAAGCTGACTCAAGTAGGAAAAGTCTCCCTTCCCTGAAGACCACCCTGGCCATAGAGGGCCTGGCCAGGCCTCACCCCATCCTTATCCCCGCCCCCAACAGGGGTTCTCTCAGCAGCTATCACTGCTCACTAAGTTGCCTGTATTCTATATGATCAGACTTGACCTTAGTTATATTTAATTTTTCATGCTTTCTAGAGAAACCAGCCCTATTTGACTTCTAAGCTAACAATGATTCCTGTATCATTTCCAGTCCTTGTTGTGAATGTCTGATTGAGAAGCATGATAGTGGGACACTTTCTTTCCATTCACAGATACATGACTGTGCATGTTAACAGAGAGCCAGGGTTGGGGTAGAGCACTTGCCTAGCATGCTTGAGGCTCTGAGTTCCTCCACAGCACCACAAACAATAAGTATTATAAAACCCAGAAAACTGTATAAAATAGAGGAGGGTATCTGGAAGCTTTCAGAGGAAAACAGCTAAAGTATGGCAAACCCAAAAAGGTCTCCCACAGTACCCCAAATGAAAGGGTCTGAGTTTTGACTGCCTAATTGAAATGTTTGTGAGGAGGAGAAATTTACCTCTCTGGCCTATCTTCTCAGCTGACTGAAAAAAAAAGACATTCAAAGAAATGGACAAATGGTTTTGCTTTGTTTGCAGGTTACTCTTTTAATGCTGCCTCTTATTAGTTTGTTGTTTGCTTACAGCTAAAAACAAACTACTTCAGAGAGAAATAATTTTTTGGTATGAGATAAGGAAGCTGTCTTAGTGTTCTGGGGACACAGCTCACTGGTACTTTATTTGTATTATATTCTGGGTAGGATCAGTCCCAGTAGTGATTTTTGTTAAGGATTTTTTTTTTCTAGAGTGTTAGGATTATTAAGTGAAGTGTTACTATCACATTTAATAGTTTCTCCTTTAACAAAAACCACATTGTTTAGTTCTGCTATAACATTCAGAAATTTGATATCATCCTTCCTGATATTGTAGTCAAATTCTCAAATATAATCATGGGTGACATTTTATAAAGTGAAACCTATGGAAAATCCCTCATTTGTTCTCCTGGGTGAGGTTTTTTGTCTCTTGACAGAAGAGGCCAAGCCTTTTTCTGCTTTGTTCTCTGTCAGTGTGAATATTCAGTAGAGCAAGAAAGTAATTTTAGTATCCTTAATGACTTTCCCCACAGTTGGGCTGATTAGCAGCATGGAAAATAGATATTTAAGTCAACTTTCTCCATAGGATTCTAAATACAGATCTACTATGCTCTGTGGCAGAAATGCTTATGGTTTTTCAGAAGTAGACCCAACATGGGCTTTTCATAGGGAAATAAATCCACAGAGCTTTATAAAAAAGATGTTTATTTACAATTTATTATCTCTTCCTTCCCTCTCAAAGCCTTGAACAGACTGTGGACATGCTTATTCTGGAAGAGTCCGTCAGCCGTTAAGAAAACACCAGTCTGTATGCCCGGAAACAAATGTACACACGACACATTGAAGTGAGGCAGAAGAAATCAAATAGCATCATTTTTCCATCTGAACTCCTTTTTTTTAAGACTTAGCAGAGAATTTGTACATATAGAGTATATTTGCTATAAATAGACTCTTAATATTCCTTACTAATCTAGAGGAAGTGTGTTAGTCAGCTTTGTGTTGCTATGACAAAATAACTGAACATATCAACTTAAAAGAGAAAAGAAGGTATATTTTGGCTCTAGGTTTCAAAAGTTTTAGTCCATGGCCAGCTAGCTCTATTGCTTTTAGGCCTGAGGAGAGGCAGAAATATCATGGTGGAAGGGCATGGCAGAGGAAAGCTATTCACCTAATGGCAACCAGGAAACAGTGGGAAAGAGCCTGAGAGGACAGGGCCTGGGACCAGATATGGTGCAACAAGGTCATGTTCCCGTGACCCGCTCCCTTCAATTAGTCCCCCTTCCTGTTCCCATCACCTTCTAATAATGCCCTCAGGTTATGACCTCATTAATGGATCAATCCACTGATAAAGTTAAAACCAAATAGTCCAATCATTTCCCAAAATTCCAATCAACTGGGGACATTATAAATCCAAACTGTAACAGGAGATCTGTTAGGAAAAAATAAAAGTGGATTAGTTAATGTAAATTCTGTGGACTAAGTAGAATTTTTGTAGTTTACTGATTAAAAACTATAGTAGGACCCTCGCAACAGCATTGCCTAGTTTTTACAAGACTTCTGAGCACCATACGTCAATTAGATTCCTCCAAAAGCAAGCAGACGTCCTCTTTCCTGGCTGTCAGTGTAACTATTGTAAAGAACACTCTCCCAAATGGACCACAGATCATTTCCCTTGCAGTTCCAGAACACACACACACACACACACACACACACACCACATCACCTGGCAACTTTGGCTCCCTGTGGGGTGGCTGGGAGAAGGGTGGGAGAGAGACTTTTCCCCAAACAGGCCTTTTGAATTTTGCATCATAGGACTATATGTATTTCCTACTCAAAAATAACAGCTAAGAAAAAAGCTAGGTGACTACAAGTTTGTACATCTCAACTTAGTCACCCAGGGCTTCCCATTGTACCTCTTGGAGAAAGAAAGGCAATTGTAGGCCCCTGGCACTCTTACCCGGTTAGCTGAAAATCTGCAGCCTTTGCCCTACATTCCCCATTCCCGGGGGGAGGGGATCCCTTCAGTAACACTTTAGTGGGAGCATATTTTTATCAGGTTATCACCTTACTAGGATGGCTATGATTGTAATAGCCACTAACTCATAACCAGGGGAGCATGACCTTGGAAGATAAAGTCAGGCCCCAATTCCAGGCAGTTAGAGGGAAAGGCAGGGCTGCTGCTGGGTGGGTCGTCAGCAGTGTAGCTACTCTTGCCAGCTATTGGCGGGCAGGGCAGCCTGGGGTGAGATGGTGGACACCAGAACTGGGAATCCTTTAGGCAAAAGGAAGGGTCAGAATGGGCAAGGCAGAGATGCTGATGCCTGACTGAAGAACATATATTCATTCATACAGAAAGGTGGCACCAGAGGATGTGCCTGGCAGGCCATCCAAGCAGAAGGAGACAGGCATAAGGAGATTCAGTGGAGGAGTACAGGTGGGAATCAAGATCAAGGAGAGCTGATCTGGGCTGGAAGTGTAGGATCAGACTGAGAGCAGCAGAGGGGGCTGCACATTGTGTGGGCTCTGGGACCTGCAGAGTCCTCTAAGAAGGGGCTCTTCCTAGAGCAGGGTCTCTGCAAGTGCAGGGAGAGAAGGTTGAACCTGAGACCCAGGAAGGAAAAAGAGAGGGACACTAAAGCCATAGTTTACCTTCTCCTAGATATGGGAGAATCCTTAAAAATTTTCCAGGTTTTAAAATGTTTACTCCAAAACCACATTTCCTGAAGTATATGTGTGTATGAATGTTGCCTTTTAAGTTGTATATGTATTGTGAGGGTGAGGAGCTGAAGGTATCCTTCAACGTGTAACAGGCATCTAGAGAATAAAGCAGATTTCTGCTTAAGCTCTTCCTTAAATGAGATTAAAATCATAATTTTCTGCCTCACTATCCCAAATTTTCCCAGAGGAAAATTTCTGCTCTTCCTTAAAAGATCTATAATTCTATAGCTATCTCATGTTGACATGTCATTTGGAAATGATGAAAATGTTCTGGAACTACAGCAGTGATGATCATATAAATGTGTGAATATATTAAAAACCATTGATATAATTTAAAAGGCTAAATTTTATAGTATGTGAATTATATCTCAGTTTTGTTGAAAGAAAGGTGTGTCTACCTATAAAGACATAGAAAGATAGAAGCTGAGGAGAGAGAAATAGGTTTTAATAAATAATCTGTAAAACTCTGTTTAACAGTAAAGATACCTTGTCACTATGGAAAGCAGTGATTCCTCGTTTTGGGGAGGAGGTGAAGTCCCAGATTAGGCGCTGGATGGGTTGAATGAATCACAGCCACAGTCCTGCATATGGAAGCAAATTGTCCACATGTTCAGTCAGCTGATGCTCAACAGGCACCAGACTTGGAGCCCAGGACACAGCCGGTAGTATCCAACAGTGCTCCGAAGTGGCTACTTCAGTTCTTACCAAATTCCCCTAAAAAGTACCTTTCTGTGTGTGTCACACAGGCAAAGTATGTGCTTATCTTACAGACACTGTGCAGCTTTCTTAATGGGTCAGAAGCTGTTGATAACCTTTGTCATCTAACTACGGCCCACGCACACATTTGTCCTGTTTGCCTTGACATCAGCTTGCGGCAACATTCACGTAGCCTTAGGCTCAGTCAGATAATACTCTTGGTTAGATGAAGTCTAGTGTCCATGGAGAGTGAAAGTGAGCCCCAGGAAGCAAGTCCACATACAACCCTCCTGGCACACGTTGCTCTAGCAACCCAATGGGACCTTCTCATCCACCTCAAAGTCACTGTGTTCCTGCCTTCACTTGCCTGCCTAGGGTGAGGTCAGAGACCCATCTCCTCAACCCCGCTCGACTAGCTTTGAGTTTCCTGGGTTGGTGCTTTATTTATAAGACTTCCTTCCACAATTGAAGTATTTTCAGGATGTATGGCTTCTTCCAAGCCCTATTATTTCAACACTTTCCTTCCAACTCTAATACACAGATGAAGTCCCCCTTCACCTTCAACAACCTCTGATTACCTTTGTTCCCACCTCTCCTCTGCTGATGTCAGCCTTCAGCCATGCTGACAGTCTCCTGCATCCTCTAGCCACCCCAAAGGCCATACCAGAACTCACTGCCTCTATTTGAACTCCTCACTTTGTCTGCAGTCTTCCTTGCCCCTGCCCCGCTGTCCACCTGCCAGTTGCTATTTTCCTCATCTGGCAATTTCTTTGTATCCTGTAAAGCGGAGCTCACTCCCTAGGTCCCTGAGGAGACCTCCTTGGCCTTCCTCTGCTGAGATCAAACCCATCTGCCTCTACAGTAGCACCCACCTCGTGTGTGTTTGCCGTTCTACTGTAAAACCCTTGAAGGGAAGGTCTGTGACTAGGTATCTGCAGAACCAGCAGAGAACTTGATAAAGTGTCCACCCACTGATACCTGTTCAACCGAACACCATATTCAGGCTCCCTCTTCCATTTCTAACATGACTGCTTCTCATCAGCAGTGTTTATTGTTGTTGTTGTTTTTCATACATTGAGAAAGCTGCTGAGAAAAATAATTTTGCTGCTACCACCTGGAAGGCTGTCTGGTGATTCTGTGAGACTTGGCTGTTTTGTTTTGTTTTGTTATACTGAAATGGTCAGATTCAGAGATTATTATTTGTATTAGAATCATACTGTTTTGGACCAGAAAAGAAACAGAAGCTCAAAACACCTAAGTAGCTTATCCAGAGTCCCTCAGGTAGTAGATGATTGGGACTTAGCTCATGAAGTTCCTATAATGCCTTGCTGTCCTGACTTATTAAAATTCTCTCCATGTTTAACATTTTTGAAAGAGAGCAACATTAAATATCTTTTACAATTCAGAAGTAGCTTATAGGACCAAATTTGACATCTCAGGTATAAGCATAGAAAGGAGCCTCATTATGTTCCTGTGGTGTCAGGCTCAGATACCATCTGCCTCCAGAGAATGTTCGCCATCTGACCCTGGAGAATTTGGGCCAGTTTAGTATGTGGCTTTTGTAAAGCAGTTTTCAACTTTTAGTGTACAATTTGCATATTTCCTTTAATCCACCATATCATCGTGAGCATCACTGAAATGTTTTGTGTTTAAATAGGTGTTGTGCCCTGTGCTAAAGTTTGGTTTTATGCATTCTTAGGCTAAGACAGGGAGGGGACAATTTTGGAAGTGATCATATGAGCAGCATATGGTGCTTTCTTATGCTTTTCACAAGTGCAACTTAGTCATTCACTTTTTGTGTAATCCAAAAAAGACTTGTGCATAATGCCTGTCTATTGTCAATTTTCATTTCAGGTAACCTTTCAGGTCACTCCTCCGTGCACTAGTGACAGGCATTATGAGCATGCTGGGCGGTGCTGCAACAAATGTGAACCAGGTAGGCCTGCTCCTGAGCATCTGCCAGAGTCCTCCAAAGGTAGGGGGTACTTTTGCTGGTTGTTTTTTCTGTCCTACCAGATGAAAGAAGAAATCAGATACTTTTCATGGTCCTGGCAGGAATAATGTCTATCATTTGGAAGACAAAAATCTTTTCCTCAACAGATAAATTCACCTAAAAATCAAAAGGAATTTCAGAAACTGGTACTTAATTTTTGCTGAAACACAATTTTCCAAAACACTACTTCTTGAGAAGGCAAGATTTTCAAAATCATATTTTAGTACTTTAGACTCAAATTCTGTGAAATGCAGCTCTTATTTAAAATTATTTTCCCACAATAATTTTATTTTGGAATAGACATACCGGAATTCTCAGTGCTGAATTGCCAAAGCCTTGTTAGGCCTTCTCCCACATGCCTGCCAAGAAGCAGGAAGGGGTCTGACTACCACCTTCTAAAGCCTGTCCTGCTAGTGTGTGGCCAAGTATTTCTACAGGCCCTGTGGAGTCCCCAGCCCACTGGGTCCTTATTCTCTCATTGCTTTGGGAAGGGATGAGAAGGTGGGTTACCTTATTAACAAGACCCTTTGGAAGTTTTAGTTGCAAATATTTCTTGATGTGAAGAACCAATATCCAATGATTTTAAGTGCATGTGTGTGTGTGTATGTGTGTGTGTGTGTGTGTGCGCGCACCTTGGTCAAACTAATTTAACCATGAGCCCATAGTGTTTGTAGAGTGTAAGAGGTTAGCCATACAGAGTGAAGGTGGAGAGGATTTTGGAGGTGGCAGGATGGAGAAGGTAATAAAGTTCCTCTTGCTTAGCCCTCTTATTCCCCGAGTGAGTTCCAGGGAACCCTCAAGTTCGGTAGAACCAAGTTTAAATCCATAGTTCTACTTCATAGCCAGCAGAGTTTGGGGGTACAAAGGCAGTTGGTCTTTTATTTAGATGAACTAAGATGTTGATATGACCACAGTAAATTCAGGAAGGGACACATCAGGCATACCAAACCCAGGACAGGATATCAGCCAGCCAAGGAGCCCACAGAACCCAGGATACCATACTCATTTCATATATCATGTTGTCTTTTGGTGATGGAGGGCACTTTTCTGGGATTATGGTCATGTAAACTGGACCAATAGATTGGCTCTCTCTCTCTCTCTCTCTCTCTCTCTCTCTCTCTGTGCCCCACCCCTTCCTTCCTCCCTCCCTCTCTTTCTTTCTTTCTTTCTTTTCTCTCTCTCTCTCTTTCTTTCTTTCTTTCTTTCTTTCTTTCTTTCTTTCTTTCTTCCTTCCTTTCTTTCTGACAGAGTCTCACAATGTAGTTGAGGCTGGCCTTAAACTCACTGTGTAGCCCAGGCTGGCTTTAAACTTGCAGTGATCCTCCTGCCTCAGCCTCCTAAATGCTGGTATTACACCACGTCCAGCTTTTCTTTCTTTTTTAACTTCTTTTTTCCTTTTTCTATTTATTTATTTAATACTGGAATTGAAACCAGGGTCCCCTGAGTTGTACCTCACCAGTGAATTTTTTATTGTTGTTTTGGTTTTGATTAGGGCATTTTTGGCAGTTGTTTTGCGTTGCATTCTTGTCATTTTGTTTTGATCAGTACATTTTCCCCTTCCAATTTAAGGAAAGTACATGTCTTCTAAATGCACTACTACCTCTGACAGCGTGTGTTTGCCCTGTGGCCCAGATGAATACTTGGATACCTGGAATGAAGAAGATAAATGTTTGCTGCATAAAGTGTGTGACACAGGTGAGTTAGTCACATCCATGTGTCAGTGGGAAGTGTGGAAACCCAGTATCCATCTTGTGTTCCATCTTTTGTTCCTCTGATCTCTTCTTTATAAATATTTTTAGATACAGCCAGTGCTGTTTCTTTTGAAGGGCCTGGGAAGCAATTATGGCCATGGATTTGGACGCTCAATGCCTAAGATGAAAAAAAATCTATGTTTAAAACTTTTGTTCTGGAATATGTTTATGTTGGAATTTAATCATGGACACAACGTACATTTGACAGAATGTTTCCACAGTATTGGTATATGCATGGTCTCATTTAACCTTCTCTCAGCCCTGTGAGGTAGTCATGTTTGTCCGATTTTACATATGGAGAAACAAACTTAAAGGCTGAATAACTTCTCGAGTGCTAACTGATGAGGAGCAGGACTCAAAACCAAACTTTTGAGTTGTAAACCTTTTTCCTAAACTACAAATGTTCTGTTGGCTCTACAATTTGATTTTCTTCCTAGACTGCCATAATTTTTTTTCTCAAATGTGTTTTTAAGTTATAGTTTGTTTTTAGGAATCAGAATCAAGATATGTCTCATAAGTTTCCTAATTTAGAGATTACTCTCTCCTTTTTCCTTTTTCTATCCTGTTCATGTGTTGAAGAAAGCATGATGTTAGTGCTGAGGAGGTTGCAGTCTGGATTTTCCTAGGGGCATCCTCTTGATGTCATTTAACATATTCTTTTGTTGCCTATATATTTCCTGCAAATTGGGTGTATATAATAACAGTCGTTTGATATATCTAGAAAGTGAATCAAGTTCTGATTTACTTTTTGTCTTGTTTGGATTTTGGCAAATCCCCTTTATAGATACAATAACTCACATATATAATATTGGAATTATATAATGACTGCTTATCTCTCTTGTGGCTTTAAAAAATTATTTTGAGACAGGGTCTTGCTAAATTGCCCAGGCTGGCTTCAAATTTGTAATCTTCCTGTCTCAGCCTCCTGAGTAGTTGGGATTACAGGTGTGCACTGCTGTGCTCCGCAGCTGCTTATCCCTTTTTGTGATATTAGCAGCTGCTTCATAAGCATGACCTAGATCTGTTTTCATTAGGAGCTATAGAAAGATGATCTACTTCTGTCATTCCTTCTCAATTTATTAGTTGGTTTGCTTCATAAAGAGAAACTTCCTTATCAACTATTTGTTACCCTGAAGTGCAGTACATATAGGAAAGGCAGAATAAATGCTTGTAATATTATCAGTTTTCAAAGTAATGACTTGAGCATCCAGATTTCTCCCAGGAATTTGTTTTTGTTTTTTTGTGGGGGTTTTTTTTTTTTTGGTATGGGGGATCGAACTCGGGACTGTGCGCTTGCAAGGCAGGCGGCAGAACCACTGAGCTAAATCCCCGGCCCAGGAATTTGTATTCATGTTATGAATTCATGAATTTAGATGTATTTGAGGTGTTTCAATCTATTGGAATAACTATTGGTTTTATTAGTGCTCAGATTATCCCACTTCCTCAAAATGGTTCCAGGTCTTCTGGTACAACCCCAGACATTTTGGAAGGCTGCCTTGCTTCCAGACTTAGGTTGGACATTTCCTGCCCTGATCTGTAATCAGTCCTTTCTCCAGGGACTCCTGACTGCCTTTAGTGGTACATTTTATTTAGTGACCTCAGGCAAAGTGCTTGGGTGATTCATTGCTACTGGATCAATCTCCATTGTAGTTTTTGTCCCCCACCTTTGGACAAAGCTAGAGAATAAGTATTTTTTAAACTATAATTTTTCTAATGTGTTAAAGATGGCTGGATATTTTTGGATGAAGGAAGGTAACATGGAAACTTCACTGAGCAGAAGCATCTGATTAAGTCTTTTTTATTTCCCACTGCTTAGTAATGAGCTTGACTCATTACTGTCTTTTGGAAATAAAGATTCATTCTGTCTACTGCCAAAGTTGATTAAAGCCTAAAACTGGGTGCATTAAAGTATTTTGGAATATGTCAGTAAATTCAACACTCCCCAGGCTTACATTCACTGACATTTGAGTAGGATACTGGGAGTCCTTGGAATTTTCCAGAGAAATTGCATATGTCTGTGTAAGTTCTTGTGCTCCATGTATGTTTCCACATATTGGCAGTTGCTGCAGAGCTGACTTGGGTTTGGAGTGTGGACACAGGAGGGTATGGGGACTTCTTCAGGTTCACCATGCTTGGGTCTGAAAAGACTGGAAATAGGAAATGCTCCCTCTCTATTGGCCATAACTTGGGACAATGAAGGAAGGAACAGATTTCTGATTTGTCTTCTCTTCCCCTGAAACTCCTAAATGTATTCAGGAATATAAGGAGAGAGGGCTATTTGGACAGTCCTGCTGAGATGGAGTCCTACACAGGTACAAGGTCTGTTTTCAGCAATGTTATGGATTTGTATTTTGTGTGTGTGTGTGTGTGTGTGTGTGTGTGTGTGTGTGTGTGTGTGGTATCATAGATCAAATTCCCACGTACCAGTATTGCAGAAAAACTGGAACCGGTCAGATTTGAAGTAAGAAGACACGCATTTTTCTATGTCTTATGGAAAAAAGAGAAAAATATGTTATCCTAAGTGGAGAAGAGACTGATTCCCAAGCATGTCTCCTTGTCTGCCTCTATGCTTTCTCTACTTATCTAACTACCTTGGGACTCTTCGGGATCTCAAGATGAATCCAATTCTCCAGAAGCCCTGTTGTCTTAGGTCTAAAGTAGCCTTAGTGTTAATACCGATGATATTTGAATTTACTAAAATTCAAGAAGCTTTGTAGTGTTCGACTATTTTGCATTTACTAAATAGCAATCACACATTCCCCAGTCCTTAATCTTTCTACTACTATGGAAATTAGTTTTGTGAGAATGCTCACAAAAACGCATAACTCTTAGAGAAACAACAACAACAACAACAAAAAACCCGCTGGTGTTTTTGCGCCAACACAGGAAGCGCCAGGAGGAACCTGGGAGTTCCTTAAAGCAAGTGTCCTGAGTGAGTCATGCTGCAGGCCAGCCGGGCAGCTCTGTCGGGGCGGTTGGAGGCCGGCTGTGCTTTCTAACCTCTTGGTGGCCATTGACCTGTCTTATGTCTCCCGCAGGCAAGGCCCTGGTGGCGGTGGATCCCGGCAACCATACGGCCCCGCGGCGCTGCGCCTGCACGGCTGGGTATCACTGGAGCCAGGACTGCGACTGCTGCCGCCGCAACACAGAGTGCGCGCCGGGCTTCGGCGCTCAGCACCCCTGTACGGTTGTGTGTCTGTGCACGCGCGCGCGTGTGTGTTTATGCACGCGTGCGTGTGCTCCAGTCCGCTTCCACAGAGCCATGAAATAAAAATCAGGGCATAGCGAGCCTCCAGGCAGTTTTTACTTAGGGCCTCTTTAAGCAGGCCGTGGTGACCCTGTTGTGATTGTAGCACTCTGGGAGGCTGGAGCAAGAGGATGACCGTTGGAGCCAGCCTGGGCAATTTAGCAACTTAGTGACACCCGGTTTCAAAAAAATGAAGACTGAGAATGTAGCTCAGAGTGAAGGCCCTGGGCTCAATCCTCCATTGGGTGGGGGGATTATTAACGCTCCAGGCAGCCGGATGACACTAGAGGAACCTTCGGATGAGAGAGACCCTTGATTTTCCACAAGAGGCAGATGCAGGCAAGATCGAGAAAGAAACACTGGCTCAGGCTCTTCACAGGGAATGTGAGCTGCAAGCCTACACGCCCTTGTCACACCACTGTGGCACTGGGGCTGCTCCAGCAGCAGTGAAACCCTGGGATCCCCCATTAGGATAACACAGGGATCCTCCCTTTTTTTTTTTTTTTTTAAGACAGTCTCACTGTACATAGCCCAAGCCTGCCTTCAACTGCCTAGGTAGCCCAGGCTGGTCTCAAACTTTTGATCTTTCTGCCTCAGTCTCCCCAGTGCTTAGATTATAGGCCTGTATCACACTACTACCAGCTTTTTTTTTTTTTTAAATTATGTGCCCTCTGAGAAAAAACCATGCACTTCAGGTATAGTTTTAAGTTAGCATCTACAGTTTTTTATTACCGATTTAAAGAGTTGCTAAGGACTTAGTTACTAGGGAATTATGTGCAGTTAACACATTTAAAAATAGTTATTGGACTCTAAACATCATAGCAATTTAAAATGCACTAATCATTTTTCACTCAGGAATTTTATGGAGTTTCTTTCTCTCCTTTTAATTTGTATCCATTCCATCATCCCCACAAAATTTTATCCCAAAATATGTTTATGCTTGGGGGGCTTTTTTCAAAAAAAGGGACCTATTTGAAATTGCAATTTAAAAAAATTTACTGTGACAAGGTTCTTAGGGTTAAAAACATTTTACTGGACTGAGTTGCCTTCACATTTATTATTACAGTTTGTCACAGATGGATACATTTTGCTATATTATAATCAAAAAGTAAAAGCTTTTGAACTTTGTAATGAGTAGGATTTTTTTTCCATTATATATTCGTGAGTGAATGCTGCTTATTGCTTAAATGTAACAGGATTCAGCATCAGTTCTTTTTCTGGTTTTGGTCATATATGTAAATTATAAGACAGACACCTGTTATTGGGGTGTCCCCCAGTTACATCAGTACATTCTGGGTTATATGTCCAGAATCACACAGTGATGTGACATCAGAAATTATTTTTTCATGATTTTTCATTTCATAACTCAATTGTATCCTTCAGTTTTGTTTTAAGTAAAGAAATAGAAATCCTCTTGTCATGGGGAAGTGACTACCAACCTATTAGATGTCAGAGGTGCTGAATTTGTGTCTCTTGATAACCAAAGAACAAGGGAGGTTAAGAGTAGGAAAAGTTTATTGAGAGAAAGCTCCTGAGAGATGGGAGGGATTTTGAGTAGGTGGCCGCCAATGCTGGTTTGACAATTTGTGCAAAATCACAATTTGGGTAACTATGGGTCAAACTGTGATCAACCTGTAGGATTGCAAGTATAGTCACTTAGCTAATAGTGATCCAATAGGGAAGTGAGGTACGTAGCAAGGGTGTACAATGTGCATCACTAACTTTAGCTTATCTGTAACTTCTCAGGTAGAAAGATCAAAGGCATTCTGGGAAAGGGATGAGAGTAAGGATCAGGGTGTTCTGGTCACCCACCTATGCACCTGATGCCTTAGCTAGTTTCACTGGACCAGGTGGTGCTGATTACAGTAGAGTCTTAAACCAGTGTCTATCTCTAGGGAGCTTGTAGGCCTGGTTCTCTGCTGGTTCATCTCTAGGCACAATTTTGATGTGTCTCATCGTGTTCATTGACTCCCTTGAGGGCCTGGTCCCTCTTTGACTGCCTTTTAATTTCTATCTAATTCAGCTAGCTAAAAAAACTCTCAACAGAAGTACTTCTTAGAGTCATTTGCTTCCCTTATTTCTAGAAAGTATAACAAAGCAGTGTTTTCAAGATGCAGCAAATGGGTAGTTATGCCTGTTAATCCTCCACTTAGAGACACCTTGTTTTAAGCCAAAATACTTGGACAGAGTTGGGAGAGTTACTGGCATAGTCAATCCTTATTATCTATCATATGCATTGACTGACTCAGACATGCTTTCTCATGGAAAAGTCCACCTTGATTTTAAATTATTAAAACTCTCTGTCACAGCCAGCTCCCCCTGAATTCTGATTCTAAGACAGACAAGTGCAGAGCCTTTCCACAAGTTTCTCACTTGTGTGAAACAAAGTGCTGCCTTCAGGATTTCTGGTAGATATTCTTCCTGCTTTGTACCTTTGGGGATGATGCATTCTTTGATAATAAGTATAAGATAGAGGGCTTCAGATGGAGGGGTAGAATTTCACTCCTGCTCAACTTTGTAGTACATTTGAATTCAGAACAACTCAATCTGGTCCCAAATATCCTCTTTCTATGGCACACTTTTGACCATAGGGAAAGAGAGGAGCTAGACTGGGGTGCTATGAATGCAGGAGCTTTGACATCAGCAATGTTTCCTTTGTCATTCTGTTTGGCACGGTAGCAGGATTTGGGGTGCCTTCTTTTTAAGTGGGAGAAGCATAATTATAAAAGAGAGAAAGGAAGGAAGCCTAAAGATGCTTCTGGTGGCTCAGTGTTACCAAAGAGTCATGTGGAAGTCAAATGTATGGAAATGAATGCCCTTAAATTTCTGTGTGGCTGGTCGGCCTTTGGGAAGCCTCTTTGCTTTTTGAAGACTTCTCAGAATCTTCTAGATAGTGTTCATTTTTTAAAAACTATTTGAGTTGATGCGAGTTATTAGATGTTAACTGGCTTTTATTAATATAATTTCAAAGCAAATTGCATTGCCAGATCAAGAGGCAGTTACCCTCTGACTGATTCTGAGCAGCAGAGGGTCCGTAGCAGAGCTGGCCTGGACCTAGGCATCAGATACTGGTAGTAGTGGCCTGACCTGGAGCAGATTACCTTTCTGAACACAATTCTTTTGCTCACTGTGGACATCAGAACTGCTTTGTAGGCATAAGCTCAGGAGCTGGAGCCATTAGACACAGGTGGGGAGGGATGGGCAGGGATGGGGACAAGAAGCAGAGAGGGACAGCATCCTGACTGATCTCTAAGTGTGCTTGCTTGTTTTTGTCTGTTTGGTCTGTTGTCTTTTTTGACAGTGCAGCTCAACATGGACACACTGTGCAAGCCTTGCCTTGCGGGCTACTTCTCAGATGCCTTTTCTTCCACTGACAAATGCAAACCCTGGACCAAGTGAGTAATGACGAAGGAGCCAAAAGAGTTGGTTGTTTTTTAAACAACTTGACCTCCACTGTCTCATCTGGGTTGAAAACAGGCTGATTCCATTTGGTTGGGCTTCCTCTTAGGAAAACATCTGGCAATTCTGTGTGGGGAAAATAGACTAGTCAACCCAGTTCTTCAACCTGTTGTGTGATAGGAACTTTGTGTTTCTAGATTCAGTAGTCTATAACTTAATGTTGCATCTTCTTTCATTTTTTAAAACTTTCTAATTAAAATTTTCTAATTTTTAAAATAATTTTTTAATTTGGTTGAAAATGACTTATGACTTCTTTTGGGGGATGCTGGGATTGAATTCAGGGTTTCCCCCTTTACTGGGCAAGCACCCCACCACTGAGTTACACCCTCAGCCCAGTTTATGACATTTACTATCATTCACTTATCATTCTTGCTTTTTTCGGTTTCCCAACATCACTGTTTTATTCATCCAGAGTTTGTATATCTGCCCTAAATATGTGCACCTGGATCTTTGTGGCTTTTTAAAGCTATATAGTATTTCACTGTAGAAATATACTAAATTTATTTAATAAATTTCTTGATAGTCATTTAGATTGTTCCCAGTGTCTTGCAGTAATACATAATTTTGTAAAGAATAATGTCATATAGAGTTTAAGTATCCATTATCCAAAATGCTTGGGACCAAAAATGTTTCAAGTTTTAAATTTTTTTCAGATTTTGGAATATTTTCTCATACATAATGAGATATTTTAGGAAGGAGACTCAAGTTTAAACACAGAATTAATTTTGTTTCATATACACATTATATACATAGCATGAAGGCAATTTATGTTATTTTAAATTATGTTTGTGAGTGAAACAAAGTTTCATGGTGTCAGGTTTTCTAATTGTGAGGTCATGTTGGTGCTCTGAAGCATTATGTATGTTAGATTTTTAGAGTAGGGATGATTAATCTGTATATGCTATGGCACACTTACTTGAGTTTATCCATGGTAGAATTCCAATATAATGATTCTTTCAGTTCTCAATATATTCTTATTAAATGCTGATTTTCTGATCCATGTATCCTAGTTTTATGTTGAAATTATATAGTGTATTTTTCAACTTCAAAAAAGAATTAATCACAAATTCACCACTTAGGCTGGGGATTTAGCTCAGTGGCACTGTGTCTGCCTGGGAAGCTCAAGGTCCGGAGTTGCTGGTACCGGAAAAAAAAAAGCTCGCCACTTAGCCATGGTAATTGAAACATTTGGAATCTTCTTTACTACACTCTCACTCGCCATGCTCTCAGAAGTTCTTAGAGTATTCACTAAGAACTTTTTCCACTTTTGTGATGTTCCATTCCCTTGTGGATTCAAATGTCCAAGAAGACATGG
The DNA here is from genome assembly GCF_053883595.1 of Heterocephalus glaber. Lineage (NCBI taxonomy): Eukaryota > Metazoa > Chordata > Mammalia > Rodentia > Bathyergidae > Heterocephalus > Heterocephalus glaber. The sequence continues at coordinate 19,411,447 of NW_028258142.1, read as the reverse complement.
GCTCCTCCTGAAGGACCTGGCAAGGTACCCATAGTATAGAAGAGTCTTTTTTGTTTTTAAAACAAGAATATTAAACCAAAGCCCTTAACTGTTCTTCCCCCCACAGCTGTACTGTCCTTGGAAAGACAGAAGAACATCATGGGACAGAGAAATCAGATGTGGTTTGCAGTTCTTCTCTGCCATCTAGAAAACTGCCAACGGGTATGCTTGACCCAAGCGTGTGGGGTGGTAGATGTGCCCAGTATGGTCAGCTGTCTACCTCTCTCAGAAATTGCATACTGTATTTACATGGCTTCATCTGTCCCTTTCCATTTCATCCTATCCATGGTCAGCTCGGTATTCCATTTTTATTAGCATTTTAACTCTAGCTATGTTGTTTATTCAGTTTTTTAAAAAGTAGCACTAGGGCTTGAACCCAAGAACTTGAACAGGCTAGGCTACTTGATAACTTTTGACACTGGATTGGAGATACCTAATGATATATTTATACACAGAAAGAAAAGAAAGCTGCAAACATGAATGAAAATTTCCAGACAGTAGGGTGATGATGATCACAGTGAGCTGACTGTGTGGAGATTTTGGTCATGAACCAGAAGTAGTAATTTGTTAGAATCTAGCTGTCGTGATTTATGGAACATCTTATAAATCAAATTAATTTTAAGCACAATTTCAAAGATTGACAGAAAGTTGCTGGTTAATGAAGGAGGCTGGTTACTAGAGGTGAGTGGGTCAGTGTGGAGGTGGGTCTGGATATTGGAAGAGATAAGAGAAGTAGCATTATCTTTTTAATGAGGTAAGAGAACATAGATCACAGAACAATCAGGTAGGCAGGTCAGGGGTTTAAATTTGACATTTTGAGAAACAGGAAGTCATTAAAGCATGTGGATATGGAGTTACACAATCAGAGCAGAGTTTTTGAAAGACCATTTGGAAGACAGCATGAAAAATAACTGAAGGAAGGAAAGGCTATTTTTTAAAAGGAGAGAAGGAAAGGAAATGTGGGAGTCCAGGAACCAACGGTTTATAATACAAAGGTTCTAACAAAGATGTGACTGAGGAGGGATGAAGAAAATGGTGGAATCCGTGTTGTATCATAGCAGAAATACTTCCCTGAGGCTGAGGTTCTAGTCTCATGGCCAGCGAAACCCTGGTGCCATGCTGGTATTTGGACAGGTGAAGGCTTCCTTTTGCCCGCAGAGGCATCCACTGGAAAGAGGAAGCAGGGCGTCGTGGTGAGCGCAATGAGAGTTGTTGTGAAGTAGAGACGTAGTGATATCCTGGAATGACCTCACACAGAGTGGAGCCAGACCAGGTAGCACTGGGCTTGGCAATATGAGCTCTCTGAAAAATGCCCAGTTAGGCCTGAAGAGCTCCCTGCTTATCCCAGACCCATATCCATGATTCTGAGGTTGGAATTCTAGGGTTTTGTTTTTAAATTTTATAAAATTAAATAACCTTTAATATTATATTTTTCATTTTCTTCCAACACAGACCCCCAGATTTACTTGCCCAGTTTAATCATTCTGCTTCTCTTCATGTCTGTGGCATTAGTGGCTGCCGTCATCTTCGGTGTTTACTATAGGAAAAGGGGGAAAGCAGTAACAGGTACTGTGTCTAGTGTGATGTTTGAAAATTAATCTTGAAAAAATAGATACATTTGTAGGTAAATGCTTTGGAAGATGAGTAGATTGTCCACTGGGATCTGTTTAAATAAAGGTGATTGCACTTTAAGAGGAGAAACACCTTCTGTATGTGATTCATTGCTCTCTAGTAAAACAAACAAAATAAAAAGCCAACTTTGTACCTGTTTTAGCCTTTGGGGAAACTGATGACTTGTAAGCTTTGTGTTTCAGATGTATAGATTGTGTAGCATCCGATATATATATTTTAAATGTATGCATTTAAAAGAGAGACAATGTTCAGATGAAGAACAGAGGAGGTTTTGATTGGAGTGTTATCTTCAAATGTGAATCTAAAATTATAAATTATATGAAGTCAAATTTAGGTGCTCATATTTAGAATGGATAATCTAATGTTGCTTTCGATAGTGTCTTTAAATATCACATCATGTTTGACTTAAACTTCAAAGCTAAAAGCAGTATAATTTTTATGAAAGGATTCAAGGCTTCATTCAGCTTGAGAAAGGTATTTCTTAATCTTTTAATGCTCAAATCCTTCTCTTCTGAAGCATCTGTCATGTTGCTGTCCTTTTCCATTTGCAGTTGCTCACTTGTTTATTTTGCCCACCACTGCTCTGCTGTGATTCTCCTATATCACATCCAGGACTTCGTGGAGCCTTGTATAGCTTGCTGTTTCTATTAACATTATGTTGATTAATGTCCTGAACAATCAAAGATAATTAAAGAAAAACATAGTAACTGAAGGTGTTATTGTTAAGTGAGACCAGTGCTTGGGCAGGGACCACTTTGTTTTTTAAAGAATCTATTCATTACTGAGAGAATTAACAAAGAAAATGGTGAAGCCAAAATCATATCATAAATGATATAGCAGAAATGCTTCCCAGGGCAGCCTTTCACTTGTCTAACAACATCACAACCCAGAATTTAGAAAATATATATTCATATGATGAGGATCACTTAACCAGTCATGTTAATGTGAGACAGACTTCTGATGTTTTGTTCTTTAGTTGTTTCTCTTTAATGATATTTTACTGCCTTATCTTACCAAGAAAAACAGTAAGCCAATCAATTACTTGATTGGGAATTATGACTGCTGGCTTTCTTTTCATCCATTCATTCCACATGTTTATTGATCACCTGGGACAGGACTGGCAATAGAGCTTCAATACAGACACAGCCAGGACCTTCCTAGAGGAGGCATCTTAGTGGGCAAGGGAAGTGTCAGATTTCCAAAGTAAAGTTGAGGATGGAAAGGTAAGTGCCCAGTGCCAAGTAGAAGATGCCAAAGGGTCTGCCCGGCCTTGGGTCAGCTGGGACCTCCCAGAGGAGGAAACAGGTGACCTAAGCTTTGGAAGACAGGCTAGAACTTTCTAATCAGCCCCTGGGGAACTAAGGTGAATCACAGTATCCTGAACTGAGAGAACTGCACACTGGGGAACATAGAAAGTTGGGGGATTGAAAGAGGCTCGTGTAGCTGGAGTGCAAAATACCAGAACCATAGCAAGATAAGCCAGATGACACCACCCTGTAGGTCTTTTAAGGCCTACTATAACCTCTGGTTATAATATAGAAAACAAATTAGGGGAATGCAGGAAGAGTTGCAGGTACACCAGCTAGTAAGGCTGCTGTAATTGTCCATGGAGGGATGATGAATGGTTATCACCTCTAGGTACAACTATTATTTTTAGTACCATTTGTACTCATCCAGTACTGATTCCTATAAAGAAAGAACTGCAACTGTCTTTTGATTTGGGGTAATTTTATTTTGATAAATTTAAAAATTATAGGGAAGCAAGAAAATGATGATGATGATGAGTAGGAGGATTATGTTGATAACAGCAATGACCAACATATTTGGGTAGTTAGTATGTAAAAAGCATGGCTATTTATATTTATATATTCTAAATAAATTTTCACAAAAGTACCACGAGGTACTGTTATTTCCCCCATTTTCTGGTGAGGAAACTGAGACTCAGAGAGGTTAAACTGTGCAAAGTCACATAATAAAGGCTGTAGCCGAAATGATATTATATGTATCAACCAATGAGGACTGTGCCTGGCACATTTAAGGGCTTAGTGCATGAGAGATTGTTAGCTATTATTATGAACTGTGATTATGTTCCAGTGAAGAACTGACAATCCTAACTTTAGTCTTAATAGTGAATACAACATTGAATATTCATTAGAGGTGGGTTAAATTTTTATCTTTGCAAGCCACACCAGCCTGGCAAGTGCAAGGTCCTGAGTTCAATCCCCGGTACCAAAAAAATTTTTATCTTTGCATTATACAAATTCATAGCTTTTTTAAAATTCAGAGATTTGACTTTTTAGATTTTATCACTTCTATTTTATTAAAGTTATGGAGCTGTCCTCAGTATATACCTCAGAACATACTCTTCTTAGAAGCAAGAAGGTATGGTGGAAAAGATTTGCTGTTGGAACTCAGTGGGTCTGACCCTTAGCTCTACACCTTGTACTTCACATTTTTTTTTCTTAGCAGTACTGAGGGGAACCCAGGAAGTTTGTACTGAGCTACTTCCCAAACCCCTTTTTATTTTTTGTTCGAGATAGGGTCTCATTAAGTTGCAAAGTTTCCCAGGCTGATCTTGAACTTGAGATCCTCCTACTTCAGCTTCCCAGTATGCTGGGATTACAGGCATGTACCACCAAGCCATGATGTACCTCACTTTTATTTTACATGTACTTGAATTAGTGTTTAATCACTTTACCATCTCTGGGACAAAATACTCGATACCCACAACTTAAAGGAGAAGAAGGTTTTGGTTCATGATTCGGGGGATTCAGTCCATATTTGGTTGGCTGAGTTCAAGAGACAACTATCATGGTGGAAGGGCATAGTGAAGGAAAACTGCTCATCTCTCTGCAGCCAGTAGACAGGGAGAGAGAGAGAAGGGAGGAGCAGGGGACAAGAATACATTCTTCCAGGTCACATTCCCAATCATCCATTTTTTCTAACCAGGCCCCACCTCTTAACAGCACATTCATCTGTGAACTTATCAGTGGATTAAGCCACTTCTGGGTATGTTGCCCCCGTGATACAATCACCTTGCAAAACGCTCTGCCTGCAAACACATGAGACTTTGAGGATATTTTAGATCTCAACCACAATAGCTAGTTTGAAGGAAAATCAGTCTCCTAGACACATTTTCTTTGTCCCCTAACATACTTAGCTTGATCTCTCATATTCAGGGAAAATTGCCAAGGGAATGTGAATGCAAGGATGTTGCAATTGTCTGTAGTCTAAAAGTACTCTTAGAGCCCCAGATATAACACAGGTATTTTATGGAACATTAGTGGGCCATGTTTTTCATTATCTAGAACAGAAAGTTCTGTTTTTGGTAAGAGTTAGATGATTTCATTGTCTTTACACAGTTTTCAAAATAATTTTTTTAAAATTTTGGTTTGTGTTAGTACTCGTTTGCAGTACATAATGATTACATTCATTGTGGGAAGTAGGTACATGTATATAACACATGTATAACATGTATATAACATGAATATAATTATTTCCCCCTTCTCCTTCACCCCCATTTAAATTTTTTTCTTTTTTTTTTGCCAGCATCAGATTCATTTATTTATTTTATAAATCCTTCTCAAGTTAACACAGATTAACAGCCAGAATAATAGGGCAAAAAACCGTATAATACATAAGACAATTATACTAAATCGAGGTACACTTTTAGATACATTGGCCAGGCTGGATTACAGTAACTCTCTCTCCTTTCTATGTCTCTTTGTCTCCCTATTGTCTGTCTTTTCATAGTCTTTAAATTAGTTTGTTTGTTTGTTTGTTTACTTATTTATTTATACTAGTTATGAACCTAGGGCCTTATTCAGGCCAGCCAAGCACTCTACAATGACCTACACCCTCAGCCCCAGTTGATTTGTTTTTAAATGCATTTACTTCCAGGCTCACTCACTGAAACATTGGCGTTGGAGTATGTTTAAGATAGTATTTAACTAACAGAAGGCTCAATAATTCTGAGCCTGACACAGAAAAATAAGTTGTTCCCCATGTGGCATCATTTAAAAAAAGAAGAAAGTCAAATATACATAAGCAGAGAGTAAAACAGTGGTTACAGGGGTAAGGGGAAAGGAAATGTGGAAATGTAGGTCAAAGAATGCTAAGTCACATGTATACAGAATAAACAAGTCTGGAGAATTGTATTGTATTCACGTTTTTCTGCTAAATGAGTTGAATTTAGCTCTTCACACACACGCATGCACACACACACACAATGGGTAACTATGTGACATAATGGATAAGTTAATTTGCTTTACTACAGTAACCATCTTTCTACCGATATTTATCCTGTAACATCATGTTGTATAACTTAAATATACAAAAATATGTAAAAAAAAAAGAAGTAGGAAATATACAAAAAATTTATTTTGAAAAAGAAATCGGAAAGTATAATGTGAAGCCCTTATCCTTCCTTTGTTTTTCTAGCAAATTTGTGGCACTGGGTCAATGATGCTTGCAGTCGCCTAAGTGGAAATAAGGTAAAGTTAAAAGTTTTTAGTGCTTTAAGTACTTTCAAAAATTAGCCTCATGTGACTGTAATTAGTCAACTCTTGAGTCCCATTGCTTAAGGGGCACCTCCATATATGGTGTCAAACCTCAAATCCAAGGACTGTTTCTTGCTGAGTTGCCCAGGACCCAAGTTAGAGCTCACTGTAAATGCCTGTTTTTCTTTTTGTTCCATTCCATGTTTGTAACCCAGACCTTTACACATCCTAGGCAAGCACTCTACCACTGAGCTTCCCCCAGCCCTCATTCCACTTCTGTTGTCTCTCTGTATGTTATTTTTCTAGTACCAGTCTTGATTGCCTAGTACAGAGTGCTAGGAGGAATAAGCTACAACTCTCCTTTGATCTTACAGTTATTTTGGTAACTTTTTATTTTGACATACTTTCAAAATTACAGAAAAAAATAGTGAGACTGTGATAACAAACTGCCATATGCCCTGTACCCAGATTCACCCGTTGTTTATATTTTATTATGTTGCTTTATTCTTTGCTTTCTTTCTCTTAGTATATGAAGATGCATATTTTTTGGAATAATTTTAAAGTGAATGGAGATGGTGTGTTCCTATATTTTTAAATACCTCAGTGTCCATTTCTTAAGAATAAGGACATTCTTATATATAACCGTAGTACATTTGTCAAAAATCAAGAAATTTAACAATTTACAGTAGTATAATACTATTTTCTAATACACATTTGATACTAAAATTCCATCAATTCTATTTTGTCTTTTAAATCTATTTTCTTAGATATAAAAATATATCAGCTTTAAGATCATACTGCATTCTCTAATTCCATTCCAAACACTAAAGAATTCATTCCCATCTTTCCCTTTTTTGTATTTGAAGCTTCCGTTTTCTACCAATATGACATCTGGCTCCTCTTATTCTCAATGTGTTTACTCATTTGCTCAGTTATAGAATACACAGAAAGTAGTTTCAGAATTATTAAACCTTACCACAGAAAACACAGAGCTACTAACTAAAATTTAGTATTTAGTTACAGTTTGGTTTTATGATAATACTGTTATCTATTTAGATTGATAGCATATGATCAAAATATTGTGCTCAGATGTTACTTAGGTTAGTTCTTTCCTTGCATAGGAATGAATATGCTATTCTTTTGAAATACAGTAAGACTGATTAATTTCTGGTTGTATTCCATTTTAGGGTTCTCTTTCATTCTGTAATTTTAAATAGAACAAATAAAGTGCTGTGGTGAATGTGTGCCATCTGTACTTGTTGGAAATAATTAGTCCAAACACTGTTTTTAGCAGTGGTTAGCTGAACATGTTCTAATAGCTCTGGGTATTGATGCCTCTGCCTTCTGAATTTATATCTGCAGGAGTCCTCAGGTGACAGCTGTAATGGTGTTCACTTGGCAGCCTCTCCTCAGCTCAAAGTGTGTGAAGGTGTCTTACTGCTGAATCTGGAGGAGAAGATGATTCCACAAGATACGTGCTGTCCAGACGGTGCCGGTGTCTTTGGAGGTGCATGTGCAGGAGCTGGGCCCTGTGCACAGGGTGAAGAAGCCGGAACATTCTCTTTGGTTGAGATTGAGGGGGACTCTTTCAGGCAGATTCCCATGGAAGATGAGTACATGGACAGGCCCTTGCAGTCTTCAGAATGTTCACTGTTCCAGACCCAGCCTGGAAGCAAATCTACACCGCCTTTCTCTGAACCCCTGGAGGTGGGAGAGAATGACAGTCTAAGCCAGTGCTTCACAGGAACTGAGAGCATGGTGGATTCAGAAAGCTGCAACTTCACGAAACCCCCATGTAGGACTGACTGGATTCTTGAGTCCCCTGAAAAATACTCACAAAAAGAGGTGGAAGATGGCAGTTGCCCATACTGGGCAGCTGGTGCCAGCTTGGCAGACAACTGCATAGGCTGTGGGAACCCTCCTGGGGAGGACCGTCAACCCCTCGTGAGTTCCTTGCAATGTGGACACTTGCCCCAGTGTGCCTATGGCATGGGCCTCCCCACTGAGGACATAGCCGGCAGGGCAGAGTGGGGTGACACACCCCAGGATGGGGATGATGTGAGGCTTCCAGGCTCCTCAAAAAGAGGCACTGGATCTGGGAGCTCCCCCAGTGATCAGACACCTGTATCTGGTAAGTTAATTTCCTTGTTTCCCACCTTTGGGCAAAAGAGCCTATTCTTGATACAGGGCTTGGGGCAGGTATCACAGACCACTTAGGGAAAAGGAAAATAACATGGGAAAATTCAACGTGACTCTTTTCTCTTAATAAGTGTCTTTACTGGAGGTGTTTAGGTTCAGTCCGTATGTCAGGTGGTGGGTTGTGTTCACTTCTGTGACTTCATTTTCTACTACCAGGGCTCTTACTGCACTTACAGACATCCCATATCCTTTTGCATTCAGGCTTCTCATGGTTAGGTTAGACCTCAGACTTCCACACTAACACCTGCCAGAGTCAACACTGACCTCAGGACTGGCTGAATCAAGGTGTTACCATAGATTTCTGGTGTTTGGTCTTTGTTTTAGAACTAACTTAATGGGCCGGGGGTTTGGCTCAGTGGTTCCACCGCCTGCCTCACAAGCATAAGGTCCTGAGTTCGATCCCCAGTACCACCAAAAAATAAATAAATAAATAAATAAATAAAACTTAAGCTTCTTAAATCTCTCCTAAGAAAGCTCTTATAAATTTCAGGAAGACAAAAATATATAGTTAATTGTTAATTAGTTAATATTTGAGTAGCATCTTGATTCTATACCAAATTAATGGTGCGGTAAAAATGTCTTTAAATGCTTTATAGGAGAAGCCCCTTTTATAACCAGTATGTATAACATGTTTATAGAGCCCAGAGGATAATTTACAATCTAACATTATTATAGAGATTTATTGCTGCAACACTGCTTGAGCATGAAAAACTCACCAGTGATATTGTGACTTTTTCCCGAGGATAAAACACCATCTGCTTCATTATGTACTTACTTTGCTGCTGATAGTGAGGGCTTCCTCTGGCTCTGGGAATTATTAGCCCCATGAAGGGTCAGGGATTTCACTGAGAATCTTCTGAAAGCTATAAGACATTCTCTCCAGAATTCATAGAATTCTAGGATTCCTAGAATCCTCCAACTCAAAAAAAAAAAAAAAAGAAAGAAAAAAGAAAGCCCATCCATGGACTACCTGTCTCTAGAGATGCTTTTTCTTTCCTGTCTCTTGATTTGGACTGCAAGTGGCACTAGCAGCCAGACATCTTTAAATTATTCTTTAACACAAACTGTTTTGCTTCAAGGTAATGTGGGCTCCCGGCTTGTTTGGTAAAACAATGTTGCTTTAATATTTGCCAGGCCTTGTGGTTTGCTGAAACTACTACACAAATCTACTGATGTATAAATTCTGTCATATGATTACCAGTCAAACGGAAAGGAGAAGACACATTTTTTTATATTTTGGTGTAGTTTTCCTTCAGAAGACCTCAAAATTTATTTTTAAGGTTTTAAGAGATTTCTATGACTAGAAATTAGGCCCTGTTCTTTGTTTGCATTTTTCTACCTCCATTCTAGCAGCTTGTTTTGTTCCCCTTGGTTTGGGAGGCACACAGAACACAAGATCTCTGGGCTGCAGCTCAGCCTATGGCAGCGGCCAGGTCTTGACGCCAGGAAGATGTCACTGGTCACTGTGAGGAAGTCCTAAGTGATTCTCGGAAGAGCACAGTTGGCAAAATACAAGGAGATTCATATTCATATTTCCCCACCCCGTGTGTGTGTGTGTGTGTGTGTGTGTGTGTGTGTATTTATTGTCCTGAACCCAAAAGTCAAATCTTTGCTCTCCTGTCAAAGAGTTAAAATAGAAGCCTCTTCTGGTTTTCATTATTTCTCCAGCACTAAACATCTAGGCATAGAGGAAAGGAATAAAAAGTGTGTCGTCAACTGAGTGGTGTTAATTTGCAAAAAGTTTACACTGCTTTTTCTGTCCTTGTCTGGTGCTCAGCCATGCAAAACATCCATATAGTCTGCCCGTGCTCAGTTGCCAGCTAGCGGGCGAAATTAATTTTCGCCTGAGGAAAAGCAGCAGCCAGATTGATTTTTGAGGCTGTGCAATTCTCCCCACAATTATTTCTACATGAACAGGCCTTATGGTTTCTGATCAAATAGCACATTTTCATTCTTTTTAAAAAATATCATAATTTATGTTTTATAAAATGTATGAAAAAGGAGGTACCTTGGGCAAGAAATAAGAGGAGGGCTGGGGATTTAGCTTAGCAGCACAGTGCCTGCCTGCCAAACACAAGGTCCTGAGTTCAATCCCCAGTACCAAAAAACCCACAAAAAACCCCCAAGAAATAAGAGAGGGGCCTGATCTCTCTAGGTCTTCTAAAAGGCACTGTGTTCTCAGGACTTGTGGATAGTGGCCTCTTTTATTGGATTTTTGGATTTTAGAAGTATTATTTTGATTAAACATGCAACCAAATCAAGTGGTTTCTGAAATGACAATGACTAGAGACTTCTGCAGGAAAAGGTATCTCCATAGAGGCAGGATTTTTTTTAAGTGGATGTTCTTCAAACAGCTTCATAAGTTTGGACAATTAAAAGACAATATCCAAGGTTGTTAAGGCTATGTTAGTGATGTTACAACACTTAAAGAACAGTGAAAATTATTAGTGAAGACAAAGAGAGGGGGCAAAACATACTTTTGGTTATGTCTTAAGCAACCATTTATGTCTTAAATGATGTCTAATCCTGATGGCTGGGTACCTTGGTTACAAACATTCTCAGGCAGAGTTAGGAGAATTTCTACTGTGCCACTGGAGAATTGTTACTTCATATGGAAGAAATAAGGGCTATTATAATTAATGTATCTGTCATTGGCCAATGACTTGGCTTTGGCTCCTAAAGTCGTTCATTTGGTTCAGCCACTTCTGAGCTGAAGAGAGTTGTTTATTTATAGGCCCCCAACAATTTGTTTTGTTTTGTTTTGTTTCTGCCCCCAACAATTCTTGATGAACCCCAGCCCCAGCTACATATTTGCATTACTATGAAGCCTTTATTTTTTATTAATTTTATTTGTTAAATTCTTTTATTGGTACATTTTAGGTATACAACACACTTACATTTCTCATTGGGAATTGTACCTTTACATGATGCATCTTGGTTCTTATTTTTTCCCCATTGCTAGCCCTCCCTTCATCCCCTCCACCCTTCCCTATTTACAAAGACTTTATTTCCATTTTTTCCATTTCTCAGCATTTTTCTTTTCCCTTCTTTCCTTTCCCCTGCCCCTCCCACTACCCCTACCCCTTTGGACCTTTTCTTCCTATTTTGCATTATCGATTATTCATTCTAATCATTGGTACATTTTAGGTATACAATATAATGACATTCATCATTGGAAATTTGCACCTTTACATAATCTGTCTTGGTTCTTATTTTTCACCCTTGCCCAGCCCTCCCTTCAACCCCTTCATTCCTCCCTATTTACAAAGATTTTGTTCCTGTTTTTCCATTTTCTCATATTAATCCCATTCCCTTCTATGCTTTCCCCTAGCCCTCCCACTTCCTTCCCCTTTGCCCCTTTTCTTCCTATTTCACATGACCTATTATACATTTAGTCCTTATTTACACTTTCAGGTTCTCACACCAGAGAAACTATTCGGTATTTATACATGTGTGTCCTATTTATTTCACTTAAGAGTATCACCTCAATGTGCATCCACTTAATTATAAATGTCTCTAATTTCTCATTTTTTATGGCTGAGTAGTACTCCATTTTATAAAAAAACCACATTTTCTTGATCCAGCCTCCAGTTGATGGGCATTTGGGCTGTTTCCAAGTTTTAGCTATCACAAACTGTGCTGCTATGAACATGGGTGTACATATATCATTGTGGTATGATTCTTTTAATTCTTTGGGGAAGATCCCCAGCAGTGGAATAGCAGGGTCAAATGGGACTTCCAGTCCTAGTTCTTTGAGGTATCTCCATACTGATTTCCACAGTTCTTGCACCAGTCTATACTCTCAACAGCAGTGGAGCAGGGTTCCTCTTTCCCCACAGCCCCGCCAGCATTTGTTATTGGTTGATTTCATGATAGCAGCCATTCTTTCTGGAGTGAAGTGGAATCTCAGCATTGTTTTCATTTGCATCTCTCGAATGACCAGTGATGTTGAACATTTTTTCATGTCTTTATTTGCTATTTCTACTTCTTTGTCTGAGAAATGTCTGTTCACTTCAGATGCCCATTTTTGGATTGGGTCTTTAAATTTGGGAGGTCTGATCTTTTAAAATTCTTTATAGATTCGAGATAGTAGACCTTTGTCTGAGGAAGAGCAGGTGAAGATTTTTTCACACATTGTGGGTTGTCTCTTCACACTGCTGGTGGTTTCTCTTGCTGTGCAGAAGCTTTTTAATAAGAAGAGATCCCACTTGTTGATTGTTTGTGCTAGTTCACAGGCAACTGAGGTTTTGTTCATAAAATCTTTTCCTACACCGATGTCTTCAAGAATTCTACCTAACCTCTGTTCCAACTGGTTCAGAGTTTCTATTTTAATATTTAGATCTTTAATCCATTTTGATTTTAGTTTAGTGCATGGTGAGAGATATAGGTCTAGTTTTAATCTTTGGCAAGTTGAAGCCCAATTTTTCCAGCACCATTTATTAAAGAGGCTATCTTTCCTCCAATGAGGGTGTTTGGCTCCTTTGTTGAAGATGAGGTGGCTGAGTGTGTCTGGAGTTGTTTCTGCATCTTCTAATCTGTTCCACTGGTCCTCAGGTCTGTTTCTTTGCCAGTACCATGCTGTTTTTATCACAGTAGCTTTGTAGTAGAGTTGCAGGTTGGGGATTGTGATACCCCAGCCATGTCTTTGTTACCTAGAATTGCCTTTGCTATTCTGGGTCTCTTATTGTTCAAAATGAATTTTTGGATTGTTTTCTCAAGGTCCATGAAGTATGCTGTTGGGATCTCAATTGGAATTGGATTAAATCTATATAGCAGTATTGGAAGTATGGCCATTTTCACTATATTAATCCTTCCTACCCAGGAGCAGGGGATGTCTGTCCATTTTCTGATATCATCTTCAATCTCCCTTTTCAGAGTGCTATAGTTTTCAGAGAAGACGTCTTTGATATCTTTCATTAGGTTGATTCCTAGGTATTTCAGTTTTTTGGATGCTATTGTGAAAGGAATTATTTGCCCTGTTTCTCTCTCAGTGAGTCTGTCATTTGTGTAGAGGAAAGCTGTTGATTTTTGTGTGTTGACCTTGTAACTAGCTACTTGACTGAATTTGGTTATTAAGTCTAGAAAACTTTTGGTGGAGTTCTTGGGGTCTTCTATATAGAGTATCATGTCATCTGCAAATAATGACAATTTGACTTCTTCATTTCCTATCTTTATTCCTTTTATTTCTTTCTCTTGTCTCATTGCCGTGGCTAATGTTTCCAGAACTATATTGAACAAGAGTGGTGATAGTGGACATCCTTGTCTTGTTCCTGATTTTAGTGTGAAGGATTTCAGTTTTTGACCATTGAGTATGATATTGGCTGTTGATTTTTCATAGATGGCTTCTATCAGTTTGAGGTACAGACCATCTATTCCAATTTTTTGTAGGGTTTTTATCATAAATGCATGTTGGATTTTGTCAAATGCTTTTTCTGCATCTATGGAGATAATCATATGGTTTTTGTCCTTGGCTCTATTGATATAGTGTATTACATTGATTGATTTGCATATGTTGAACCATCCCTGCATCCCTGTGATGAATCCCACTTGGTCAGGGTGTATGATCTTCTTGAGGATCTGCATTCTGTTTGCCAGTATCTTAGTAAGGATTTTTGCATCTATGTTCATTAGTGAGATTGGCTTATAGTTCTCCTTTTCGGTTGGGTCTTTCTCTGCTTTGGGGATCAAGGTGATGCTTGCTTCCACGAATGAATTTGGGAGTATTGCTTCCCTTTCAATTTCACTGAAGAGTTTAAACAGTAGTGGCAGCAGTTCCTCTCTAAATGTCTTGTAGAATTCAGCAGTGAAGCCATCAGGGCCCAGGCTTTTCTTAGTTGATAAGTTTTTAATTATTTTTTCAATTTCATTGGTTGATATTGGGTTGTTCAGAATTTTTAGGTCTTCTTCGTTCAACTTTGGTAATTCATATGTATCTAGGAATCTGTCCATTTCTTCTGTGTTGTCCATCGTATTGGCGTATAGGTTCTTGAAGTAGGTATGGATGATCCTCTGTATTTCTGCAGGGTCTGTTGTAATTTCACTCTTTTCATTCCTAATTGCATGGATTTGGGCCTTTTCTTTCCTTTTTCTGACAAGGTTGGCTAAAGGTTTGTCAATTTTGTTGATTCTTTCGAAGAACCAACTCTTGGCTTCATTGATTTTTTTGTATCGTTCACTTAGTCTCCATTGCATTGATTTCTCCTCTGATCTTTATAATTTCCTCTCTTGTATGAGCTCTGGGGTTGTCCTGCTCTTCTTTTTCTAGAAGCTTGTGGTTCAGCATCAGGTTGTTTAATTGGGCTCGTTCTGTTTTCCTAATATGTATTCACTGCTATGAATTTCCCTCATAAGACTGCTTTCATTGTGTCCCATAGATTCAGATATGTTGTACTGTCATTGTCATTTAATTGAAGGAACTGTCTGATTTCTTCTTTAATTTCCTCTGTGGCCCATTGGTTATTCAGAAGTGTGTTGTTCAATTTCCACATGTTTATGAAATTTTTTGAGTTTCTTTTGCTATGGATCTCCAATTTCATCACACTATGGTCTGATAATATACAGGGGATAACTTCAATTCCTTTGCACTTACTTAAACATGTTCTATGAGAGAGTATGTGGTCTATTTTGGAGAATGACCCATGTGCAGATGAGAAGAATGTGTATTCTGATTTTGTGGGGTGGAAGACTCTGTAAACATCTGTTAAGTTCATTTGTTCAAGAGTTCGATTGAGTTCTAGTATTTCATTACTTATTTTTTGTCTAGTTGATCTATCTATTTGTGACAGTGGGGTGTTGAGGTCTCCCACTACAATTGTATTAGTGCATATATGATTTTTCATGTCCGTTAGTATTTGTTTTACAAAGTTGGGTGCACTAGTGTTTGGTGCATAGATATTTTTGATTGTCATCTCTATGAAGCCTTTATTGAAGGTCTACTCAGCCAGAGAGACTTGGACAAACTGGAAAACAAGTACAGAGTAATATTAGAGAAAGGAGAGTGAAAAAAGAACCAATAATTTCAGAAATGAATTCCTTCCAAAGACTGCTCCTTTCCTAGTCTTCTTCTTAGTGTTGTTCATAAGGAGCCCTGGGCTGTTTCTTGTGGAACTGAGATATTGTCATCATTCCTCTATCAACAATCCAGATTAAGCAGCCACATCCATTCAGTAGGAATTTTCATAACTTTGACATTCTTCATCTTTCTGGTATCTTTGAAGGTGGTTTAGCTATGGTATATTCAGTGAATAAATGTTTATAGTCTCATTCATTCAACCAGTCAGAATAAGTAGATGAACAAGGAACCACCATTCTCATTTTTGTTCTCCGGTGTGTTTTCAGCCTTCTACTGATTTCCTCTTTGGAGCTAGAGAGAAGCATAGGACGGAAGGAGAGGCATTTGTTGTCCTAGACACATTCAGCTGTCCTGGGGAGAGGTGGCAGAGACCACAGAGCAAAGATGAGCTGGCCTATCCAAGTGGCACAGACTGTCTAAAGCCAGGGGTATTGAAGATGAATACACCTGTCTGACTCCCCATTTATCCCTCATCCTCAGTCCCCATCCCTGGGTCCACTAGCTTTTGGAATGACTGTTCTTGACCGTCCATTTCCATTCTCAAAAGACAAGAAAAGGCTTTGCTACCTGTGTTTTCTTCCTTTTCCCATCTGTCCCCTCAGGAATGGACAGTCCTCTATTCCTGACTTTCTTCACTCTCTTGTTAGAATGATTGCCATCCACCAACTTGAATTTCAGCTTTTAGCTCAGTATTGTAACGTAGACACTAATTGGTTCTTTGGCCCTGACTCTTAAAGTAAAAATTATTATTTTATAATAATATTCAGCATTCATTGGTACTAAAAATCAATGCATTATTTCAAAATATATAAAAATGTGTTCACTGTATACTTTGTTTAATTTAGTCCTGCTTTCCTCTTTCTTTACCAATAGGACTCATATGGGGAGGGTTTGGTCCTAAGACTACAATTTTCAAGCATGATTCAGAATGGAACTATTAAATACTCCTTTTCCGTTATCTTCATAAACCCAATTTCTTCCAAATGCCTGAAACAGAGCTTACATTTCCATAAGAAGGAAAGTCACATGAGAAGCATATGGGTTAAATATAAAATACATTTTAAAAAAATTCCAAAAGAACTCAATGAAGGCTGGGTAGTTTGAGTGTATTTGTGTATATTTTTAGTTCTGTTCCTTGGAAGAAAATCTACATGACAATTTGGTGGTATTACTTGGCGTAGTTCTTGTGATTTAATATTCATATACCATCCATTTTAAACAATATAATGGGTTTTTGAGAAGAAAAGTGTGCATTATCTTGCCTTAAAAATGTAAATTTGGTCAGGGATTGTGCTCTTAAAACTAGGTTTATTATTTCTGCCTGAGAAAAACAGATTCCAGAGAGCCTGCTATATAAAGCATGGGTTTAACAAAATATAAACAGCTTTCTGATTGTAAGGGACACATCATTTGTTCATTGTTTCTGTTGATTTTTGAGGCTATTTTTAACACTCTCAAGTTATCTGAACAATTTTCTCATTAAGTCATACTAAATATTAATGTTAAATCAACTAATCCATTTTAAATGTTAGAAACTCTTTAAAATTTCTAATTTTATAAAAATACCCAACTCACTCTGATTTTTAGGTCATACCTTTGAGTAGTTTTCAAATAGCATTCTACCAGTTATATTGCATTCAGAGACCTGTAAGATTGTGTTGCTATCCTGAAAGTTGCAGCTTTATCAGTGATATTTTAGATATTAGCTACCAGGCACTGGCTAAGTACTGTGTATGAATTGTCTTTTTAATTATTCAAAGAAATCTTCTGGGTCAAGCTCCTCATCCAAGATCACACAGATAATAAGCAACAAAGCTGTGATTCACCGTCTGACAGTGAAGCTTGTACATTAACCCACCATACCACCTCCTCTTAAGTTAATGCAGTGACAGTGATTTAATTCAATTGCTTGCCTTGGGGAACCCTCAGTGCTCTACAGAATAAGGGCAAACAGAAGCTGGGATAATTGGCTGCTCTAGGGCAGTGGCCAGGCCAGGCCCAGAAGTTTCTTCAGGAAGGGACACTAGGAAGTGCAGTAAGTGATGGTTACGTGGCCTCTTAATGGACTCCTTTTGCCAGGTGTCTCTGAAAGTTTCTATTTTCACATCACTAATTTTTTTTTTAGTGAGGAAAGCCCTTTCTCCCACAAGCCTCCAACCCTATCTTTTTTTGCAAGTAAACTTAAAATAAATGCTCCAGGGCAGCCTTGAAGGAGAAAGCTGTCCAAAAGGCAGCCTGAGGAGAGTAGTGGAGAGGGAGTAAGAGGCCCTTGCTTTGTAGGTATTCCTGGAGGCTTGGTGGACTAATGGGAGATAGAAATGCCTTGCTCCTTTTTAAAATACAGACTTTTTTAAAAGAGCAGTTTTAGGTTCACAGCAAGTTGAGAGGGCTTTACAGAGATTCCCCTTGTACCCTCTCTACCCATACATATGGGACCTGCTCCCTTTGTTATCAGCATCCATGAGAAGAGGAAGGATGTTTGTTATATACTGACACAACTAATTCACCCTAAGTCTAGTCAACATTAAGTTCACTCATGGTGTTGTGTATTCTGTGAGTTCTGACAAATGTATAAGGATATGTGTCCACCATTGTCGTATCATAGAAAGTACTTTCACTGGCTTAAAAATCTTCTGTCGGGCCGGGGATTTAGCTCAGTGGTTCCAGCGTCTGCCTTGCAAGCACAACATCCTGAGTTCGATCCCCAGTAGCCCCCACCAAAAAAAAATTCCCAAAATCTGTACTCTGCCTGTTTATCCTTCCACCCCCGTCCCAACCTCTAACAACCACTGATCTTTTTACTCTTTTGCTTTGTCAAAAATGCCATATATTTGGAATCATATGGTATGTAGCCTATTCAGATTGGTTTCGTTTACTTAGTAATATGCATTTAGATTTCTGCTGTGTTTTTTCATAACTTGATAGCTCATTTCTTTTTATCACTAAGTACTATTCCATTGTCTTGATGTACCGGTGTACAAAGTGTGATTGAAAAAATATATTGTTTAAATGTTTTTAATGTGTTATAGAAAAAGAACACTTTGACATTAATCCTCAAAATTCTCCCCCCTCACTTTGCGCACATACCGTTTCATGAGTGTCTCTATTTGCATAGAGACAATATTGCTGCCTCAATATTCTGAACTGATTCAAAACATTTACCTTTCATAGTCATTTTGACTTTGAGGAAGAGCCAGAAGTCACACAATGCCGGATCTGGTGAATAAGATGGATTGGGACACATCATAATGTTTTTACAAGCCTGCCTTCTCATTAGGTGGCACTTAGCAGCAGCATTCAGGTTATTTTTGATGACATCTTGTAAAGACAGGAAAGAGGACTTCCAGAACCCCTTCTGAAAATGCCAAGAGTGATGGGATAAGTGTGTTAGAAGCAAAGGGGAATATTTTGAGTGATATTAATGTCAATATGTCTTTTAGTATAGTAAATTTTAAAAATTTAAACAGTCACTATATATTTTGATCACACTTCGTATTTGTTCACCTAATGAAAGACTCATGGCTGCTTCTAAGTTTTGGCAACTATGAGTAAGGCTGCTTAGACATCTGTGTGTAGATTTCTATGTGGACATATGTTTTTAACTCCTTTGGATAAATATTGGGTAAATAAGGAGTTTAATTTCTGGTGTGTATGGTAAACCTCTATTTAGTTTTGTAAGAAGCTGCCAAACTATCTTCCAAAGTGGCTGCACCATTTGCATTCCTATCAGCATTAACTGAGAGCTCCTGATGATCCACAATCTCACCAGCATTTGGTGTTCTTGATTTGAGCCACTCTAATAGCTGTGTAGTGATATCTAATGATTGTTTACATTTTCCTTTCCCTCGTGACATATGATGTGGAACAGCTTTCCATATGCCTATTTGTCATCTGAATCTCTTTTGGTGAGGCGTCTGTTATAGTTTTTAGCCCATTTTTAAATTGAGTTGTTTGCTTTATTGTTCAATTTTAAGAATTCATTGAATATTTTGGTAAAAATTCTTTATCAGATACGACCTTTGCAAATACTTTCTCCCAGGCCCCAACTTAGCTTTTATTCTCTTAGGGCTCAGGCCTTTTTTAGGCTGTCAGGGGTAAGCCTCATCCAAATCAGCCTTCCCTCTTATCAGCCAGCAACAAGGGAGGGGGCCACCCTAACAGGAGAACCTATTGGAGGTCCTCAACTTTCACTGGAAAAACTTACCCTTCATGGGGCACATGTCAACCCCAGAAACCACGACAACCATGTGAAAAGGAAACCCCAAAGCCTCCTTTACCAGTATACACCTGCTCATGCGGTTTGCCTGGCCTGCCCTCTCTGATCAGCTTGCATACCCCTGGACACCCTGCTGTTCTGAAATGTAGAACAAACTGGGCATGGTAGCACATACTTGCAATCCTGGCTACTCAAAAGCCGGGGGCAGGAGGATCACAAGTTCAAGGCCAGCCTGGGTAAATCCCTATTGAAAGAAAGAAAAGAAGAGAGAGAGAGAGAGAGAGAAGAAAAGATAGAATTATTCTAAGAAATTATTGCTTTTAGCAAGAATAATTCAGGAATGAGCTATATTAAAGGAGAAGGATATTACCAATTCATTCTGAGCTCTGATCTAATCTAGCTCAGCATTCAGAGCACACTGACTAGTATGACAAGAAATGAGACTGTGGGACTCAGTGTAGATATATGTAGATGAATGTTCTGATGAGAGGCAATCATAATGATTGATTTCAGAACAGAAAAAAGAAAGTTTGATTTCTACAGGAAAATGCCCTTTCAGGCTTTGGCATATTGAAATCTTCCAACAAGATAAGGATGGAAATATAATGTTACTGTTCAGTCTGTTTCATGAACCTTTGTGTCCTTGGAGCTCCATGAGTGCTAATATTATTTTCTGGGAGTAGTAATGCTATCATTGTACCTGTGGCTAATTCTTTGTTATTTCCCAAGCATTTTCAAATTCAGCATCTTGTTTGACCTTGTGCCATCCTGAAGGATCTTCACACATTCATTTATTTGTTTATTTAACAAATATGAATAATGTGCTTGTGCTGTGTGGCTGCACATGCCAAGCTAGCATGACTTGATAATTGATGCTCATTTTATAAATGGACAAATTCTTAGTACTAGTGACAACCAAGTCAGGACAAGACTTTTCACTGTGCCTCTGCCTTGGCTTCCCTGAAGGCACCCAGACTGGAAGAAGGCTCTCTAGAGAAAATTCTGGTATGACCGTTGGTGTGGATGTTATTCAAATGGTCTAAAATGTGCCTTCCAAATTTGGGAGAAATGTTTTTTTGTGGAGTAGTGACAGAAACTTCATTTTATTTCTATACATTATTAAGCCAGGTAACAATAGAGAACAGATAATGAAGGTGAATATGGAGGAACCATTTTGATATTCATGTCCTCGAGTTAGACTAAAAGATTCTGTTTGTGATGCTGAGCCTCAGGGAGTTTCCAAGTCTGCTTGGTTTGAAGGTACTTATTTTCACCTGGGAAGTTTGTGGAGCACCAGACTTTAAAATAGAAGAATTATTAAAGGTGACGTTTCCTAACATTTGTTAGACTTTTTATTTTTCAAAGGGACTGCTAAACACTGGCTACTTCCAGTCACCTGCAAAGAAATGAAGATAGAACCCTTCGACTGAACACCTTTCAAGGCTCAGAAGGAAAAAGTGATGTGTAGGATTATTTTTTCCTTTTTAGCACTTTTCTCCCTAGGAGTAAAAATGTTTTAATGTTAAGGAAATGTATTAGCCTCTGCTAAAAGCTGAGCCCACTCAGCCCCGTGATTCTCCAGGGATGAGCCCTTAGGGATCTCCCTGAAAGCTGAGAGGAATGACAGACCTCAGGCTCAAGTCCAGTCGGAAAAGAGGGTGGACAGATATCTCCTTGGTGATATAGTTGGGGCACTAGCTGTCTGGCTCCATGTGACAACTCTCTCTCTCTCTGTCTCTCACACACACATTCACGCACACACACACACACACACACACACACAAACACATACTTGTAACATCTGAATCTTGACAGTGATACCACGGTCCAGGTGGGTTGTTCTGTCAGTATCCTAAAGTCCCCTTGACAAATGGTGACACATCAGTATGGCCTACAGGCTTGCCTCATGTTCCTTCCCTCTTCACCTCTTCCTTCGTCCTCTATCCTCTGTCCCTTAGGCCAGGTAAGGTCACCTTGCGCTTCCCATAGGGAGCATCCTCCAGGGGGAGCCCGGTTGGTTGCACTCTTGAGGAGAGCGGGCTGCTGGATGCGCGCCCTCCTCCCTTGATCCATGGGAAAATTTCCTGTCACAAGACCGAGGTGCCTCCGGGAGGAGCTGACTCAACCTCACCCTGTTCTCTCCCTCTCCCCCTAGGAAATGTGACAGGAAACAGTAACTCCACGTTCATTTCCAGCGGACAAGTGATGAACTTCAAGGGCGACATCATCGTGGTCTACGTCAGCCAGACGTCGCAGGAGGGCGCGGCGGGGCCGGGGGGCGCGGGCGCGGAGCCGGTGGGCCACCCGGTGCAGGAGGAGACTCTGGCGCGCTGCGACTCCTTCGCGGGCAACGCGCCACGCTTCCCGGACACGTGCGCGGCCGCCGAGGCGCTGCGGGAGCCGGACAAGGCCTCGCGGCCGGTGCAGGAGCAGGGCGCGGCCTGAGCGGCCCCTGTGCCGGGCCTCGTAATCGGGCACCGCGGAGCACCGGATCCTCCTGACCTTGGCCGAGATCATACAGGTGTGCAAAGTTACCTGACGTTCTTCACCCGCCTTCAGAGAACCAGACTTTTCAAAAAGTCAAGATGCATTGTGACTACTTACTGTTAGCACTGCCTCTTAACCCCTCACACAGGTACATACTGCTCGCTGCCATCTGGGTTGTCCACCTTTTACTGCTGTTTATGGCTCTCTACCCCTACCCTCGCTCATGATCACTTCATCAGTAACTGTCTCTTTTTGGCATCTTTGGTTTATGACTGTCCTGTTGAAGTCTGTATTTTCCTCCCTATGTTTATATTTCACTTTCTTTCATAACATATTTCTTGATACTTTTTTCCTGCACCTTTTTTTTTTTTCCTATTTAAGGAGTTTTTCAAAAGTCTTCTTCAAGGTGATATATACATATATATACATATATCTTCTCACAGTACTCTGTTGATGGCTTTCCAAGTGTGCATCTAAGAACTTTCAGGGAAAGGCTAGAGCTGTAAAGCCTGGAATGAGGGGCAGGGTACGTGTAAAGGGACTTTTATTTTCTGACAAATATTACGTGTCCTCTTTTTGCTAAAAGGAAGAAAATGAAATCTTGTTTTTCCCCATGAATGTTTTAAAGTTTGTATAGCTCCTGGACCAGAACTAGATTCAATGCATGCCCTTGTTCATTTATGCACACTATCAGAGACCACAGATATTTGGCAGCTAGCTATCCAAAAAAAAAAAAAAAATGGCATCTTCATCTCTAAAACTTGCTACAGTTGGCATTCTTAATCTTGTTGTCTCTGTGGAGAAGATGAAGAAAAATAGTAGAACACTGGTTCTGTCTGCCACAAAGTGAAAAGAAGGTGCCAGCAAAGTTCAAGAAGGAATAAAGTTGACATTAATTTATATTTTCTCCTTCTAGAGATGAATGCCATAAATACGTTTAAGCACTAGGGCCTCCTTTCTTCCTAAATAATTGTGCATCTATATCTTAGCCTTGAAGAAAATATCCCTAATTTTTCCAGTGTATTTAAATTACAAACCAAATCCTCATGTTGTGAATATAAAAGAGCTTATTATCCTACAGGTGCTTTTCTCTTGGGATTGGAAACAGAATGTAAGTCAGTCTGGAATGAAGTCACCTGGGTGGATTTACCTGCTGTGGCCAATGAGCACTGGTTTTCCTTGATACTGGAGAAACGATAAAACACCTAAGTAATTAAAAGTAATTTTGCACATCTGGTAGATGGTAAGAGTGTTAATGGTGGTCACTGTGCAGACTTTAATGGCCATAAATGTCCACCTAAAGAGAAAGGCTATGCATTGTTGAGTCTCTCTCCTGGTTTCAGTTCTCCTGTAACTGCTGGGTGGTAGCAGTTGATTGTGACTTTTTATGCAGAAGCAGTGGACAGCTCTATAATTTATGGGATCTTCACTCTGCAGGAGTAAAGAACTACAGGAAGTAACTGTAGTGCCAGAATGATCTGTTGGTGGGAATTTACCATCTTTTCTTCCCTTTTAGTTAACATCCATCCAGAGTGAGATATAACAAAAATGGGGGGAAAATTATACCTTTTGATTCACAACATATTAAACAGACAAAATAATAGTTCAGAAAGTAGGTTGCTGAGCTAAAAACCCACATTTTTACTGTGACTGTCATTATCTTACTTCACCTCTCTGCTTTCATTTTACTTTCTATAAAATGATCAATAATGATAATTTATCATAGTTTTTCTACCCAGAGATTATCAAATGGATGCCACAGTGAATGTTAAAAATACCTTGAGCTCCTTAAATAAAGGTGTTACCATTAATACATTAGAATCTAATTTCAGAAAAAGTAATATTCGTTCCCATAGATCTCTACTAATGCTGTATCATTCCAAAGACAACTAAATGATAGGAAGTGGATAGCAAATATAGGTCTGTGTATAGAGAGGTAGCTGACAGATGTAAACAGAATGAAATGAAAGCAATAATAAAAAATTATTTGGGGGACATGATAAAGAGATTATTAAATTTATATTTGACCATAAAGGACTTTTCATGGCTTGGTAAAACAGGGTTCATTATGGCCTCATAATCCAACATGTTGGTTTTATTTTGTCTTTTTGGTGATTCTCTTGACAACAGACTTGGGAGAAAAAAACTCTTTGATGATGTATCTGCTGTTAATCTCACAAGAAAACTAAGTACAGTCTGGCTACCTAGTAAAAAAGATGAAAGCTAAACTACCTATAGAGGGTAATGTTTTCTACCCACATTTACTTGCCTACTAGAAGGCGGAATTAATTTCTTTTTCTACCTGAGAATGTAAAACTTAATAATGTGTGGAAACTTCATGGAGCAGGGGAAAGGATTTTTACTGTGTAACAACCCATTCCAACACTCAGTGGCTTAAAACAATGGCTACTTAGCTTAAATTTCTATGGGTTGAATTAGCTTGAGTGGTTTTTCAGGCTTAGATCCAGCAAGGCTGGACTCCCTCACCCAGTTGTGGAGAGCAGGCTGGTTGGTGGGGTGGGCTAGGCTAGCCTGAGCCTTCTCCTCACGGTTCCTTGTCCTTCCACCCACCAAGTGGAGCTGATTCTTATGGTGGTGTCAGGGTCCTGAGAAGGCAGGCATAACCCTGCCAGGCTTCTTGAGATATAGGCAATAATTGGCACACTTTCCTTCAGCCACTTCTGTTGGCCAAAGCAAGTCAAAAGACCAGTGCAGATTAAAGAGATAGGGAAACACCCCCAAAGGAAGAGCTGCAGGGTAGCATAGTGGGGTGGGTACAAGGAGGGGACGATGAGGACCCTTTTGCCATGTATCCAGGGACATTGTTTGGAACAAAATGGTGCAGAGAAGGGTCCATCTGGGAACAAAACAGGCACATTTCCCAGGCCCTGATAAATGAAGGATTCCCTCTCCTGTAACCGAATTCCTCCAGTGGAAGAGATAGCCACATTCACATGTACATATCAAAATCTCTTCCAGAGTAATTGGAGGTGATTTGGGAATTGGGTCTATGATACTACTGCTGTACTTTATTGCACAGAAAACTGAAACATGACTGTTTATAAAACCAAGAAAACTGATGAGATGCTTTGGGTAGAGGAACATGTTAAGGAGGTAAAAGATCTAATGTTCACCTTTACTCTGCTTCAACAAATGTTTTTTATATACTGGGCAAAAGGGTGACATGAGCCAAGCACTGTCTTTGGTGGACATGTGGTGTATTATAGACATGTTTGCTCTTAGCAGTCTTAAATGAATATGATTCCCTTAGTTTATCTTCTTTGGAACACTGTATGGTGCTCTGGGTGCAAGCTGCACAGCCTGATTTGGGAGAGGGAATAAAGCTTTCAAGGCCCTGCATGCTCTATTGGTGAGTCATCATTTTCCTTTAGTGTACTTCCAATGTCTGGGCCCTGGAGCACCCAGTGAGAGGAGGTGAAGTGTGTTGGGGCTAGGAAGGAAAGGACAATGCTCAGCTGCAGCTGTCAGGGAAGGCTGCTGGGAAAGGGTGTGTGTGGACTTCCTGACCCCAGGGCAGTGCCTGTGAACCAGCTACCTTGTAACTACTAAAGCCTTGCCAGAGAAGAGATGGGCCTGAAACTGGGGCAAGTGTTGGGTGGGATAGGGTGTAGCAGCCAGAAATGGGCACAAGTGAAGTCCAGGTAAGGCCAAGCCCATAGGTGCGGGGCAGCCTCATCCACTGAAAACCCTGGATGACACTGCCTTAGCCCCAGTAAGGAGCTGCTGCTCTTGGCCAAAAAGCCCATGTGACCAGGGTTTGAACAAGAATAGAGACACCTACTGGACCTCTGAATGTGCCCCTCTTGAGCCCCTCCACCATAGTTTCTCATGGTTTTCCCGAGTCTTATTTTCTTTCTTCCTCCCTACTTGCTTCGCAATTATGAGGCTGAAACTCATGCTTGGCTAACATCTCTCTCTCTCTCCTTGATTCCCTTTAGTAAAAGTGACATACAAGAATGTTTCCAAGTTTTTTTCAAAGAATAATAAGATTTTTAACTTTAAAAGATTAAATTGTGACATAAGTTTTATCTGTAATTTCATTCTAGCCAAGAAGCTGGTGAATTTACCTCTTCCACTATGTAGCAGAGAAAGCAGAAACTTTGTAATCAGCCCTATATCACAATTCAGCCCCGCCACTATGGCTTTACCTTGACAGCCACTGCACTTGCTAGCCTTGTTTTCCACATGTGTCAAGTAGGGATAACAACATTAGTTTATAAGGCAGCTATAAGAATGACATGGGATAAGGTCCAGCCACACCCCCGAAGAGTTCCTAAAGACACAGGCAGGAGAGATCCAACTGTTACATGCCACTTTCCCTCCATCTCCAACATCTGTCCCCTCCTGGACACACAAGCTGTCTCATTCATCAGGTTCCCTTCCTGAGTCAGACCACACAACTGTAACCAAGCTCTGCCATCCATCACAGAAGCTTTCTACTCTCTGAAAGTAGGTTGAAGGGAAGCACCTTTTCACACAGCCAATTGGCAAGACCCCAAACTGTCATTTGCTACTGACATGGCCCAGAGGGTAGTGACTGATACAGTTTAACTTCACATTGTCTTGTCCTCATACAAGAATTAAAGTGGGCACTACAGGATCTTTCTCTTTTAGCCCAAGAATTTCAGAATAGTGAAGAATTCCTAGGTATGTGGATTGAAAGGCTGTTGTGTGTATGTCTCCCCATACCCCCATCAGATATTCATGGTACCTCTTTCAGTTTGGGAAGAATAATAAATGGACCACCAGTTCAGCAGGGGTGACATTAGTGCCCCTGCAGGAGGGGACTGGAGTCCAACAGACGCTTCACTGTACCCCAGTGAAGACTCTTGGTTGCTCAGGAAGCAAAGGTTGCACAGACTTGAAAGTTATGAAAACCACTTTCTCATGAGCCTCTCAGAGATTACTTTCATAAGCAAAGACAGTAATACATCTCTGACTCTAAAAGAAAAAGCAAGTTTATTTTTACTGGCTTTTATGGCCTCTATTTAAAAGGTGGAAAAGCCATGAAAATTCATATTTAAAGCTCTTAGAAGAGCTTTCAGTAGAAGGGAAAGAAATAAATATGAGAAAAGGAAAAAACGGAAACAAAGTCTGTAAATAGGGAAGGGTGGTGGGGTTGAAGGGAGGGCAGGAGAATGGGGAAAAAATAAGAACCAAGATATATATTTGTAAATGTACAAATTCCCAATGATGAAGGTCACCATATTGTATACCTAAAATATACCAATAAACTTAATGAAAAAAAGAAGAAGAGCTTTCACCAAATTTTATCATCTCTGTGGTAAATAATTTTTCATGTTAGGTCTATTGAGTTTTTTATATGAAGTAAAATTCACTTTTATCTACAAAGCTACTGTGACAAAAACAGCATGGTACTGGCAAAGAAACAGACCTGAGGACCAGTGGAACAGATTAGAAGATGCAGAAACAACTCCAGACACACTCAGCCACCTCATCTTCAACAAAGGAGCCAAACACCCTCACTGGAGGAAAGATAGCCTCTTTAATAAATGGTGCTGGAAAAACTGGGTTTCAATTTGTCAAAGATTAAAATTAGACCTATATCTCTCACCATGCACTAAACTAAAATCTAAATGGATTAAAGATCTAAATATTAAAATAGAAACGCTGAACCAGCTGGAACAGAGGTTAGGTAGAACTCTTGAAAACATTGGTGTAGGAAAAGATTTTATGAACAAAACCTGAGTTGCCCATGACCTAGCACAAACAATCAACAAGTGGGATCTCTTCTTATTAAAAAACTCCTGCACAGCAAGAGAAACCACCAACAGTGTGAAGAGACAACCCACAATGTGGGAAAAAATCTTCACCTGCTCTTCCTGAGACAAAGGTCTATCTCGAATCCATAAAGAACTTCAAAAAATCAGACCTCCCAAATTTAAAGACCCAATCCAAAAATGGGTATCTGAAATGAACAGACATTTCTCAGACAAAGAAGTAGAAATGGCAAATAAATATATGAAAAAATGTTCAACATCACTGGTCATTCGAGAGATGCAAAAGAAAACAACACTGAGATTCCACCTCACTCAGGAAAGAATGGCTGCTATCATGAAATCAGCCAAGAACAAATGCTGGTGGGGGTGTGGGGAAAGAAGAACACTGCTCCACTGCTGTTGTAAGTGTAGACTGGTGCAACCACTGTGGAAATCAGTATGGAGATATCTCAAAGAACTAGTACTCGAAGTTCTGTTTGACCCAGCTATTCCCCTGCTGGGTATCTTCCCCAAAGAATTAAAAGAATCATACCACAGTGATATACGTACACCCATGTTCATAGCAGCATAGTTTGTAATAGCTAAAACTTGGAAGCAGCCCAATTGCCCATCAGCTGGAGACTGGATAAAGAAAATGTGTGTGTTTTTTTAAATGGAGTACTACTCAGCCATGAAGAGTGAGAAAGTAGAGACATTTATACCTAAATGGGTACACATTGAAGCAATACTCTTAAGTAAAATAAATAGGACACACATGTATAAATACTGAATAGTTTCTCTAGTGTGAGAAACTGAAAGTGTAAATAAGGACTAAAAGGTATAATAGGTAATGTGAAATAGGAAGAAATGAGGCAAAGGGGAAGGGGAAGTAGGAGAGGTAGGGGAAAGGAAAGAAGGGAATGGAAGTCACGCAGAATACACTGAATCAGCCTGCTGCAGACCGGCAGGTTTGCGCACGCCCTACGGAGGTCACGAGTTGCGAGGAACATGCCGAATCAGCCTGCTGCAGACAGCCACCTGGTTCCACACTACGAAGACCCAGAGGACACCAGACCACGAGACCACTGTACTGAGTCCCACTGCTCCCGGCCCAGAGGATCAAACTTGGGACCTGGCACTTGTGAGGCAGGCACAGTGCCACTGAGCTAATTCACCAGCCCTTAAAACTTACCAGTTTTGAGAGAAGCTGAGCCGGTCCCAGCATCCGGAAGGAAGCTCCCTCACCGCCATCCAAAGCTCCTAGGGCAGAGAACCTGAGCTGGTGCCAGAACCCAGAAGGAAGCTCCACCACCACCATCTCAAGCTCCTAGGGCAGAGAAGCTGAGCCAGGCCCAGTACCTGGAAGGAAGCTCTGCCACTGCCATCCCAAGCTCCTACGGCAGAGAAGCTGAGCCGGTCCCAGCACCTGGAAGGAAGCTCCCCTCCACCATCCCAAGCTCCTCGGGCAGAGAAGCTGAGCTGCGTGGGTGCCAGAAGCACCCCCCCCACCGCCATCGAAATGAGAAGACACATAAACAAGTCTCAAAAACAGTCTTCCGGATCACCTCCAGCAACCCCAAAGGGAAATGAGATGGAACAATCTGATACTCAACCACCTGGACTCTCTGAACTGGCAACAAAAGAGGATCTGGGAAAAATGAAATCAGAAATAATTACTCAGATAACAGCAAAGATTTTGCTCATGGTGCAAGACATGACTAATAAATCTAGAGAGGACACAGATAAAAAAAAATTGAGGATCTGAGGAACATGATGGAATCCCAACATAGGAAACAAATGGAATCCATAAAACAGATGCAAATAGATTTCCAGGAGATTAAAAACTCCATCGAAGGTCTGCACAGTAGAATGAACGAATGTGAGGATAGAATTTCAGATATAGAAGAAAAGATTGCAATTAGTGACCAGGAAAATAAAAATTGCTTCAAAATTGTAAAGGAACACGAGAAATCCATCCAGCAGCTGCTAGATGATGCAAAAAAGAATAACATAAGACTGATTGGAGTCAGTGAGGAAAGAGGAGAGAGTGCAGAGGACATAAAAAAAACTGTTCACAGAAGTGATGGCAGAAAACTTCCCAAGCAGGGGAAAAGAACTTGACATACAGATGAGTGAGGCATATAGGACTCCAGCTAGCCTTGATCAAAATAATTCTACAAATAGACATATAATAGTTAGGATTCCACAAATCCAACAGAAGAATAAAATTCTACAAGCAGTGAGAGAAAAGAAACAAATCACGTACAAAGGAAAGCCCATCAGAATCACAGCAGACTTCTCAATGCAAACCCTCAAGGCAAGAAGAGCTTGGAGTGATGTATTTCAAGCCCTAAAGGAAAACAGCCTCCAACCCAGATTGATGTACCCTGCAAAACTATCTTTCAAAATTGATGGAGAAATAAGACACTTTGATGACAAAGAGCACCTCAGGAATTTCATGAATACCAAACCGGCACTCCAAAAATTTTAGACAATACCCTAGGAAAAGACAATGAGGATCACAACCCCAGGAAACCCAGCAGAATGAATCCATTGGGTGTGACAAATTAAACGCAAAGGGGGAGAATCCAACAAAAAGAAAAAGTCACGACAAGGCTTTTAAAACTTTTAACTTCATCTCCCTAATGAGTGTATAATTCAATCTTATTATTGTACTGATTAGTATTTTTCTGATTCTAGAGTTGCACACCATTCCTTGTGCTATACTGGCTATTTATCATCTTCTTACGTCTACATTTTAATTGGGTTTTCTATTAATGAGCTCTAAGAATTCTTTATATATTCTGGTCATAGGTTATATGTATTGTAAATATGGTCTGTTTAAGGACTACTTTTCATTTTAATGATGTCATTTAAAGCTCTAAATTTTGATGGAATCCCATTTATCAATTTTCTTTTATACATCATGTTTTTTGTATCCTAGGTAGTTCTTGCTACCCTGAATTCATAAATATTTTCCCTTATAATTTCTTCTTAAAGTTTTATACTTTTAGGCTTTCTTATCTAGGTTCATAGATCCCTTCAAGTTATTTTCATGTATGGAAATAAAGAGTTGAGGTTAATGTTTTATATACGGATACCAGGTGTTCTAGTGCCATTTGCTGAAAACACTATCTCTTCCTCGGCTCTTGAATTGAGTTTATATTCTATAAAATGCTAATGTTAAATAATCTTTCAAAACTCAGTGGACCATATATGTGTGGTTCTATTTCTAGATTCTCTGTTTTATTCAAATGATCTATATGTCTTTCCTTCCACCAACACTGCCTTGATTACTGTAGCTTTAGAAGAAGTCTTAAAATTAGGTACTAAACATCTCCCAACACTGTTTTTGTTTTTGTTTTTTTAACTTTTCTAGGTCCTTTGTACTCCTACATAACTTTTAAATTTCAATATCCAATTCTTCATTTATAGCAAGTATACACAGACCTGAATTTTTTATATATACCTTGTGTTTTCTAATCCTGCTAAATTCAAGTACAAGTTCTAGGGGCTCCTAGAGATTTCTTAGTATTTTCTCTGTAGATGATCATTTCATCTACATATAAAGTTTTTGCTTCTGCCATGCCAATCCTATCCTAGTTGTGTCATTTTATTGCCAGACTATTTTGGTGGGGACTAGGTTTCAAAGTTTAATGGACAGATAAAGAGTAAGAATATCTGCTCTTGTTCCCCACCTTAAGGAGAAAGCATTGTATCTTCTCCATTTATATAAGGTATTCTTGCTGGAAGTATGGAGTACATGTCTTTAATCTGTTGAGAAGTTTCTGTTCTACTTCTAAGCTCCTGATAGCTTTTACCATGAACAGCTGTAGAATTTAGTCCAATACTTTTTCTCCAACTAGTGACAGGATCATATGGCTTTTCCCTTTCCTCTGTTAAAATGATGACTTTTGGGGGTGGATCTTCCAATGCTGAACCAACACTGCCATCCCTATAACAAAACCTCTTTCTACATCCTGCCAGATCTGACTTCCAATAGTTTGTTTTGTTAAACAAATTTTTATCTGTGTTCATACATTTTCCTTCTATTATCTTTATCCAGTTTTAGGATTAGCACAATGTTGAGTTCCTAAAATGAGCGGAGAAATGTTCCTTCTTTTTTCTGCTTTAATTGTTTGATATAATTTATCAGTTAAAATGTTTATGAGCCTGCTGTTGTCATATAGGTAGGTTTTCAAGCTAGGAATATACTTTCTTTAATAGGTGCTATTCAAATTTTATATTTCCTCCAGAGTTAGTTTCATTAATTCGTCTTCCAAGGTACTGCTTAGAAGTTGTCAAATTTATTTCAAAACAGATTTTTGTGATATGCTTTCTATATCCTTTTAAATTCTGTAAAATCTGTGGTAATATCTCCTAGATCTTAATATTGTAATTTAAAAAATGTATAATTGATATTGTGAAACAGGAAGAAAAGGTCTAAAGTTGCAGGGGAAGTGGGGGGGGGTAGGGGAAAGGAAAAAAGGAAAAAAAAATATGAGAAAAGGAAAAAAATGGAAATAAAATCTTTGCAAATAGGGAAGGGAGGGCAAGGGAAGGGGAAAAAAAAGAACCAATATGCTCATGTAACGGTACAAGATCCCAATGATGAATGTAACTGTATTTTATACCGAAAATGTACCAATAAACTTAATGGGAAAAAAAAACCTGAGGAAGAACTGGTGAATAATGCTGCTGAGAAGGCAGCATATGCGAAGTCCCTGAGGCCAGAGAGAGAAGTATAGTTGTGGGGGAAGACAGTGGAGGGAGATGGGGCAGAGGTTCACGAAGACCATTTGAAAATTTGGTCTTTATTCTAAGAGCAATGGGAAACCATAGAGTTTTAAGTAGAGGTAACATGATTAGATTTGAATTTTACATTTTTAAGAGCATATACTCATGGGAGGGGTGGCTGTAGGCAAATTCATGGTATTCTGATTCCTCTTCTTCCATCTTCTGTCCATCTCTATCATGGTCTGCTTCACTAATTGGAAGTAAAATACAGTCCCACCTTTTCATTTTTCCCAGCAATTACTGGAGCCCTCCTCTCATCAATTTGCTCACATTTTAAAGGCTCCTTCTCCAGTCATCCAATAACTCTAAGGTCTTAGTCCAAAAGAGACAGATTTTCCTTCCAAATACCCCAGAGAGGAAAAGAAAGGCTTGAGATTCCAGTTGCCCAATCTCCCTCCTGTGGTGGCCTCTGGACTCTGTTGAGCACTGGCCCATGCATGGAGACAGTTGTCTACTGCTGAAGGGAAGCTCTAGCTCCAGGGTTAAAATCAGACTCATTTCAACCACCTCCTCCAACCTCGTCCACAGAACTGAGTCAGAGGCAGCTGCACCTGACTCAGCATCACCAACCTTCACATCAGGCCACGAGTCCAGGTGACCCTGGGACCCTAGATATCCTTCCTTGGCAAGGAACCTCACTTAGAAGGGCTTTATTGGACCAGAGAGCTTCCAAATGTTGCCCCGTGGAGCTCCTGGGCTTGCCTGCAGGTTTCCCTCCTGGTCCCCTGGGACTGGCTCCATAAAAAAGGGGCAGCTTTGGCCATTTCTGTCAGGTTAAAAGATCTCCTGTTACATCTCAAGCCCACAGAACCAACTGACCTCACATTTGTATGACTAAGCAATCTTTCCTGAGATAATAAAATCTATTATAGGCCCCTCACTCTCTTCTTTTCCAGATATAATGGTATTGGGCCTTGGTTTTATTTTTTTCCTCATCCAGAACCTCATTATAGTAGTGTCATTAATATAACAAATAATGAAATCAGAAAACATCAATAAATTCCTCTTAGATATTTACCAAAGAGAAATTAAAAGACACATCCACATGTCTTTACAATGGCATTATTTGTAATTGCCACAAACTGGAAAGAAGTTAAATGTTGGTGACTAGATAAGCTATGGTATATCAACAACTCAACAATAAAAAGGAGCTAACTACTGATGCACCCAACATTTTGGATGGATCTCAGCGGCACTACGACTGCTGTGACTAATGACTACCTCTTGTATAATTCCATTTGGATGACACTCTGGAAGAAACAAAAGGGTAGGGACAGAGAGCAGATAGTGGTTATTAGCGCTGAGGGGTCCTACAAAGGATATTCTGACTACAGAAGAAACCAGGAAGGTTAGTGTGGTGACCATAGTTTTTGTTTTGGCTGTGGTGGTGGTGGTGGCTACACAATGACAATTTTTTTTATCAGAAATCATAAAATTGTGTACCTAATAAAAGTGAATTTTTTTACATTTTTTAAAATTTTATTTTATTGGTACATTTTAGGTATAGAATATAATGACATTAATCATCATTGGAAATTTGCACCTTTACATAATCTCTCTTGGTTCTTATTTTTCCTCCTTCCCGGGCCCTCCTTTCAACCCCTCCATCCCTCCCTATTTACAAAGACTTTGTATCCATTTTTTCATTTTCTCATATTAATTCCATTCCCTTTTTTTTTTTTTAACTTTTGTCAATTGAATTTCATTTTTTTTTCCCCCATTAAGTTTATTGGTACATTTTCAGTATAAAATACAGTTACATTCATCATTGGGATCTTGTACCGTTACATGAGCATATTGGTTCTTTTTTTTCCCCTTCCCTTGCCCTCCCTTCCCTATTTGCAAAGATTTTATTTCCATTTTTTTCCTTTTCTCATATTTTTTTTTCCTTTTTTCCTTTCCCCTACCCCCCCCACTTCCCCTGCAACTTTAGACCTTTTCTTCCTGTTTCACAATATCAATTATACATTTTTTAAATTACAATATTAAGATCTAGGAGATATTACCACAGATTTTACAGAATTTAAAAGGATATAGAAAGCATATCACAAAAATCTGTTTTGAAATAAATTTGACAACTTCTAAGCAGTACCTTGGAAGACGAATTAATGAAACTAACTCTGGAGGAAATATAAAATTTGAATAGCACCTATTAAAGAAAGTATATTCCTAGCTTGAAAACCTACCTATATGACAACAGCAGGCTCATAAACATTTTAACTGATAAATTATATCAAACAATTAAAGCAGAAAAAAGAAGGAACATTTCTCCGCTCATTTTAGGAACTCAACATTGTGCTAATCCTAAAACTGGATAAAGATAATAGAAGGAAAATGTATGAACACAGATAAAAATTTGTTTAACAAAACAAACTATTGGAAGTCAGATCTGGCAGGATGTAGAAAGAGGTTTTGTTATAGGGATGGCAGTGTTGGTTCAGCATTGGAAGATCCACCCCCAAAAGTCATCATTTTAACAGAGGAAAGGGAAAAGCCATATGATCCTGTCACTAGTTGGAGAAAAAGTATTGGACTAAATTCTACAGCTGTTCATGGTAAAAGCTATCAGGAGCTTAGAAGTAGAACAGAAACTTCTCAACAGATTAAAGACATGTACTCCATACTTCCAGCAAGAATACCTTATATAAATGGAGAAGATACAATGCTTTCTCCTTAAGGTGGGGAACAAGAGCAGATATTCTTACTCTTTATCTGTCCATTAAACTTTGAAACCTAGTCCCCACCAAAATAGTCTGGCAATAAAATGACACAACTAGGATAGGATTGGCATGGCAGAAGCAAAAACTTTATATGTAGATGAAATGATCATCTACAGAGAAAATACTAAGAAATCTCTAGGAGCCCCTAGAACTTGTACTTGAATTTAGCAGGATTAGAAAACACAAGGTATATATAAAAAATTCAGGTCTGTGTATACTTGCTATAAATGAAGAATTGGATATTGAAATTTAAAAGTTATGTAGGAGTACAAAGGACCTAGAAAAGTTAAAAAAACAAAAACAAAAACAGTGTTGGGAGATGTTTAGTACCTAATTTTAAGACTTCTTCTAAAGCTACAGTAATCAAGGCAGTGTTGGTGGAAGGAAAGACATATAGATCATTTGAATAAAACAGAGAATCTAGAAATAGAACCACACATATATGGTCCACTGAGTTTTGAAAGATTATTTAACATTAGCATTTTATAGAATATAAACTCAATTCAAGAGCCGAGGAAGAGATAGTGTTTTCAGCAAATGGCACTAGAACACCTGGTATCCGTATATAAAACATTAACCTCAACTCTTTATTTCCATACATGAAAATAACTTGAAGGGATCTATGAACCTAGATAAGAAAGCCTAAAAGTATAAAACTTTAAGAAGAAATTATAAGGGAAAATATTTATGAATTCAGGGTAGCAAGAACTACCTAGGATACAAAAAACATGATGTATAAAAGAAAATTGATAAATGGGATTCCATCAAAATTTAGAGCTTTAAATGACATCATTAAAATGAAAAGTAGTCCTTAAACAGACCATATTTACAATACATATAACCTATGACCAGAATATATAAAGAATTCTTAGAGCTCATTAATAGAAAACCCAATTAAAATGTAGACGTAAGAAGATGATAAATAGCCAGTATAGCACAAGGAATGGTGTGCAACTCTAGAATCAGAAAAATACTAATCAGTACAATAATAAGATTGAATTATACACTCATTAGGGAGATGAAGTTAAAAGTTTTAAAAGCCTTG